>NC_135899.1:24640831-24785681 GCF_964194155.1 Cetorhinus maximus | reverse complement strand
ACTTTAAGGTGTGACACTTTGCGCATCCAATTTCACTGCCAGGCTGATACTTTTACTTGCTTCCTTTGCAACAGCAGATTCCAATTGCTGGTCATTCCTGACTCAGGTTTACGAGTGATTCCGAAGCATCGCAGCACTAAATCACAAGCCCGAAACAAGGGGCTTTAAAATGGCTCCCCTGCTTAGCCTGTCGCAACTGGCTCTCTCATTGATTTTAAAATGGCTCTTGCCTCTCACAGCCTTGAACAAGGGCCAGACTTGGGAGGCTCCAAAATTAATCAGACGATTGCAGAGTTAGCCTCCTGAAGGGCAAGTACTGCAACCTGTATTTTTCACCGAAACAAGCCCTGAGACAAGGAAAGCAATTTTGCCTGTGTACAATGGCAAACATCTCTCTCTCTCTTTCCCTCTCTCTCTCTCTAACAGACTTCAAGGTGGTTTCTGTGCCTCACCCACAGCAGGCAATCCTGAGGCTCCAAAATTAAAGTTCGCTTGCAGAAGTCAAGAAATGGGCCATTTTCCACAGGAATGAGCTGCCCAGGGTTCAACATTTTGTATAAAAAATAAAGAAACCTCTTAGTTTGGATATTCTTTCTTCAGGACATTGCATCAAAGTATTTTTTTAAATAGTCGAATTTCCCTCGATTGCAGATGGACACCTCACTTTCTTCACTAAGTCGCCGATCGGGCCATGGGACCCGACATGAGACATCAGACCAACTTTAAACAACGAGCTGGTGCACAAGGTGACAATGGAAAAACAGAAATTTGGATGTTAATTGAAGAAACAGGCCTCTAAAGAATAAACCACTTTAAGACAAAACAACGTTAAGTGGGGTGACTTAAAGCATCTGCGATGCTGGACTTTTTTGTTAATAAGGGAATAGTTCAAAAGCAAGGCGATTATGCTAAAGATTCACTGGTTAGATCCCACCTGGAGGGTTATGTTCAATTACGGGCACCACACTTCAGAAAGGACATACAGATACCCATCTAGATCTGCTCGAATAATGTATAAAAGACAGACTTTTTAAATAGCAATGCTCAAAAGGCCAGAACTGCAGGATCACTGTAACCTCGGTGGGGAGTGAGATGACAGTGGTTACAGAGGTAGAGAGGAGTGACACCATGGAGGAATTCGAACACAAGGATGGGCATGTTAAAATCACGGTGCTGCCCAAGCCGGGAGCCAAGGGGGTCAGTGAGCGCAGGGGCGATGGGTGAACATGGGCATCTGAGGTTCAGAGCAGTAGCCCCTCCTCTCTTACTTGTATATTTATTGGAGACCATGCTGTTGTTCACAATGGTAAATGCCACGGTTCCTAGGAGACCTTTCCTGTCACAAGGGGCATAATTTTGATTTAAGACGTGACTCAAACACAACACGAGAAAGCCTCATTGGAAGCATCATTCATGATGGAAGACATGTTGACTAAAATACCTTCATCTGAGGCAAACTCTCCAGGTTTCTTTTACGTTATAGAGTTGCTTCCATTATTCTCAGTTAGCCTTTTTCCAGTGAGTCCATTGACGAGCCCAGTTTCTAGTTCCTTATTTGGCTGGATAATTATTATCTTCCTCACTTCACCCCTGGTCCTGTGTCCAGGTTTGCCTAACCCCATTAGAAAAGAATGATTAGCATTTCTCTAAAGGACTTTCACAGGACCACAGGACATCCTCAATACATCCAAAATACTTTAAAAGCGTAGTCACCTTTGTAAGGTTGGAAACACAGTAGCCAAATTGTGCACAGGAAGCTCCCATAATCAGCCAGATGACTGGGTGGATTGCTTGTTTATGTGATGTTGGTTGAGGGATACACATTGACAGCGGATGCTCCCACTGCTCTTCTTCAAATGCCCCGGGGTCTCTTGCGTTCAACCGAGAGGGCAAAGTGGAGTGGGGGCTTCAGTTTAATGTCTCATCAGAAGATATTGAGAAATATTCATCTCCCATCGGTGTCATTGTGGGGGGCTCCTACTTATATTATTAATGTGGACAATGAACTTACTGCAAAGAGTGTGACAGATTGCAAAGTCACAGTTAAAGAAAGGAAGTTTCATTTATTCTGTAGCGAAATTGGTGAAAATATTTCAAACAAAGAGAATGAGGCCAGTCTTCATGTATAAAAATTACAAAGTGTTTTTTTCAAAGAGATGAAATTCTCAAGGCTATTTCAAACAGAGATTAGATAAAACTTCACTTCCCGTGCAGAGTGCACACGCCTCGGGACAATTCTTTGCGGAAAACAGCCTGTAGCTTGAAGAAAAGCAGCAGATGGTTTGTTTCCTTTTAAGGGGCATATGCAAATAGGAATGGTGTATCTAGTATCAGTGCGGCATTTCCTGTGTGGGTAAAATGAAATAAAAATGATGAATTCAGCTGTTACAGTAAGACAAGGTCAACTGTGCTCTTCTCTGCCGATGCTGCCAGACCTGCTGAGTTTTTCCAGGTGTTTCTGTTTCTGTTTTTGTTTTGGATTTCCAGCATCCGCAGTTCTTTGCTTTTATCTCTGTTGTAAATAGAGTGACATTCTGGTTTTTGTAAATGGGTGGACATGGAAAGGATGTTTCCTCTTGTGAGTGAGTCCAGAACTAGGTACTGTTTTAAAATTAGGGATCGCCCTTTTAGGACAGAGATGAGGAGAGTTTTTTTCTCTTGGAACTCTCTGCCACTGAAGGCAGTGGAGTTGAGGTCACTGAATATTTTTAAGATGGAGGTAGGTAGATTCTTGTTAGGCAAGGGAATCAAATGTTATCGGGGGGTAGATGAAATTCGAAACTCAAACAGATCAGCCATGATCTTATTGAATGGCAGAGCAGGTTCTAGGGGCTGAATGGCCTACTTCTGCTCCTATTTCATATGCTCGTACGTATGTTTGTATAAAACATTCTCAGGGCAGGCAGAGTACTGTTTAGATAGAGGGTAAAACTCCCTCTACTGTTCCATCAAACACTCCCAGGACAGGGACAGCACGGGGTTAGATACAGAGTAAAGCTCCCTCTACACTGTCCCCATCAAACACTCCCAGGGCAGGTACAGCACGGGGTTAGATACAGAGTAAAGCTCCCTCTATTACCCTTGCTGTTCCTCTGTGCCCCACTACCATCTAGTAGGACAAGGACAGCAGATACATGGGAACACCACCACCTACAAGTTACCCTCCAAGCCACCCACAGAATCACAGAATTGTTACGGTGCAGAAGGAGGCCATTTGGCCCATCGTGTCTGCACCGGCTCTCTGAGCATTGTAACTTGGTGCCACTCTCCTGCCTTTTCCCCGTAACCCTTACATTGTTTCTATATAAATAATCATCTATTGCCCTCTTGAATGCCTCAGTTGAACCCGCCTCCACCACACTTCCAGGCAGTGTATTCCCGACTCGAACCAGTCACTGTGTGGAAAAGTTTTTTCTCACATCACATTGACTTCTTTTGCAAATCACTTTAAATCTGCGCCCTCTCGTTCCTTCGATGAGTTTCTCCCTATTTACTCTATCGAGCCCCCTCATGATTTTGAAAACCTCAATCAAATCTCCTCTTCACCTTCTCCTCTCCAGAAGAACAGTCCCAACCTATCCAAACTATCTTCATAACTCAAGTGTCTCATCCCTGGAACCATTCTTGTAAACCTCCTCTGCACTTTCTCCAATACGATCACATCCTTCCTATAATGCGGAGCCCAGACGGTACACAATATTCCAGCTGAGGCTGAACGAGTGTCTTATATTGAGGGAACAGCGCCGCTAATTGGAGAATACCCATATTGCAGCGAGTGGCCCAGGAAGGCGGTTTGTCTCCTATTAAGGCAATATGCAAATATAAATGGAGGACAGCATTTCAGCTGCCTTTTCTCCATCTAGAGGGATAGTTAAGCATGTTCTACAATACATGAGAAAAACTGAGCTGTTTTGCGGAAAAATGTGAACAAAGTGACGTTAAAATTTTTAAAAATTAGTGCATGTGACTATGAGGGGTAGTGCTTGATGTCGGCTGGCAGCGTGTGAGAGTGTACAGGCATACTTACCTGGCAGGGGAGAAACCTTGATCATGAAGGAGGTTCTCCCAGGACGAGGCTAACCCATTGCACTTCGGGTGTGCTGACGCCTGCGATGTCCCCAAATGCGGGATACTCGACTGCAAAATTTGTGGTAGTGGGGGACTGCGTTCGCGCTCTCCCCTGATTTTACAATTCAAAAATAGACTTTAACTCCTTCATTTTGTTTTCTACTTCTTTTCGGCAACCTTTTATTTAGAAAGAGATATATAACTCCCAATGTGTGCTCTTCAGAATCTATACTGGACTGGTTATTTATTTTCTTTCCTCCTCACAAATATTATCCAACCCCCATTATTTTGCCCCCTGTCATTATCAGCCAGCAATTATTCCATCTCCGCATCATTTTCGCCCGACCATTTGTTTTGTCGCCGCCAAATTACTCGCGCCATTTTTAACCCCGCATTTGCCCACTCAAAAATCTCTCAAACCCCCATGTAACACCCAACCCACCATCACAATAGTCCCCGGTCTCCCAGCACCACCCCACTGCCCCACCCCCTATCTCTCTGGACTTCTGTATAAATACAAACTCATATCAGTCAGCTATTAACTCATATGCATTCACCATTTAAAACATGTAGCAGCGACCCCTCACTATTTCAAACATGTACAAGCACCCTGTCCCCATGTTCATTCCAATTACCCCTCTCCGAAACGAACTGCAGCCTCCCACCCCCTCTGTATAATCTCCCCCTTCAACAGCTCCCTCTGTGACTCCTACCCCACCCCACCCACCCCCTCCCCATGTGTAAAGTCTTTCCCTGCCCCTTCTGCAGCTCACTTCTCCTGCTGTGGGTCCATCAATTCACCTGTGATTATTCCTTGAAGACTTAAATAGCGCAAAGCGAAGAAATAAACAGAAAGAAAACTGGAGAAAGGCAGATAGATCTAAACCCTCAGTAAAATGACCAACGGGAATCCCGTTTAACCGTCAGAATGATTGCACAAGCCCATAATACACACATTATCCCTGAATTATAACAAGATTTTAGGCAGCTTCACATTAGGACTTCTCACTTTCTCTTGTGGGGCTCCCGTTCCTCACCACCGGAGGCTAACATGTATGTTTTAGATTGCAAGGCCGGGCTACTTTAACCCCAGGATTATCTTTTTGAAACTCCAGGACCGCAGCCCAACAGGAACTGGTTAACCGGAGCCACCGAAAACCAGGGTCCCGGACAGGCAATGAAATCTCGGGGTAAGAAACAGACACAAACTCACGTGGGCCTTGGAGAAGGTCTCAGTCCGTCCCCTCTGGAGGAAGCTCCTGAAGAGGAAGAATCCTTTTTCCTGTCTGGATCTTCACATTGCAGGTTTCAAAATAAAAATTCCTCGTGGGGTGGGGAAGAAAATTAATTGCATTAAAACAGAAAGCAAAAACATTTTCAAACAAAATAGCACAAGAGCCAATGATTCACTCTCAGTTACAACTCAGCAACATCCAAATACAAACAAATCAGAGTTCTATCTCTCTTGTTTCGAACTCACCCAGGATTACAGGTATTTCCAGGACATACAACGCTCCTCGGACTGCTGTTCCCGTCGCATTTTGAGATCCACACTCAGTGCCATGCGCCGTCATATGAACACACTCGACCTCTCCCTCCAGCAGCACCACCGCACCCTTTTTCAAAGCTGCGCGTGCCCCCAGTTTCATTTTATTCTTTGTCTCATCCGACGCCTCAACAAGAAACTTTTTCTCTTTCTCTCAAGTGCTAAGGAACGCAAGCTCCAGCAACTCATCGACACCAACACCCATCTGGGACCCTCCACCCCTGCCTGTCCCTCTGTCCCCATCCCATCTTCCAATCCCAGCCCCAGCCGTGTATTCAGTATACCCCCTGACCATCCCATCTTCGATGCTGAACGTTCAGTGCTCAGCAAAGGACTTAGTTTCATACCCTTACGCCCTCATCTCAATGAATTTCGGGCTCGGCACGATGCTGAACTCTTCTTCCGCCGTCTTCGTCTCCGTGCTCACTTCTTTGGGCAGGAGTCCTCTCCCCGTTCAACGGATCCTTTTACCCACCTCCAATATTCTCCCTCCACTTGGACCCCTCCCTCTGGATTCTTACCTTCTCTTGATCTTTTCATTGAGAACTGTCGGCGTGACATTAGCCGTCTCAATTTCTCTGCTCCTCTCACCCACTCTAATCTGTCTCTCTCTGAACTCACTGCACTCCGTTCTCTCAGGTCCAACCCCAACATTGTCATCAAACCCGCTGACAAGGGTGGTACTGTTGTTGTCTGGCGCATTGACCTCTACCTCGCGGAGGCTGAGCGTCAACTCGCAGACGTTTCCTCCTACCTCTCCCTGGACCATGACCCCACCACAGAACATCAAGCCATTGTTTCCAGGACTGTCACTGACCTCATCTCCTCTGGAGATCTTCCTCCCACAGCTTCCAACTTGATAGTCGCCCAACCTCGGACGGCCCGCTTCTACCTCCTACCCAAAATCCACAAACAGAACTGTCCCGGCAGACCGATCGTGTCAGCCTGTTCCTGCCCCACGGAACTCATTTCTCGTTATCTTGACTCCCTTCTCTCTCCCCTTGTCCAGTCCCTTCCCACCTACATCCGTGATTCCTCTGACACCTTACGTCACATCAACAATTTCCAGTTCCCTGGCCCCAACCGCTTCCTCTTCACCATGGATGTCCAATCCCTCTACACCTCCATCCCCCACCAGGATGGTCTGAGGGCCTTGAGCTTCTTCCGTGAACAGAGGCCCGAACAATCCCCATCCACCACTACTCTCCTCCGTCTGGCTGAACTTGTTCTCACACTGAACAATTTCTTCTTTAACTCCTCTCACTTCCTCCAAATAAAAGGTGTGGCTATGGGTACCCGCATGGGCCCCAGCTATGCCTGTCTCTTTATGGGGTATGTGGAACATTCCTTGTTCCAGTCCTACTCTGGCCCCCTCCCACAACTCTTTCTCCGGTACATCGATGATTACTTCGGTGCTGCTTCATGCTCTCATCGGGACCTGGAAAAATTTATTAATTTTGCTTCCAATCTCCACCCCTCCATCATTTTCACATGATCCATCTCTGACACTTCCCTTCCCTTCCTTGACCACTCTGTCTCAATTTCTGGTGATAGACTGTCCACCAATATCCATTACAAGCCTACCGACTCCCACAGCTACCTCAATTACAGCTCCTCACACCCCGCTTCCTGTAAGGACTCCATCCCATTCTCTCAGTTCCTTCGCCTCCGTCGCATTCTGTTCTGATGATGCTACCTTTAAAAACAGTTCCTCTGACATGTCCTCCTTCTTCCTTAACCGAGGTTTTCCACCCACAGTCGTTGACAGGGCCCTCAACCGTGTCCGGCCCATCTCCCGCGCATCCACCTTCATGCCTTCTCCTCCCTCCCAGAAACATGATAGGGTCCCCCTTGTCCTCACTTATCACCCCACCAGACTCCGCATTCAAAGGATCATCCTCCGCCATTTCCGCCAACTCCAGCATGATGCCACCACCAAACACATCTTCCCTTCACCCCCCCCGGCGGCATTCCGTAGGGATCGTTCCCTCCGGGACACCCTGGTCCACTCCTCCATCACCCCCTACTCTTCAACCCCCACCTATGGCACCTCCCCATGCCCACGCAGAAGATGCAACACCTGCCCCTTCACTTCCTCTCTCCTCACTGTCCAAGGGCCCAATCACTCCTTTCAAGTGAAGCAGCATTTCACTTGCATTTCCCCTAACTTAGTCTACTGCATTCGTTGCTCCCAATGCGGTCTCCTCTACATTGGAGAGACCAAACGCAAACTGGGCGACCGTTTTGCAGAACACCTGCGGTCTGTCCGCAAGAAAGACCCAAACCTCCCTGTCGCTTGCCATTTTAACACTCCACCCTGTTCTCTTGCTCACATGTCTGTCCTTGGCTTGCTGCATTGTTCCAGTGAAGCCCAACGCAAACTGGAGGAACAGCACCTCATCTTCCGACTAGGCACTTTACAGCCTTCTGGGCTGAATATTGAATTCAACAACTTTAGATCTTAAACCCCCCTCCCCCCATCCCCACCCCGTTTCTTTTCCCCCCCCACCCGCCTTTTTTTTCAATAATTTATATAGATTCTTCTTTCCCCACCTATTTCCATTATTTTTAAATCTAAAACTAAAACCTTTAGTCTTTCCACCCCACCCCCACTAGAGCTGTACTTTGAATATCCTGTCTTGCATTCTTAATTAGCACTTTTCTCAGACAAAGACCACCACCTTCAACACCTCTTTGACCCTTTTGTCTCTGACATCTTTTGATTATCTGCTCACACCACACCCTCAATGTGTCTCTTCCCCCCCACCCACCTTAAACCAATTTATATTTCTCCCTTGTTGAAACTATGCTTCAGTTCTGCTGAAGGGCCATGAGGGCTCGAAACGTTGACTGATTTCTTCTCCGCCGATGCTGCCAGACTTGCTGAGTTTTTCCAGGTAATTCTGTTTTTATTTTGTTCATTTTAAACATGCTGGTGCATTTTTACTGATGTCCATGTGGAATGTCACTAATGTTGCGGCCATGTATATCCTGATTGTACAGAGACGCATGTGTGTCTGTATGTGGTCGGGGGTGAGGGGGTGCAGGTGTATCTGTGTGTGTCTCTTTCTATTTCTGCTCCTGTGAATTAAGCAACTTGGGACTTATCGAAATGTTAAAGGCGCTATATTAATATAAGTTGTTGCTATGCGTGTGTCTGTGCGCTGTGTGTCTATCTCTGTATATATGTCTGTGCGCGGTGTGTCTATCTCTGTATATATGTCTGTGCGCGGTGTGTCTATCTCTGTATATATGTCTGTGTGCTGTGTGTCTATCTCTGTATATATGTCTGTGTGCGGTGTGTCTATCTCTGTGTATATGTCTGTGTGCGGTGTGTCTATCTCTGTATATATGTCTGTGTGCGGTGTGTCTATCTCTGTGTATATGTCTGTGTGCGGTGTGTCTATCTCTGTATACATGTCTGTGTGCGGTGTGTCTATCTCTGTATATATGTCTGTGTGCGGTGTGTCTATCTCTGTATATATGTCTGTGTGCGGTGTGTCTATCTCTGTATATATGTCTGTGTGCGATGTGTCTATCTCTGTATATATGTCTGTGTGCGGTGTGTCTATCTCTGTATATATGTCTGTGTGCGGTATGTCTATCTCTGTGTATATGTCTGTGTGCGGTGTGTCTATCCCTGTGTATATGTCTGTGTGCGGTGTGTCTATCTCTGTATATATGTCTGTGTGCGGTGTGTCTATCTCTGTATATATGTCTGTGTGCGGTGTGTCTATCTCTGTATATATGTCTGTGTGCGGTGTGTCTATCTCTGTATATATGTCTGTGTGCGGTATGTCTATCTCTGTGTATATGTCTGTGTGCGGTGTGTCTATCTCTGTATATATGTCTGTGTGCGGTGTGTCTATCTCTATATATGTCTGTGTGCGGTGTGTCTATCTCTGTATATATGTCTGTGTGCGGTGTGTCTATCTTTGTATATATGTCTGTGTGATGTGTGTCTATCTCTGTATATATGTCTGTGTGCGGTGTGTCTATCTCTGTATATATGTCTGTGTGCGGTGTGTCTATCTCTGTATATATGTCTGTGTGCGGTGTGTCTATCTCTGTATATATGTCTGTGTGCGGTATGTCTATCTCTGTATATATGTCTGTGTGCCTGTGCCTGTCTGTGTGTCTCAGTACCGGCCTCATAATATATTCACCGTCCCCTTACAGGCGGTCTCCCCAACTCTCCCCGCTTCTAAAGCGTCTCATGGTCTCCTTTGCACTCTGAAAAGTTACATTAAATTAATAAACTGTGCTGGGAAGCATATTGTTTTGTGTAGGATGGATGCTGCGATTAAAATATTTTTACAAACCCAGGCTAATTATCCGAGTTGCTGACCTATTCAGGTCATTTGCAAAACATTTGAGATAAAAGCAATTATTTCAATATCTGCAGGCAGGGAGTGTTTCCTGGCTCCACACAACATTAAACTGATAAACGCAGTAAATCACTTTGTTTAATGCGGAGCATACAAAGCAGATTCGGGATTACACCACAACAAATAAAGCTTTCATACAAAAACCGACAAAACGCTCGCTTGAGAAATTTCGTGCAGCAGCGATTCCTGTTGGCGGCAGTTTAAAAGAGGGAATGGGATTCCTTGAATATTGCAGTGGATTTGATCTGGAAATCGCTGAACCCAATGTGTTCGGGAGTCCACAGAAACATCAAAACTGAAACATTATATACCTCCCTCCAGTCTGAAAAATAATAACTTAATCGCTGCTGCCTGCTTTCTGTCCCTTAGCTTATTTCGTATCCATATTGCCGGTGTCCTTTTCATCTCATTTGCGAACGAGTCTATTCTGTGCCATTTCGTCAAGTACCCATTGAAAATCCATATATACAAGAGCAAGCTGTTCTATCCTCAAAACCCTCTGTTCATGAAAGAACGGAATCAAGTTGGTCACACATGCTATCCCTTTAACAATCTCATGCTGACTTTCCTCTATTGGCCCATAATTTTCCAAACACCATTTAATTTTGTTCTTACTGCATTATTGTTTCCAAAAATTTCCCCCACCTGGCCGACTGCCCTACAGTTGCCGGTTTTAGCCTTCTCCCCTCTTGTTTTGAACAGAACGATCCTCTGACACTGCCCCTGTTTCTGAGGAGGATTGGGAGATTATTATCAATGCAATTTCCACCCCTTCCTTCGGTGATTTAGAATGCACCCCATCCAGATTTAACAATTTATCTACCGAGCACTACTGACCTTGTGACCTTCTCTTCATCTATTTTTATGCTATCCAATATTGCTACGACCTTTTCCTTTACTTCTAACATTGGCAACATCCTCTTCGCTAATGAAGACATGCAATGCACTCGTTCAGTGTCTCAGTCATTCTCTCTGCCTCCACAAGAAAATCTTGTTTTATGGACCCTAAACTCACCCAATCTTTGCTTTGACCCTTTGACTATTTATGTATTTGTAAAAGACTTTCGGGTTCTTTTGAGAAGAGTGCTATTTTGCAAGGTTTTCAGTGAAAATAAGTTTTCCAGATTCAATGTTTTATTGTCAGAAGTTTTTTTTAATCCTACATCAGAGGGCAAACTGTCTCCCATCATTATCTTATGTTATGCGATCATAGAATGGGAACTGCCAGTCGACTGTTTCTGCTTATTTTGGAATGGGCAGAAGTGGGTTGCAGGTTGCTTGAGGAAACACAGAAGTTTATTAACATATAGCCACAACAGGTAGGATCAATTTCCCATAACCTTTTTTTATTCTCTCAAGGGACATGGGTGTCACTGGCTGGGCCAGCAATTTTATTGCCCACCCCTAATTGCCCTTGAGAGTTGGTGGTGAGCCACCTTCTTGAACTGCTGCAGTCCAGGTGGTGTAGGTACATACACAGTGCTGTTCGGGAGGGAGTTCCAGGATTTTGTCCTGGCGACAGCGAAAGAACAGCGCTATAGTTCCAAGTCAGGATGGTGTGTGGCTTGGAGAGGAACTTGCAGGTGATGGTGTTCCCATGCATCTGCTGCCCTTGTCCTTCTAGATGGTAGTGGTCGTGTTTTTCTAAGGATCCTTGGTGAGTTGCTGCAATGCATCTTGTAGATGGTACACACTGCTGCCACTGTGCGTCGGTAGTGGAGAGAGTGAATGTTGAAGGTGATGGATGGGATGCCAATCAAGCAGGCTGCTTTGTCCTGGATGGTGTTGAGCTTCTTGAGGGTTGTGGGAGCTCCAAGCAAGTGGAGGGTATTCCATCACACTCCTGACTTGTACCTTGTAGTTGGTGAGCAGGCTTTGGGGATGCAGGAGGTGAGTTACCCTCCACAGAATTACCTACCTCTGGCCTGCTTTTGTGGTCAGTGTTTATATGGCTAGTCCAGTTCATTTTCTGGTCAACGGTAACCACCAGGATGTTGATAGTGGGGCGATTCAGTGATGGTAATGCTATTGAATGTCAAGCAGAGATGGTTGGATTCTGTCTTGTTGGAGATGGTCATTGTCAGCCCAAGCCTCAACGTTGCCCAGGTATTGCTGAATATGGGCAATGTATCGAGTGATTCAATATATATCAGTAAAACAGAATGTATAAGACTCCTGGCTCCTGGACCAAGATTGAACAGCTCATTTGTTATCACGATGGCCATTTTAAATCGATCACCTGAAAACTTTCTCTTTTTGAAAGAAGTATAATCTTTATGTATCAACTCGTCCACTTCTTGCATTGTAACTATTGTTATAAATGAAATAAATATATATACTCTACATAAAGCATGCTCTAATTTATGGGCATCACAGCCTGAATCAAACCTGGTAGGACAGCAGACTTGGTGATATGACCCCCACACCCATAAGCAGGGTTTCACCCTCTCTACACCCTGGAGGTACAGATCAGAAAATTGGAGGGAGGACAGCCCCTACTGATGGTGAGAAGCTGTGGGGGCCGTAGGATCTAACCTAGATGCCAGCTCTTCTTCCTCACTCAGAGGGCCCCTCCTTTACAGGCTGAACAGCACCTTTAATTCTTGCCAGATGGGTGCAGCAGAGTGGAGGCATCCATGACTCCAGATACTTTCACCTCCAAACCCAACTTCTCTATAAGGAGCACAGGCTCACGTTCATGCTGGTGTGTGGACCCACCTCCTCCTCCTTCTTAGCATCCCCCCACTGTTTGATGGGTGCTTCAATCATCCACCCAGTCTTCTCTTTCAATATCTGGGCACAGATATAGGGAGGAGCGATAGTGATGACAGCCTCAGCTGCCTTGTCCATTTCGGTGGCCTGGGAGGTGGGTGCGTTCCTGCAGACAAGCCCCGCCTCCTTGCAGGTAGGGCACCTTCCAAGGGTATCTAGTGAATGCTTCAGCTGGTGGGAGAAACTATCCTCCATTTGCTCTTCCAATGAGAGCTGGACAAAAGCTGCCACCCGAAAGAGATGATTTATTTGATGGAGACTTGTTTCCCAGAATGGGAATCAGTGCAACCTATGACCTCACCTTCCCCCAGCTGCTGTAGGTGGGGGTGGTCTGGAGGAAAGGCCCATTGAGGATAGAGAGTGGGATATTTAATAATATAACACACTGCCCAGTGGCTTTGTGAGGATCCACCAGCACAGGAACATCTTGGCCACTGACAGTCCAATATCGAGGACCAGGAACACAGCAGGCTTGGACCTCAGGAAGCACAGCCTTCCTGTACACGCTATAAGCAGCAACTATGGCCTGAGGAGCCAAAAGTCCCACCCATGGCCTTCATGCAAGCGTCTGTCGTCATGTTGGGGTGAGGGTAGGGCTTGAGCTTTATTTCTGTTATCAGTCTAAATGAGATAGGGGTAGCAAGAGCAGCTACAACAGCCATGTCCACATCATTCGTGCTAGGACCCAGCACCTGCAGAGATAGATCATTGTGGTTGGAACTCCACTCACCCCAAGTCTGTGATCAGATGTTGCAGCCCAGGGACTTAATCCACGGGGAAGGTGGAAGCAATTCTCCATACAAGAAGAGTCAAATAGGTAGGAAAAGGCAGCAGGAGAACTGCAGGGGTGGAGAATGGTGGGGGATGCACCCTGTAAATTCTTGAGAGGGGAGGAGGGGTGTGTGTGGGCAGCTGGAAAACACAGGGATGCATTCACCCAGACAGCTGAAATTGTGGGTCATTGCTGTTGCATTGTCAGTTACAGTCAGGGGATCTTACCAGAGAATCTCGGCCAGACAGTTTCAGCTGTCCTGGGAAGGTAATAGGGATGTTCATGTAAAACACAGCCACACACAAGAAAGAGGAGCATGAGTATTCCATTCAACCCATCTAGCCTGCTCTGCCATTCAAGATGATCACAGCTGATCCGATTGCAGCCTTAACTCCACTTTGCCGTTTGCCACCCGCCCCCCTACACCCATAACCACCCCTTGTCGATCAAAAACCTGTCTAATTCAGTCTCGAATACATTCAATGACCCAGCCCTCTACTGCTCTCTGGGAAAGAGAATTCTAAACACTAATGACCCCCTGAGAAGAAATTCCTTCCTATCTTAGTCTTAAATGGGAGACATCTTATGTGAAACTGTGCCCCCTAGTTCTAGATTTCCCCAAGAGGGGAAACATCCTCTCAGCGTCGACCCTGTCAAACTCCTTCGTAATCTTATGTTTCAATAAGATCACCTCTCACTTTCCTAAACTGCAATGCAAGGGCCCAACCTGCTCAATCTTTCCTCATAAGACCAACCCCTTAATCCCAGGAACAGCCGAGTGAACATTCTCCGAACTGCCTTCAATGCATTTATATCCTTCCTTAAGTAAGGAGACCAAAACTTCACAGTGCTCCAGGTGCAGTCTCACCAATACCCTGTACAGTTGTAGGAAGTCTTTCCTATTTTTATATTCCATCCCCTTGCAATAAAGGCTATCATTCAATTTGCCTTCCTAATTACTTGCTGTACCTGTATGCTAACTATGTGTATGAGGACACCCAGATCTCTCTGTACTGTAGCGTTCTGCAGTCTCTCTCCATCTAAATATTCAGCTTTTCTATTCTTCCTGCCAAAGTAGACAATCTCACATTTCCCCACATTACAAACAAGCTTCACCATTTAGTAAGATCATGGCTGATGCGATAGTAACCTCAGATCTGCATCCTGCCTACCCCTGATAACCTATCACCCTCTTGCTCATCAAAAATCTATCCACCTCAGCCTTAAAAATATTTTAAAATTCTGTTTCCACTGCCTTTTGAGGAAGAGTTCCAGACTCAGGACCCTTTGAGTGAAAAAATATCACCTCATCTCCATTTTAAATGGGTGACCCCATGTTCTAGATTCTCCCACAACAGGAAACATCCTCTCCACATCCACCCTGTCAAGAACCCTCAAGATCTTATATGTTTCAATCAAGTCGCCTCTCACTCTTCTAAACTCCAGTGGATACAAGCCTAGCCTGTCCAGCCTTTACTCATAAGACACCTGCCCATTCCTGGTATTAGTCTGGTAAACCTTCTCTGAACTGCTTCCAATACATTTCCATCCTTCCTTAAATAAAGTGACCAATACTGTACACAGTACTCCAGATGTGGTCTCACTGGTGCTCTGTGTAACTGAAGCATAACCTCCCTACTTTTGTATTCAATTCCCCTCGCAAGAAATAACATTCTATTAGCTTTCCTAATTACTTGCTGTACCTGCAGGCTAGGCTTTTGCAATTTATGCACTAAGACACCCAGATCCCTCTGCATCTCAGAGCTCTGCAATCTCTCACCAGATATGCTTCTTTTATTCTTTCTGCCAAAATGGACAATTTCACATTTTCCCACATTATGCTCCACCTGCCAAAGTTTTGCCCACTCACCTAACAGACTCTTTGTATCCTCCTCAGAACTTGCTTTCCTACCTTTGTTTCATCTGCAAACTTGGCTACGATGCAGTTGTCCATTCATTCAAGACATTAATTTAGGTCGTAAATAGTTGAGGCTCCAGCGCCGATACCTGTGGAACTCCACTAATCACAGTTTGCCAACCTGATAATGAGCCATTCATCTTGGTAGCTATTTAGCCAATCCTCTATCCACACTAATGTCACCCCCAACACCATCAGCTGTCTGGGTGAATGCACCACTGCTAATCTAATGGGGGCTTTTATGTGCTTACTGAATGCCTTTTGGAAATCCAAACACACATCTACTCCCTCCCCTTTATCTACCCTGCTTGTTACATCCTCAAGGTGCTCTAATAGATCTGTCAAACACTATTTCCTTCTCACAAAACCACGTTAACTCTGCCCAGTTGCATTACCATTTTCTAAATATCCTGTTACTACCTCTTCAATGAAGCAATTCTAACAGTTTCACAATTACAGATGTTAGGCTAACTGGACTCTAGTCTCCTGCTTTGTCTCCCTCTTTTCTTGAATAGAGGTGCTACATTTGCAGTTTTCCAACATGCAGGGACCTCTGCAGAATCGAGGATAATTTGGAAGATTACAACCAATGCATCCACCATCTCTGCAGCATTAAGCATTAGGATACAGGCCACCAGGAGAACAACCCCAGCATTTCCTGTCCCTTCACATAACTAATCCCCCATCCCGGGAACCATCTGAGTAAATCGCTTCTGTTTCTTCTCCAAAGACTTCAAGTGCTTCCTAAAGTGTGATCTGGCTGCAGAGTCCAGTAACTGCAGAGATAGCAAAGGTTCATGATAAAGTCGCTCACTCACACCTAGCCCTTCCCCCTACACACTGTGCAGAGCCCAGTAAACACAAGTTGGTGAATAGCAAGCTCCAATTGCTAAGGTAAATAAAGCTTTATTGAAATAAAACAATACATTAACGGTAAGGTTTGGAATGGGCCTCCTCAATGCACTCCGGAATGAAGTAATACACAGCAGGGGCAATGCTGCTGTAGGAAGATGCACATGCATCGTTTTTCTTTAAGTTTAAAAAGGTCCCCGGTCCCGCAGTCCCGGCACCACGTGGTCCGGTGCAGCAAGAGGTTAGCACTCATCGTCTCGGAGAAGGGCGAACTTGTTCTTGCTGAGGAAAGCTCCCTTGTGCCCTTTACCCACATCCCCGCCTTCACCTCCCTCTTCCTCATCCTCCTCCTCCTCCTCTTCGTCTGCGTCGTGGTCTTTCTCGTCATCCTCCTGATCAGAGCTGGAGATCTCGTCCTCGTCTTCAGAGCTCTGTTTGCTCTGCTGCCTGTGCGCCTCCTGAAGAGCCGCAATCTCCAGTGTCTCGGCGTGTTGCTGCCAGTCCGCTAAGGGGAGGGGTGGGTGAAGAGAGACACACAGACAGACAACTGAAGTTACTTCAACTGCTTTACTTCCTCCCAATCATCCCATTTTTCACTCTTCCTCAACAGGTGCCCAGTGTTGACCAGCTGTCGGCTACAAATATAGATTCAGGCATTGGCTACCAAACCTGCTGTGCTCTGTCCCTTAGCCCTTGACTGCGGTTCTCAGGATCATATTGTACAGGAGGTCATCTGTACCAATACCCTGTCAGCCACTGAATTCCAGATTGCAACAAATCACTAAAACATAAATAAAAATCCTAATTTACCCCCTGCAGCTTTTTTCCCACCCCCCCATCTTCAATCTGTGCCCTCTGGTTGCCAACCCTTCCGTCAAAAAGGAAAAGTTTCCCTCCATCTACTCTGTCAAGACTTCTCATTTTATCTTTTAAATCCCATTCAGTAGAGGAGATAGGAAACAGTGTCACTGGGTTAAAATCCTGGGGCTCCCTTCCTAACAGCACTGTGGGTATACCTACACCACATGGACTGCCGCAGTTCAAGAAGGCAGCTCACCACCACCTTCTCAAGGGCAACTAAGTCTGGCTGAGCCAGTGACACCCGCATCCCCTAAACAAACAAAAAATCTCTTCACTCTTTGCGTAATGGGTGGTCAAAGTGGCATACTCTCCCACAAAAGGCAATGAGGGAAGAGCACAGGGAGTGGGACTGATTCAGAAACTAATATCCTAGGATGTTAAAGGAAATAGCTGGAGAGATAGTGGATGCACTGGTAGCAATCTTCCAAGAATCCTTAGATTCTGGAAAAGTCCCAGAGGATTGGAAAACTGCCAATGTAACCCTTATTCAAAAAGGGAGGGAAACAAATAAAAATAGGCCAGTTAGCTTAACATCTGTCGTTGGGAAAATGTTGGAGTCTATTATAAAGGATGTAATAGCAGGGCATTTAGAAATGCATAATATAATCAAGCAGAGTCAGCATGGCTTCATGAAGGGGAAATAATGCCTGACAAACATATTAGAATTCTTTGAGGAGGTAACAAGTAGAATAAAGGGGAACCAGTAGATGTAACATATTTGAATTTCCAAAAGGCGTTCGATAAGGTACCACACAAGGCTACTTAATAAGGTAAGAGCCCATGATGTAGTGAGTAGTATATTACATGGATAGAGGACTGGCTAACTAGTAGAGGACAGAGATTTGGGATATGGGGGGCATTTTCAGGATGGCAACCTGTAACTAGTGGAGTGCCGCAGGGATCAGTGCTGGGGCCACAATTATTTAGAATATATATTAATGACACGGATGAGGGAAATGAATGTACTATCGCCAAGTTTGCAGACGACAAACGTGGGTGGGAAGGCAAGTGGTAAGGATGACAAGAAGTCTACAGAGGGATCTAGACAGGTTGTGTGAGTGGGCAAAAACGTGGCAGATGGAATATAATGTGGGAAAGTGAGGTTACGCACTTTGGCAGGAAGATTAGAGGAGCTGAATATTACTTAAATGGAGAAAGACTGAAGAAGGCTGCAGCATAGAGGGATTTGGAGGTCCTTGTGCATGATCACAAAATGCTGGCATATAAGTTCACCAGGTAGTAGGTAAGGCAAATGGAATGTTGGCATTTATTTCAAAGGGAATGGAGTATAAAAATAGGGAAGTCTTGCTAAAACTATACAAGGCATTAGTTAGGCCACACCTAGAATACTGTGAACAATTTTGGTCCCCTTACCCAAGGAAAGATATAGTGGCATTGGAGGCAGTCCAGAGAAGATTCACTAGCTTGATCCTGGGGATGGAGGGATTTTCTTATGAGGAGAGGTTGAGTAGGTTGGGCCTGTACTCACTGAAGTTTAGAAGAATGAGGGGCGACCTTATTGAAACATATAAGATTCTTAGGGGGCTTGACAGGGTAGATGCTGAGAGGTTGCTTCCCCTTGTGGGAGAGTCTTGGGCCAGAGGGCATAATCTCAGAGTAAGGGGTCGTCCATTTAAGACAGAGATGAGGAGGAATTCTTCTCTCAGAGGGTAGTGAGTCCGTGGAATTCTTTACTGCAGAGGGCTGTAGAGCCTGGGTCATTAAGTATATTCAAGGCTGAGATGGACAGCTTTTAAATCAGTAAGGGAATCCAGGGTTATGAGGAAAAGGCAGGAAAGTGGAGTTGAGGATTATGAGATCAGTCATGATCTCATTGGATAGCGGAGCAGACTCTATGGGCCAAATGGCCTACTTCTGCTCCTACGTCTTATGATCGCATAGGTGCTTCAAAGAGCCAGCACAGGGACAATGGGCTTAATTACCTGCTCCCGTGCTGTAAGATACTACAACTTAAAAAAGGACACAGCAGGTTCAATAGCCAACACTTGCAATAGATGTAAGTGTTGCCCAATTTTTTTTCATGATTTTAAACAACTCAAATCAATCACTGCGCAGAGTTACTTATCAACTCAGAGAAAGCTGAACAATGACCAGTTAATTGTTGCGGCTGTAGAGGAAGCATACGCCGACTGTGCCAGTGCCCCATGAGAACTGATCCCAGTACTGGTCACTGAAGCACAGGGGGACCACTGGAGACAGTGCAGAGAAAGAGGCAACAACCCAATCCTTGATACCAAGAGGTATTAGGAAAGACAGGAGAACTTGTCCCACTTCGTAACACTGCAAGTGAGACGCGTTCTTAAACGTTGCGTAGAAATGGTTAAAAAAACAGGGAAGACGCATTCCAGAATTCACAAGGAACCTTATTTCAAACTCAAATCAGGCTCGACTCCCCATAGCCGGGCCCCGCTGACGCTCGGTGCTGAAGTTGACTGAACACTCACCTTTCTGCACGGTGTAGCCTGGGGGTCTCATGCACAGACACAGACGCCCATCCACAGTCAGTCGGAGGATGCTGTTAGCTGCCCGGAACACATCATTCCGTGCAGCTTTAGCTGTCTTGTAGCCTCTCTTCTCTGCCCAGGCTGCAAAGAGACAAATAACAGAGGGTGTGAGAGAAGGGCATCGATTCTCAACCCAGGTCCAGCCCGGAGCTTGTTAATAATACTGGACACAGGGACCAAAAAGCTTTCCGTCCTCTAGATTATTTGAATATAATTAGCGAGCAGCCTTTTCTCTTAACCCCACCAATTCCCCCGACTTCTGCTCTTGACGCACGGTTACCTTCGCAGATGTCCCAGGCCGTGAACTTGGCCTCGCCCTGCTCCCCGGGCCTGTCGTCCTCCACGTTCGGGTGCCTGAGCTTCAGCAGCTTCTGTATGGGAATCCTCGCGGACAGGTAGCCAATTGAGGTGTACGGCTCCTGGATCTGCGCTATCGGGTAAATTCCAGCAAGGATCTAGAGGGCGGAGGAGGCAAAACTGCATTCTTTAGAAAAGAGACAAGCCACTCAGCCAAGCGGAGGGTGAATGGTCTGCGCATTTTAAGAAAAGGAAAGAAATCTAGCGTTTAAAATGACAGCTCATTTAGCTGTCACCCATGGCTCGAGGTTGCCTCTCGAGTCAGAAGGCTGTGGCTTCAAGTCCCATTCCAGAGACCGGAGCACTTTTGTGGCTGACATCAAAGTGCAGCACTGGTGGAGTAATGAAAGGTCTTGTGGCGCAGCGGGTAGCGCACTTGCCTCTGGGCCAGACACTCTGGGTTCCAGCCCTGCCCCAGGACTTGATGTCCAAGGACAACGCGGTCAAACAGGTTGAGTATCCACCTGCAAGTCCTTCCAACACGGGCCAAAGGCAGGTAGTGAGAACAGGAGAGATTCCAGGTCATCCACGTGATGGAAAGGATGTTGAAGCCTCTCACATCACCACCCGTAGCTCTGGACTGCAACATGCAAGTAAAAAGTGCATGCTTCCACCGCAGCTCAGATTCCCCGAATGAACTGTAACACACTACCACCGCTGAGGGAGTGCTGCACTGCCAGTGGTGCTTTCTTCAGAATTAGACATTAAACAGAGATTCCCATCTGCCAACTCGGGGTGGCTGTAACAATTCCCAAGGCCACTGCCCCGTAGAAGAGTAGGGCAGTTATTGCCAAGGTCCTGGCCAATATTGAATCCTCAATCAACATCAATAGGACAAATTATCTGATTATCTCATTGCAAATTATCTGCAGCAGTTTCTACATTACAACATTGACTACACTTAAAACTGTACCTAACTGAACCAAAAATGCTCTGGGACGTCTTGTGGTTGTGAAAGGTGTTATTTAAATGCAAGTCTTTCTTTCACCCCTATGGTTCAGTAAGTCAGTGCACAGCCTAAAGTAGTACAACACCACATAGACCAAGATGAGCTTCAGCCCCTGGTCCGTGTTATTTTAACCTCAGGCAGAGTGTCTGCTGGTAGGGCCACCACATTCACACTCAGTGCTCCTGAGCTTCAGCCCCAGCTTGCTGCTCCTGACCACCATCTGGTGACCCCTTAATAGGAAAAGCATGCATTGAGGGTGGGCTGAACCAAATGCTCAGCTGTGAGGGCTTTCATGGCCGAATATCCCAGACACCACCATCGCCATATCTGGGTATGTCCTGTCTTACCAACAGGACAGGTCCCGCAGAGGTGGCAGCATAGTGGTATACAGTCGGGTGGAGGGGGGGGGGGGGGGGGTTTTGCCCTGGGGGTTCTCAACATCAAATCTGGGCCTCATGAAGTCTCATGGTATCAGGTCGAACATGGGCAAGGAAATCTCTTGCTGATTACCACCTATCGCCCCCACCCTCAGCTGATGAATCAGTATTTCCCCATGTTAAACATCACTTGGAGGAAGCACCGAGGGTGGAAAGGGTGCAGAATGTACTCTGGATGGGGGACTTCAATGTCCATCACCAAGATTGGCTCAGTTGCACCACTAGCGACCGAGCTGGCCGAGTCCTAAATGACATAGCTGATAGACTGGGTCTGCGGCAGGTGGTGAGGGAACCAACCAAAAACATACTTGACCTCATCCTCACCAATCTGCCTGTCACAGATGCATCTGTCCATGACAGTATCAGTAGGAGTGACAACCTTGCAGAGACAAAGTCCCATCTTCACATTGAGGATACCCTCCATGTCGCGTGGCACTACCACTGTGCTAAGTAGGATAGATTTCAAACAGACCCAGCAACTCACAACTGGGCCACCACGAGACGCTGCCAGCCACAAGCAACAGCAGAATTGTATACAATTACAATCTGTGACCTCATGGCCCAGCATATCCCCCATTCTACCATTAAGCCGGGGGATCAACCCTGATTCAATGAAGAGTGAAGGAGGGCATGCCAGGAGCAGCACCAGGCATACCTAAAAATGAAGCATCAACCTGGTAAAGCTACAACATCAAATCCCTCCCTAGCCTCACCCCTCCCTATCTCTGTAACCTGCCCAAGCCCCACAATCTTTGAGATTACCGAGCTCATCTAATTCTGCCCTCCACTCCATCCCAGACTTCATTTGCCCCATCCTTGGTGGCCATGCCTTCAACTGTACTGGTCCCAACCTCTGGAATTCCCTCCGTAAACCTCTCCATCCCTTGTCCTCGCATTCCTCCTTAAAACCTACCTCTGACAGCTGTCCAAATATCTCCCTACGTATTGAATCCTTGGCCACTCCCAGAGCTCCTGCACGCCTTTAGCAAAATAAAACTCCACGCCTTTGCCACTTTGAAGAGATTTTCAGTGGATCTCATGTGAACGATCAGAGCAAGCGGGTCTCAACTATAGGCATGCAGCATCGTTTTATGTGTCGCCTCCTCCACCAGGGTGCTTGTTCCTGCTCTGCCTCACCCTGTTTACCGCGCTCCGGCTCTGAAGAAAGCGCCCGCCCGGTCCTCTGTCTCTGCGACTGACACCAGCAAATATACCTCTGCTCACACGAGAGGAGCAATAATGGATGGACTGGGGGAGTCTGGCACATACTATTCGGCCAATGACAGCTCTCGTTCTGGCAGTCTTCAAAGCATCCAATCGGCAGTGGCAATGGACAAGATCAGGCAGGACTCCAGACTGGTGAACTGAAGTTAACGATTACAGAGAGGGGGAAGTGGACGCCGGAGTAAAAAAAACAGGAAAAGGTCAGAAACCCACCCAAAGTCAGAAACGTCTCACCCCGGTCATTACAAAACGTGACGACTTTGGGCCGTTTCAGGAATTTTCCATAACTTTTCCTAATTGACAAATTCCATGACTTTCCCCTGCACTCCTGTGAAGCACCTTGGGACGTTTTAAAGGGGCTATGTAAGTGCAAGTTCTTGTTGCAGTGTTATCATCTTCCTGAAGCCAGTTGCACCCGCGCCACACAGTGTCGCTAACTGACCTGCTGCTGACGGTCCACCAGCGATGGGAAGATGAGACCCGGGCAGTCGCAGAGCTTGACGGTGGGCGTCAGGAAGTAGGTCTGGAAATACTTGGTGTGTCCCGGGGTACGGGACACGCTCACCACCTTCTTCCCCACCAGGCCGTTAATGAGAGATGATTTGCCCACATTGGGAAACCCTGAGGAAAGTGAGGAAAGTTAAGTTTGATACCAGATCTTAAACTCTGTACCAATTCCTGACAGCTTAGCTCTTTCCTTCCTCCGAGGCAGCTGCAACTAAAAACAATTTGGGGGGTGGTGGGGGTGGAACTGCTCCTCAAATGAATGCCACTCTTTGGGACATTTTCCGCATCTTCAACTTCAGATCCCGAACATCTTTGCACATCCAATCACTGAGCTCCAGTTGGAAAACCAGATTCGAGATAGCGGGGTGGAGTTGGAGAAATTTAGAGGGGAGCTGGGAAATAAGTTGTGGGGGCCGGGGAGGGGGAAGGGGAAAGGGAAGATGGAGAAAGGAGGGAGGACATCCACAGGACTTGTACAGTTGGGCAATATTTTAAAGCTTTTAAACAAGTTGAGCGATAGTTTTCCTGCAGTACTGCCATCTGCTGGCAATCCAAGCCTCCTGCATCAATGGCCATGCTCACTTGGAAAGGAAAACGTGGGCACTTGAAGGACGGGGAGGAAGCCACACGTTTTCAGCAGCTACCGCCCCAATTGCATTGCCCACGATAAAAGCCAACTGTATCAGCCGTGCCAGCTCACCCACACAGCCCACAGTGAGGATGCCATCCTTGTACAGTTCATCCACCGGTGCACACATTTCCATGGCAGAATCCGTCTGATGCTCCACCAGGACAGCATCATCTTCGTCCTCCTCGTCAGTCAGCTCTTCATGCCGAGTGTTTGCTGCGTCCCGATCCATCTTCTCTTTCCAACTGCTCAAGTCCACTAGCAAGAGACAGAGAAGCAATTACACAACTGGAGGAGGAGGGGAAGGAACAAGGGCTGGAATACAAAGCAGGAGGAAGTTATGGCACAGCTTGTACATAGACCGCATCTGGAATAACTGCATTCTGATGGCACCGTACCCTCCACCCCCACCAAGGGCATACTGGCAATGGAGGGGGTGCAGCGCTGATTCACCGAAATGATACCGGAGCAAGCAGCTTAAATTCCAACAGATTGCACAGACTAGTCTTGCACTCCCTCGAGTATAAAGAACTAAGGGTTGTTCTAATGGAGAAGCTCAAGGTGATCAAAGGATTTGCTGGGGCAGATAGAGAGAAACAAATTTCCTCTGGGCATTAATCTTAAATATAAAGCTAGGCTGTTCAGAGCTGATGTCAGGAAGTACTTCTTCACACAAAGGGTAGTGGAAACCAGAAACTCTCTTCCCCCATAAAGCTGCTGAGGCTAGGATGCAATTGAAAACCTCACAACTGAGAGACTGATAGATTTTTTTGGGTAATGGTATTAAGGGTTATGGAACCAAGGTGGCAGGTGGATTTGACATGCAGATCGGTCAAGTTCTAACTCAATGGCAGAACAGGGCCAAGGGGCTGAATGGCCTCCTCCTGTTCCTCAATTTTTTTTTGATAGATTAAATTGGGAGAGCCTGTTTCCAGTAGCAGGAGGGTCAGTAACTAGAGGACACAGTGGTAAGGTGCTGTAATGGACAGAACACCCAGAGGTGAGATGAGTCTCTCTTTTTAAACGTACAGTCCGCTGTTACGATCCAGCATGCTCTGCCTGAAAGGATAGCGGCAGCAGATTCAATAGACTGAAAAAGAAATTGGAGAAATAATCGAAAAGGGAAAAAAAAATTTGCAGGCTCATGGGGAAAGGGCAGGGGGAGTGGGACTCACGTTAAAGAGGGTCAAAGGAAGAAGGGAGACCAAGGGCCAGGAGGGAGAAAAACCTGATAGCACTGGTTAAAAAGATAAGACTTTAAAAGGGGTTTTTGAAGGGCATTTTTCTTTGAAAATTATTTCCTCAGAGTGTGGTAGAGTTGGAAAGGCTTCATTACTGCTCTTTCCAAGTTGTCCCAACCATGCACAGGGATTCCAAAAGATCTGGTTAAGATGGTTGAGCCACACAGGCCAGACAGTCCTGACCTCAAATCAAGCTCAGCAACAGAGATACTTGACCTCAGCCAGCGCTGCACTAGGCGGTGTGGTCTGGGGAAATCTGCGGGGTTTCTGCCCTTCAGCACAATACAGTGACAATCTGCTCACTATTCAGGCAAAAGCACTAGCAGACAGATCTGCCATGCTCTCACTGTTCAGTAGCAAGCTCGGAGTGTTCTGGATAACAGGAGGGAGTCAGGCGCCAGTGCTCAGTGTCCCAGGAAGGAGTGCGCAGCTTCAGTGTCACTTGAACTGCAGAGATTGTGGGAAACACAGCTGAGTTTTATATGCTGACAGAACATCATTGTGTGCAATCCTGAGCACCATGCTTGAGGAAGGGTGTCTAGGCCCTGGAGAGGGTACAGGTGAACCTTACCAGGATAATACTATGGATTAGGGATTTCAGTCATGTGGAGAGACTGCAAAAACTGGGATTACTCTCCTTAGGACAGAGATGGACAAGAGGTCACCAAATAGAGGCATTCAAAATTACAAGGGGCTTTTATAAGAGTAAACAGGTTGGTAACCACAGGTTATTGGTTTAAAATAATTAGCAAAAGGCTAGAAGGGAAATGAGGAGAAATTTCTTCACACAGTGGGCTGCTAAGATCTGGAACGCCCAAACTGAGAAAGCGTGGTGGCATCAGATTCAATAGAACACAAGGCAACTGGGCGCATGTGTGAAAAGGGCTTATTTGTAGGGTTACAGGGAAAAAAGCTGTGGTACGGGATTAAATTGGATAGCTCCTTCAAAGAGCCAGCACAGGTACAACGGGCCGAATAGCCTCCCTCTGTGCTGTAAGATTCTACACTTGTGAAATTTTTCATATTGGCTCTGAGTGTTTCTTTCTCTTCCAAGCCTTACCTTTCCCCTGCGTGATGGTCTCGCAGGCTTTAAGCAGTTGCTTAGGCCCCACGGCCATTGTCCTGACCCGCCTCCTTCGCCTTCGCTTCTGAAAAACTAAACTCCACAACGGACAGTCAAATGAAACGCACGGTCCCCACTGGTTAAGCTTTAATAACTCAAGAGATGCACATTTACACTGTGAAAAAATATCTGACATCATTCAAACTGACCATCACTTCAGGCACCTGTCACAAAGGTGGAGGGGGGAGGAAGTGGATTGATTCTTTCACATACCTCCCCCTATTTACAGTTAGACACAGGGCAGCCTGTTCCCAGCGGAGGGGATTAACCCTCTCACCCACCTCTCCCCCATTCACAGTCAGACACTGGGCAGCTTGTTCCCAGTGGAGGGGATTAACCCTCTCACCCACCTCTCCCCTATTCACAGTCAGACACTGGGCAGCCTGTTCCCAGTGGAGGGGATTAACCCTCTCATCCACCTCTCCCCCATTCACAGTCAGACGCTGGGCAGCCTGTTCCCAGTGGAGGGGGTTAACCCTCTCACCCACCTCTCCCCCATTCACAGTCAGACACTGGGCAGCCTGTTCCCAGTGGAGGGGGTTAACCCTCTCACCCACCTCTCCCCCATTCACAGTCAGACACTGGGCAGCCTGTTCCCAGTGGAGGGGATTAACCCTCTCACCCACCTCTCCCCCATTCACAGTCAGACACTGGGCAGACTGTTCCCAGTGGAGGGGATTAACCCTCTCACCCACCTCTCCCCTGGACACTGGGCAGCCTCATCCCACTGGAGGGGATTAGCCCTCTCACCCACCTCGCCCCCATTCACAGTCTGGTTCCATCACATCTCAGGGTGGAACAGTTTGGTAGTGGCCAGATGGAGATAGCGTGAACAGTGATAACACTGGGCGGATGACACATCTCTGTTCCTCCCAGAGTAATGTGGACCAGGCTAGATAAAGACTGTACACGGGTCACTCTGATTCAACACCACGCCCATACTAAACTACCAGCCATGGCACAGGCCCAGCTGCTACTTACCAGCGCTCGGGTCTGTCTCACCCGGTTTCTCCCGCGGGTACGATGTGAAGCAGAGCACGTGGAGCTGAGGGAACTTCTGCTGGAAATAATGTTTCCAAGCTGCCACTAGGGAGGGTGGAGCGAGGTCAATCTTATTCAACACCAGGATAATATTCCTCTTCATTTCCTGGGTTACATAGTCATAAAGTGCCGGGGAAAAGTGGATCACCTGGAAGGGGGGGGTGTGGGGGAAGAGAGAGGAAGGAACTGGCTCAAGAAAGAAATTGATAAGTGAAAGGGTGTATCAGGTAGAATAGTTGAAGCTAGCTTTTCTTAATATATTAGTGTATATGGAGGAGTATGTATGTTTGCATGTTTCTATCTATACTTGTGTGTTGTGTGCATTTATACGTGTCTGCATGTATACGTATTATAAACCCTTCTCAAGGGCAACAAGGGGTGGGTAATAAATGCTGGCCCAGCCAGTGAAGTCCACATCCCGTGAATGAATTTTTAAAATGTGCAGTCAACATTATCTTATTAACCAACAAATAGAGGGAAGAAGTCTAGTAGGTAGATAGTGCATCAGTCAGGAATACACAGCGAGACAACAACAGCATCTTGCATTTATATGGCACCTTTAATGTAGTGAAGTATCCCAAGACACTTCCCAGGAGCATGATCAAACAATATTTGCTACTGAGCCACATAGGGAGATATTAGGACAGGCGACCAAACACTTATTCAAAGAGATAGGTTTCAAGGAGCAGACCTTAAAGAAAGAAAGCTGCAGATGTGTTTAGGGAGAGAATTCTAGAGCTTTAGGGCCGAGGCACTTGAAGGCACGCTTTCCTACGGTGGGGTGTTAGAGATCGGAGATGCTCAGGAGGCTAGAATGAGAGAAGCATGAAGATCTCATAAGGTTGTCAGGCTGGAGGATGTTAAAAAAACTGGGGGGGTGGGGTGAAGTGGGTTGTGGCGAGGACATAGAGGGATTTTGAAAATAAGGATTAGAATTTTAAAACCGAGGCACTTCCAAAGCAGAAACCAGGGCAGGTCAGTGTGCAAAGGGGCAATGGGTGAATAGGGTTTGGTGCATGTTAGGTTAAGGGAGCAGAATTTTGAATAAGCTCATGATTAGAGAGGTCGGCCAGCAAGGAGTGCGTTGGAATGGTCGAGTCCAGAGGTAACATCAGGTTTTCAGTGGCAGAATAGCTGAGGCAGGGGCAGTCAGTTGATGTTACGGAGGCGGAATTAGTCAACAGTATAAGACCTAGTTATGGAGGTACTAGGAAACTCTTTCGAGTTACCAACAGTCACAAATTGCAACTTCTTTCGAGTACAATCACAGTTCTTGGTTTTCCAGGAGTGGGACATGAACCCACAACCCTCTGATTCAAAGGCGAGGGTGCTATGAACTGAGCCACAGCTGACACCTCATGGAGGTACTAGGAAGAGGCAAGAGGAAGGAGAAGGTCATAATTGAAAACCATGGTTTCTCATTAAGTATCACGAACAAAAAAACAGATGTTATAGCGCAGTCTCACTGCAGGGAGATCAACTCGGTGTGGGGTGGGGGTTGGGAGCACACGATGATACAATGGCAATTAAATCCATTCTGCCAACCCGAGCAGCAACATGTACACAGCAGCAGCAGAGAAGGAAGAGATAGCCATTTGATATGTAACACAGAAACATAGACAATAGAAGCAGGAGTAGGTCATTCAGCCCTTCGAGCCTGCTCCGCCATTCAATATGATCAAGGCTGATCCTCTATCACAAACTCTCAAACTCCCAAACTCTCCCCATACCCCTCGACGCCTTTAGAGTCAGAATTCTACCTATTTCCTTCTTAAATGTATTCAGTGACTTGGCCTCCACAGCACAATATCATCCAGGATACATCAGAGAAGCTAATGCGATGTACAGATTTATACAAAGCAGTAGCAATTACCCAGCAATTACCCCCATCCTATGCAAAAATTCACAGCCCCTTTTCAATTCAAGCCAATTTTTCCAGACTGGTGCCCCTACCTCATTGTCCTTTTGCAGTACATACCGGGTGCCTGATGTCTGTGATCAACAGTACAACGTCGGACATCTCCAAGACTCTCCATAACTGGCGCCAGGTCTACAGGGCAGAGACAGCAAAAGAATGAGTATAAAAACTACCATAATGATGCAGGGAATAAATAACTAGTCAGCAGGAGAGTGCATTCCCTGCATGGAAGGCATGTCAAAAAAAGTCTCTAGTCATTCCAACTGCAATGGTGCACATAGAAGTAAATCCAGCCACCACACCGAGCACCCAACATACCACCCAACCAGCACCAATCATAAGGTACCACCAAACCAGCATCACCCCACCCAGGTACCACCAAACCAGCATCCAGCCACAACCCTACCCCTCCCCTCACCAGGTACCACCTAACCAGCAGCCCCTCACCACCCACCCTCCAAAAACCAGGTACTAACTCTATTGTGCATCTTCCCCACCTCAGTTACTTTCTATAGCGATGGTTTCTGAATTCCACAATATAACCCTAGCTATTTCAGGGTAAACCTCTTTCAATTTACACACTTGCTCTGCTCCTCGCTCTTCTGGTGACATTTTTAAGTGTCGATGCTTCACTGACTGCCCAACTGGAGAGAATAGTCTTCCCTTAACCTGTTTATCAAGACTCTGCATGATTTTAAAATCCTCTGACAAATCACCCCACTCCAGAAGGCATGGTCCCAAGTACATTGAGTCTTTCAGATGAGAAGTTCAACTGTGGTCTCATCTTTCAGGCGGATGTAAAATGATCCCTTGGCACTATTTTGAAGAAGGCAGGGGGAAGGTTATCCCTGATGTCAGTCTCAGCAAATATGAAAAAACAGATCATCTGTTTGTGGGAGCTTGCTGTGCACAGATTGGCATCCACACTTACTGCTTTACAACGCTGACTGCACTTCAAAACGTACTTCACTGGCTGCAAAGCACTTTGCGACATCCTGAGGCCGTGAAAGACATCACTAAATGAAAGTTCTTTCATATCTCAAGCTCCTTCCATATGTCTATAGCTTCCTACCCTAGCACCATCTTGACAACATTCCTGTGATGCCAACACTCCTCACCTCCAAGTTGTGCTCGAAGTAGCTGAGCTTCACGGGATCAAACGTGCTGTAAATCTTCTCCAAGTATTCACGGAACGCCTTCTCCTCCTGCACCAGAAGCTGCTCCTTTGTCATTGTGTAGTTCCAAGGAGAGCGTTTTGGAAAATCCAACACTGGGCACAAGGGAGAGAGAGAGCGAGAGAGAGAGAAAGAGAGAGCGAGAGAGAGAAAGAAAGAAAGAGGGAAAAAAAAGAAGAAAATCAAATCATCTATGAGCACAGCTTATGAAAGCATAGGGGCAGCTTACAGCAGCTGTACTTCACCTGGTGGTGAAGATCTAACATTTCACATCACACAAAGGACACTGGTTGGGTTCCTCCAGTGAGTCACCTCCCAGCAAGAATATCCCTGCATGATAAACCAAGCGCTGGGGATTCATTTCTAGAGTTGAAAAACAGGGAAGTTTGTTAAACTTCAACTGAACCTTGGTTAGATCACACTTATTCTGAACAGTGCTGATCTCCAGATTATAAGGAGGATATAGAGGCACTGGAGAAAGTGCAAAAATAATCCACAAGGATGCTACCGAAAGGGAGAGGATACATATTACCAGCAAAGGCTAAACAGGGTAAGCTTTTTCTAGAGTTGGCTGAGGAGTTGACCAAATAAAGGCCATTACGACTATGAAAGTTTTCAATAGGGTACAAGACTAGGGGCCAGTACAAGACTTGGGTCATAAGTATGATAGCCACTAATAAATCTAATGGGGAATTCAGGATAAACTTCTGTACCTAAAGAACATCAAATGCGTTACCACAGAACAGTCGACGTGAAAAGCATAGGTCAGGGGGTCCCAATCACTGGGTCTGCAGCGCCCGAGGGGTCTGAGAGATTACAAAGGATGTGTCTCCTCACGGGATCGCCCAACACCATTAATCTCTCCCCCAGATTGGCTTAGCTCTTACCGACTGATTAACAGCCACAGTCAGCACCATTCGACTCGTGACCCACCTGACCACCCCCATCATGAGCCAGTGATTCATTTACAACATTAAAACTGAACTTCCAACAAAGGAACTGTTTCACTCTTTAAGACTGAAAGTAAAATGCTATTCTATGATTGCATGACGTTTGATTTATTACCACTCTCTGTGATCCTCCGTTCCCCACCCAACTACCCAACTGCCCCATACTTCAGAATGATGCAAGCAAACCGTTCTAACTGAATTATCAGCTCACACGGGGATAGGAGCTTCAATGAAACTAAAATACTGAAGGCAGCGAGGACCCAGGCCCCAGATCCTATTTAGTACAACCTAAATATGTGAAGCAGGATTTTCAGCAATGAAAACAAAAGAACCAAGCTGAAGTTTGACCATGACATGCATGATGCGCTTGTCAAAAATCTCTCTCATTGTTGCTCAGCACAACCCAGTTTCACATAAAGTAAAAATATATGTTAAATTGCATTATTAATTTTTATACAGAATAAATTCTTGTGTTGGGTGAAAGAGGGGAGCTTTTTGATTGGTTGGCAAGTCGACCCTGATTGGTTGGCAAGTTGACCCCCGCTGTCAATCAGCACCTTTTTCTCCTGTTGTATGAACTGGCCCGATCCTTTGAAATTTGGCAGTCTTGTGTTTGTCCCACTGAGTGCAAGATGAAAAGCTTCGGCGATATGGTTCTCTTTTCCGGGATAGTCGAGAAAGGAATAAAAGGATCTGGTGATGGGGTGAGATGAAGAGAGACTGGAGGATTGTATGGAGCTTAAAGGAAGCATAAACCAGTTGGGCAGAATGCCCTGTTTTTTTGTGCTCCACACCTTAGGCAAAGAACTTGCATTTCTGTAGTGTCTGACACAACCTCAGGGTATCCCAAGTACTTTACAGCTATTCAAGTATTCAATTATTTTTCCCAAGTGCAGTCACTGTTGTAATGTAGGAAACCTGGCAGCAAATTTGCAAACAGCAAGCTCCCACAATCAGCAATGTGATAATGAACAGATAATTTTTTTTTAAAAAGTGAAGTTAATTGAAGGATAAGTATTGGCCAGGGTGAAGATAACTCCCCTGCCCTTCTTTCAATAGTGTCGTGGGATCTTTTACATTCACTTGAGATTGCAGATGGAGCCTCGGTTTAACGCCTCATCTGAAAGACGACACTCAAACAGTGCAGCACTTTCTCCGTACCACACTGGTGTGTCAAGCCGAGGTTACTTGCTAAAGTCTCTGAAGCGGGACTTGAGCCTACGACCTTCTGGCTCAGAGGCAAGAGTGCTTCCCACAGACCCATGACTAACTGCAGGTGGGATCAGGAGGCAGTGCGGGGGAGGCCAAGGGATATCATACCTGGTTGTACCTACAAACAAAGCAGGTACAAACAAAGGCAGTGGTCGGTGAGTCAGGTAATTCCCCAGTCAGTTCCAATGATGGAAGTGTGTTTTCATTGGAAATGGAACAAACACTGGGAAGCGTTGGGTGGGGAGAGGAGGGGTTTGTAGTTGTGGGTGCTAAGAAATGTACTGCATGCTGCAGAGAGGTAACATAATGGCTTTCCCCCCTTGCTCCCTAGATTTAAATCCAGTCCAGGATGATAAGGGTGAAAGACTCCTCTGTTTTTTTGGACTTCAGGGAAATAATTTTTGATTTCCCCAACCCACATCCTTTTGCGCAGAACCCACAACTGACTTCATTTACAGCCTTGTCACTCATTGAGACTCAGGAGTTTCACTCTGTATCTAACCCAGTGCTGTTCCTGCCCTGGGAGTGTTTGACGGGGACTGTGCAGAAGGAGCTTTACTCTGTAACTATGTTTTGGTAGTGCTTGATGTAGACACTGGGTACCTGAAATAGGGAGTGCTCTATATTTCCGTGCCAATTCGCTTCACCATGTGATGAGCAAAGTTATACAAATCTTCAGTTTAAATCATTAATTCCGCCGCTGCCAAAACACATCTGGTGTCATTGTACCAGCAGGGACAAAAAGTTAGGAGGCTCTTTCAGTGCCGGCTATTGATGGTGACAGGGCAGTTTTCACAGTATGTTGGTGTCAGCAATTTTAGTCACAGAAACACTGATCATTGTGGAATGTTAACAATCCAGGTTTTCTGTGAAGAGAGCTATGCCCGAGGCCTAACTGGAGGGAGCACCCAGCACTAGAACCAGCTAGTGTCAGCCGACTCTCCCTTTAACTGGCCGCTGCCGATTATGCTTAGAGGTCAGCATCCATTTGTATTTCTTGGTGATTTCCCTTCAATTCTGTCCTGAAAAGGCACTGGGCACATTTCCATAGTTGCCAGCTGCCACTCAGTACCTTGCCCGCTCTCAACATGAGAGGTCAACTGGGGAAGTATTTGACTGTAGATAGCTTTGCACCCAAGCCTGTTTATGTCCTCAAACCCTGGCCACATGGCTATTTCCCAGCAGAATAAAGAATAAAAATTCCAGTTGAATTCTCCTTTGGACAAGGGTTGAAGAAGGCCAACTACAATTACCCGACCACCATCCAGGACAAAGCAGCCCACTTGATTGGCACCCCATCCACCACATTCAACATTCACATCCTCCACCACCAACACAAAGTGGCAACAGTGTGTACCATCTACAACTTGCACTGCATCAACTCACCAAGGCTCCTTAGACATCACCTTCCAAACCCACGGCCTCCATCACCTAGGAGGACAAGGGGAGCAGATGCATGGGAACACCAACAACTGAAAGTTCCCCTCCAAGCCACACACCATCCTGACTTGGAACTATATCACCGTTCCTTCGCTATCGCTGGGTCAAAATCCTGGAACTTCCTTCCTAACAGCACTGTGGGTTTACCTACAACATATACACTGCAGCGGTTCAAGAAGGTGGCTCACCACCACCGCCTCAAGGGCAAAGAGCGATGGGCAATAAGTGCTGGTCTAGCTAGCGACACCCACATCCCGTGAAAGAATAGGAATAAAAAAAAATACACTTCGACAGGGATTAATTAACTCAGCGCAAGTTGGAAAACGGACCAAGAATTTTCCAGGTCCAGTAGGGGAGCCTCACGTTCCCATTCCATGGTCTATAGTCATGACCTTTTTTTTTAAAAAAGTTTGCTGCGACCAACAACCTTGTTTCCTCCCCATCTCAAGTGTTTTGTCCAGGTTCAGAGATTGCTCAATGGTGCCAGCCAGGTCAAGGAGAGTTTTAACAGACGTGTGCAAAACTACGAAGGGGTTTCAACAGGGTGAGGCGAGAAATTATTGCCACTGGCAAGGATTTCAATAACCAGAGGATGCAGACTCGAGATATTTGGAAAAAGAGCCAGATGGAAAGATGAGAATTAATTTGTGCAGCAAGTGATAATTCAACGTTATCTGCAGTTGAATACCCTGCCAGCTGGCCTCGCATGTAGAGAGCAGTCAAGGTACTGAGTTTAATGGAAGGCGAAATAAGAACAGAAAATGCAGGGAAGACTCAGCAGGTCAGGCAGCATCTGAGGAGAGAGAAACAGGATTAACGTTTCAGGTCTGTGACCCTTCATCAGAACTGGGTTAAGTTAGAAATGTGATAGTTTTTGAGCAAGGGGCGGGTGGGGCAAAAACAAAAGGAAGATCTGTGATAGGGTAAAAGACAGGAGAATTTGAACGGCAGAAGAGTTAGTCTTCCAGGGCCAAAAGGAATGGCGATGGGGCAAGGCAAGAAACAAAAGATGTGCCTAGAACAGGTGTGCTGCTGTCTGAAAGAAAAATAAGAGAAAATTCGTTTTTTTTTCTGGAGCCAGAGGAGATTACAGAGATAAGGAGGGGAGAGGCCACAAAGATATTTGAGAACAATGGAAAGGGATTTTAGAAATTGAGGCTCTGCTTAACCAGGAGCCAGTGTAACTCAGAGAGCACAGGCATGATGGGGTGAACAGGACTTGGGGTGCGAGTTAGGACATGGGCAGCAGAGTTTTGCATAACCTCAAGCTTACTGAGGATAGGGTGCGGAAGGCCAGCCAGGAGGACAAACGAGCAACAATTTGGATTTATATAGCACCTTTAATGTAGTAAAGCTTCCCAAGGCACTTCACAGGAGCGTAAAGAGACAAACATTAACAGAGGTAGAAAGATCTGGGGAGAGAACTCCAGAGCTTAGTGTCTAGATTTAGAGTCAGCCCTGGCTCAGTTGATAGCACTCTTGCATTCGAGTTAGAAGATTCTGGGTTCAATTGCCAATCCAGAGAGCACAAAATTTAGCTCGACACTCCTGTGCAGTACCGAGAGAGTGCTGCACTGCCAGAGGTTCCGTCTTTCCAATGAGACGTTAAACCGGTGGCCCCATCTGCCCTCTCCGGCATATGCAAATGATCCTGCAGCCCACTATTGCGGGCAGCAGGGGAGTTCACCCAGATGATCCATCCAATATTTATCCCTCAATCAACATTACTGATTTCATAGTGATTGATTACATTACCATTTGTTGGGCCTTGCAGTGTGCAAATTGGCTCCTGCGTTTTCTACATTACAACAGCGACTGCACTTCAAAACATACTTCTTTGGCTGTAAAGTGCTTTGGAAAGCATGGGGATGGTTGAAGGCTCTATACAAATGCAAGTTCTTTCTTTTAGATGGCTGAAGGCACAGCCTTCAAACGAGTGGCAAAGATGTTAAACCCAAAGCTGTTAAATGGGAGCCAGCAGCCAATGCTCTATAGGGAGTGAACACACGAAAATTTAAAATAAACTAGTTTAACCTTTATAAACTATTTTGCGCATTCCTCAGACAGCAAATGTTGACCTTTAAACAAAACACACCGAGCACAGCCATCACTCACCAGACCCTGGCTTGTAGACGTCAACAATGTCTACTTCCAGCTCAGTTTCTGGGATGAGCTCCACGATTTTCTCTTGCATGACCTTCTTCCTTCGCTCGATCTCCTCTCGGCTCTCTTTTTCTAAGTGCAGCCGGAACCTGAGGAGTGTGAGACAGAGAGAGAGTGTGAGAGGAGAGTGAGTGAGAGAGAGAGAAAGAGAGAGAGAGAGAAAAAGAGAGAAAGAAAGAAACATATCTCAGCCAAGTGAAGACTTTTATTTTGCACTGAAATACTCTCAAACGTACAGTGAGCAGAGTGCACATGGCTGAGATAATGGGCAATCAGGAGACCATACTTTCTGGCTCACTGCATGGCCCCGCTTGGAGGTGATTACTTGAATCAAGTAACTGGCAGCAATGAGGAAAACCACTTTCTTTAAAAACAGGGCAATGTTGAAATGAGGAATGCACTGGGACAGAGGCTACAGTCAGAAAGGAAGGAAAAAAGATCTCTGCTGTTGATGTTATGTCAATATATTGTTAAGGTTAAGGGCAAACAGGGGACAGTTATTGATTGATTAGTTGTCTTTGAGCACATAATCTTGCAGCGTGTTCGATACATCATAGGAAACAAGTTTTAGGGCCTTGAATAAAAGGTAAATGGGGGCTGGCAATGACCCCTGTCTCGAGAATGACTCCATGCGAAGGGGCAGCGCGTGCACACACACACGTGCACACATACACACACAACTGCTGAATGTAACACGGCACATGGGCTCGAGGTACATGCACCCGAATTCGAAGTACACTTTGCTGACAACCCTATAGCTGAAAGTATTGGTGAAGGCACCATAATATAATCAGCATCCGCAGCAGAGGTTCCTCAAACAGCACAGGGCTACGTTGCCTGTTGTAGCTGATGAAATTTGGGAGGCACGGGAAATTACGTGCAAATAAAGGTAATTAAGCAGAACACAGACATTTTACTCGAGGATGGGAAGAAGATTCCTGACGGAAACAAAGACAGCTTTGTACAAATTTCTGTCAATGTGCAGTGTTTCCTTTGATATTATAAAAGAATGGGAGAGAATAGAACTGATTTATTCTAATAAATAAAACTGTTTAAATTTTTGCTATCAGAAGTGATAAAATAGAAAGGAACTTTATTTTTTAAATTCGTTCACAGGATGTGGGCGTTGCTGGCTACGCCAGCATTTATTGCCCATCCCGCATTGCCTTTGAGAAGATGATGGTGAGTCGCCTTCTTGAACTGCTGCAGTCCATGCGGTGTAGGTACCCCACAGTGCTGGATAGGAAGGAAGCAGAGATCTGTAATGCTGTGAATAAGCAGAAACCTGATCGAGGAACAGAAACTGCATGGAAGAGGAGACATTGCCCCTCCTCGCCGCCTCCACAGCTAACTCTAGCACCACCTTGGGTCCAGGTTAGAACAAGACGAGCACAAATCAACCTGTCAACACACAGTCTCCATACAGCATAGAGGCCATTGAGTCCATCGTGCCTCTGCTGGCTCGTTCCCACCCAGCCCTACAAGTTTTTTAATCCCTCAGATATTTATTCAATTTACTTCCAAAAGTTACCATTGAATCTGCTTCCACCACCTTTGCTGACAGCATCTTCCAGATCATCAGAACTGCTTAGAAAATTCTCACCCCCCCTCACCCCCCAACCAACCACCTTGGTTGTTTTGCCCATTTTCTTCAACCTGCATCCTCTGGTCACTGACTGTCCTGCTGGTCGAAACAATTGTTCCTAATTTAGTCTATTGAAGCCCTTCATAGTTTAGGCCAGGCCATTAACACAGAGCAAAACAAAAAGAGAGTGGCCCTATTATGGATGATGAGGGCACTTCATTTTCCTTTTGCTGTCATTTGGAACCCAATGGGCGCCTGTGCAAACAGCCTCAGTATTCACAAGTCAGGATGGGAGAAAGAAAACAGGTCACGGCTCTTGCTGCCGTGACCTCTGCTGCTTGTGGAGGCTTGCGAGCATTAGATGAGGACGCAACTAGATTTGGCTGTGGTTAACAACCACCAAGCGAATGTGCAGCCTGTTTTTCACAACCTACTGCACCCCAGCACAAGTCACAGGCTTCCTGCTGCCTCAGGGACTCCTATGTACACAAAGAAACGGCACCCACATAGTCACTGTACAGGAGAAAAGGGTTGGGGTTAGACTTCTCCTTGGCAAACGCGAGCGGTGCAACTCAGGGTAAAGTAATTGTGTGGGGTCCAGGAGGTGCTGGTTTATCAGCATCGACCATCTATAGAACATGATATCTACCCATTACTTGGAAAACTAGTAACACATCTCTGTAGTTTGCAGTCAATATTAGATGATGTTATCACCCATGGAGTTATGTAAATGATGGTGATAATGAAATTTCATACTGTGCTACTCTAAAACTGTGAGAAACACCCAGCATTATATCAGCCTCCTCAGGTGCCGTGCCCTAACAGGGTGTTGGCAGCCAAAGACTGCCATTGGATTGGTCCATGATTATACTTGGCAAAGCACTGCAGTGGTTTGCCATTGCCTTCTGCAGCACAACCAACCAGGAAACTCTCCTACTCTTTACTGCCTGTCATCAGGTGTTTTGGAAGGATTTACAGGCTGATAACCAACCTGTTTAGCCACTTTACGAATGCACTGTCCATAGCCATCAAGTCCTGAGGTGGGACTTGAGCCTGGAGCTTCTGGCCCAGAGGTAGGAAACACTACCCACTGCGCCATAAGACTGCCACACCGTTAAGCCACAGGTTCAAAACCAGAAAATACTGGAAACACTCAGCAAATCTGTCAGCATCTGTGAAAAAAGAAACAGAGTTAACATTTTGGGGCAATGGCCTGTCATTCAAACTAGAAAACCTGAAATGTTAACTATTTTTCTTGCTCTCTCTCTCTCTACAGATGCTGCTTAACCTGCAGAGTGCTTTCTTTCCCCACATTTGATTTAAGGAATAAAAAGATATGTTGATTGGCCGAGATAAAGTGAAGAGAGTGGGAGGAGGCTGATGTGGGGTTTAAGTCTCATCATGGGCCGAAGGACCTGTTAGCACATTGTCAAATTCACATCGATGGCAATTCCAGGCTCAGCTGACATTAGGAAGGTGCAGCACTTACCTGTGTGTAGTTCTATCGTTCTGGCAAACATATTATTAAAGCTTCTGGTAAAGACTTCACTGAAATCCTAATAGCAGTCAGGGTCGTCCTCCCCACCCCCCAACCCGGGGAGAGGGGCAAGTGTGCTTCAGTTTCCCCTCACCTGTTGGGGTCGTATCCCTGCTCTCCTGCTTTCCACAGTGCCGGCTGCTGATTGATTTTCCGCACCTGCAATGTGAAAGTTTCACTGTCCGACGTGTCCGTCTGCTCCTCGTGGCGGTCATGGCTCCCACTCCGGCTGTGGGAGCTCGACCTCACACCATCGGGTAAACCTGAAACAGGATCGCCCAAAATAATGCTAGAAGGCAGCAGCAAATAAGGCAGTAAGCTCAGAGCTTGCATGTTAACTTGCATTGTTGAAAACTATGCCAGCGCTTTTCTTAGTTGGCCACATGTTTTCTTTCCCCCACCCCCCTTACCTAATGCTCAAATTATCTTAAGACTGGGAAAATTCTCCTGCAAATACAGAAAGATCGTCATACACCGCTCCTCCATGGGATCATAGCTCATCATCACACGGGCGACAAGAGACACTAGAATACCCTGCTTCGTCAATCCATGAGCTACACCCTCAGTTCTCACCGACCGAATAAAAAGTCCCAAAGTCACTTCACAAGAGCCTAACCAGACAAGCAGTTAAGATCAGACCACATAAGGAGATACAAGTATACATGGCCCAAAGCTTGGTCAGAGGGTTATGTTTTAAGGAGGGTCTTAAAAGGAGGAGAGAGAAAGGCAGAGAGGTTTAGGGAAGAACTCCAAGGCTTAGTGTCTCGGTGACTGAAGGCACGGCCATCAAAGGTGCACATCCTCAATTTTCATTTCTGCAAGAGGTCAGAATTTGATGTGATACGAATATAGAGTAGGCCATTCAGCCCCTCGAGCTTACTGTACCATTCTGCTAGATCATGACCTGTACTTTAACTCCATTTACCTGCTTTGGTTCCATTCTCCTTAATACCCTTCACTAAGGAAAGAAAATCTACCAATCTCAGTTTTTAACTTTTCAGTTGACGCCCAGCCTCTTAGAGGAAAGAGTTCCAGTTTCTGCTACCCTTTGTGTGAAGAAGAGCCTCCTGATATCCGCTGAATGGTCTAGCTCCAATTTTATGGTCATGCCCCATTCTGGAATTACCCCACCACATGAAATAGCTTCTCTCAAATCCGTTAAACGTCTTAAAGACCTCAAAATAAACAAATAAAAATAATTAGATTTTTTGCAAACCCTGATCCACACCGAGTTTAACTGGACATATCGAAGGCAACAAAAGGAGTTAGGGAGGAGAATGTAAATCAGCCCTGGCTGAGCAAGTAGCGCACTCATCGCTGAGTCAGAAGATCCATTCAAGGAGTTGAGCATAAGCCTAGGCTTAACTCCCTAATCCAGTACTGAGGGAATGCTGCACTGTCAGAAGTGCCACCTTTCACATGACATGCTATAGAGGATACAAGTAACATCCCAGAAGCAGCTATAAGCTGGGAAGTGGAAATGGGGAAGGAAGTCAGGAAAATTAGTCACTAGAGAAGTGGTACTGAGTAAATTGTTGGAGATGTGGGCTGACAAAGCCTGGGACCTGATGGACTTCATCCTGGGGTCTTAAAAGAAGTGGCTAGTGAGATAGTTGATGCAATGGTTTCAATTTTCCAAAACTCCCTAGATTTGGGGAAGGTACCATTAGATCGGAAGATAGCAAATGCACCTCCATTATTCAAAAAGGGAGGGAGACAGAAAGCAGGAAACTACAGGCCAGTTAGCTTAACATCTGTCATCGGGAAAATATTAGAAGTTATTATTAAAGAAATTATAGCAGGGCACTTGGATAAGCTCAAAGAATTCAGGCAGAGTCAACATGGTTTTGTGAAAGGAAAATTGTGCTTAACCAATTTATTGGAGTTCTTTGAGGAAGTAACATGTGCTGTGGATAAAGGGTAACTGGTGGATGTACTGTCCTTAAATTTCCAGAAGGCATTTGATAAAGTCCCACATCAAAGGTTATTGTGGAAAATAGAAGCTCATGGTATAAGGGGGAACATATTTTGTATGGATAGAAGATTGGCTGGCCAACGAGAAGCAGAGAGTAAGCATAAATGGGTCTTTTTCAGGTTGATAAAAACAAAAAGCTAAAAGCTACTGCGGATGCTGGAAATCCAAAACAAAAACAGAATTACCTGGAAAAACTCAGCAAGTCTGGCAGCATCGGCGGAGAAGAAATCAGTTAACGTTTCGAGCCTTCATGGCCCTTCGGCAGAACTGCAGCATAGTTTCAACAAGGGAGAAATATAAATTGGTTTAAGGTGGGTGGGGGGGGGGGGGGGGGGGGGGGGGAAGAGACACATTGAGGGTGTGGTGTGAGCAGATAATCAAAAGATGTCATAGACAAAAGGGTCAAAGAGGTGTTGAAGGTGGTGGTCTTTGTCTGAGAAAAGTGCTAATTAAGAATGGAAAACAGGATATTCAAAGTACAGCTCTAGTGGGGGTGGGGTGGAAAGACTAAAGGTTTTAGTTTTAGATTTAAAAATAATGGAAATAGGTGGGGAAAGAAGAATCTATATAAATTATTGAAAAAAAAGCGGGTGGGGGGGGAAAAGAAACGGGGTGGGGATGGGGGGAGGGGGAGTTTAAGATCTAAAGTTGTTGAATTCAATATTCAGCCCAGAGGGCTGTAAAGTGCCTAGTCGGAATATGAGGTGCTGTTCCTCCAGTTTGCGTTGGGCTTCACTGGAACAATGCAGCAAGCCAAGGACAGACATGTTGGCAAGAGAACAGGGTGGAGTGTTAAAATGGCAAGCGACAGGGAGGTTTGGGTCTTTCTTGCGGACAGACCGCAGGTGTTCCGCAAAACGGTCGCCCAGTAAACGCAAACTGGGCGACCGTTTTGTGGAACACCTGCGGTCTGTCCGCAAGAAAGACCCAAACCTCCCTGTCGCTTGCCATTTTAACACTCCACCCTGTTCTCTTGCCAACATGTCTGTCCTTGGCTTGCTGCATTGTTCCAGTGAAGCCCAACGCAAACTGGAGGAACAGCACATCATCTTCCGACTAGGCACTTTACAGCCTTCTGGGCTGAATATTGAATTCAACAACTTTAGATCTTAAACTCCCCCTCCCCCCATCCCCACCCCGTTTCTTTTCCCCCCCCACCCGCTTTTTTTTCAATAATTTATATAGATTCTTCTTTCCCCACCTATTTCCATTATTTTTAAATCTAAAACTAAAACCTTTAGTCTTTCCACCCCACCCCCACTAGAGCTGTACTTTGAATATCCTGTTTTCCATTCTTAATTAGCACTTTTCTCAGACAAAGACCACCACCTTCAACACCTCTTTGACCCTTTTGTCTATGACATCTTTTGATTATCTGCTCACACCACACCCTCAATGTGTCTCTTTCCCCCCCCCCCCCCCCCCCCACCCACCTTAAACCAATTTATATTTCTCCCTTGTTGAAACTATGCTGCAGTTCTGCCGAAGGGCCATGAAGGCTCGAAACGTTAACTGATTTCTTCTCCGCCGATGCTGCCAGACTTGCTGAGTTTTTCCAGGTAATTCTGTTTTTCTTTTTCAGGTTGGCAAGGTGTAACGAGTGGTGTGCCACAGGGATCAGTGCTGGGACCTCAACTGTTTACAATTTATATAAATGACTTGGATGAAAGGATTGAAGGGATGGTTGTCAAATTTGCTGATGACATAAAGATAGGTAGAAAAGTAAGCTGTGAAGAGGACATAAGGAGGCTACAAACAGATATAGATAGGTTAAGTTAGTGGGCAAAAGTCGGAGAGATAGCGTATAATGTAGGAAAATGTGAAATTGCTCATTTCGACAGGAAGAATAAGAGAGAAGCTTCTTATCTAAATGGTGAGAGATTGCAGAGCTATGAGGTGCAGAGGGATCGGGTGTCCTAGTGCATGAATCACAAAAGGCTAGTATGTAGGTACAGCAAGTAATTAGGAAAGCTATTTATTGTGAGGGGAATTGAATACAAAAGTAGGGAGGTTATGCTTCGGTTGTACAGGGCACTAGTGAGACCATATTTGGGGTACTATGTACAGTATTGGTCACCTTATTTAAAGAAGGATGTAAATGTTTTGGAAGCAGTTCAGAGGTTTACCAGACCTGAAACAGGTGGGTTGTCTTGTGAGGAAAGGTTGGACAGATTAGGCTTGTATCCACTGGAGTTTAGAAGAGTAAGAAGCAACTTGATTGAAACATATAAGACTCTGAGGAGTCTTGACAGGGTGGATGTTTCCTCTTGTGGGAGAATCTAGATCTAGGGGGCACTGTTTGAAAATAAGGGGTCATCCATTTGAAACAGAGATGAAATGAAATTTTTCTCACTCAGGGGGTCGTGAGTCTTTAGAGCCCCCTTCCTGAAAAGGTGGTGGAAGGTGGTGGTGGACATTTGTCTTCCTCCATTGTTGGAATCACAGAAAGGTTACAGGAGAGGAGGCAGCTATTTGGTCTGTCGTGTACCTGCTAGCTCTCTACAAGAACACCCACCTCATCCCACTCCCCTGCCTTTTCCCCACAGCCCCGCACTTTTCTTCTCCTCAGGTAATTATCCATTTCTTTATTAAGGCCATCCTTTCCCTCCAACACGCTAATGTTCTCCTTAATCAATAGTGCCACCCCACGGGCGAGAGCAAGGAACGGAGAAGGGGGGGGGGGTGGACACCGAGAGAGAGAGGAGTGGGGGGGTTACAGAGAGAGAGAGAGAGAGAGAGAGAGAGAGAGAAATGTAATTGCTCTAATCAGTGCACTAGGTTTCAGGTATTCACGGCATGTTTGCATGACTTCCTCTGATACCACCATAGTAGGCACTGATTGGGCTGTTTCTCCATGCCTATTCCCCATGGCAGTCATATGGTTACATTTAATTGCCCTACACATCATCTATTGAAAGTCATTCAGATAAACAGTAGGAATTTCCAGTTCTGCGTTGGGGGGGGTTTCAAGTGGGGCACTAGTCATATATTTTTGTTTTTTCCAAACATTAACCCCCTCCCCTTGCGACCAGTATTCATTCTGTGGAATGGTCACACTCCACCTTCTTGTGCTTCATCCATGCTGTCTTTTTCATGAACCCAGGCGCCAAGCGTCTTCACGCTGCTCGACTGACAACGGCATCACAGCCATGCTGAACCTGCCCTCCCTTACTCCAACCACGATGTCCAGCAAGGGTTTGTGAGCTCGCAGTCTGCGGAGGGGAGGATGGCCACCTACCCTTATCAATTTAGTCTACTGCATTCGCTGCTCCCAATGCGGTTTCCTCTACATTGGAGAAACCAAACGCAGACTGGATGACTGCTTTGCGGAACACCTTCGGTCTGTCCGTAAGCATGACCCAGACCTCCCTGTCGCTTGCCATTTCAACACTCCACCCTGCTCTCATGCCCACATGTCCGTCCTTGGCCTGCTGCAATGTTCCAGTGAAGCTCAACGCAAACTGGAGGAACAGCACCTCATCTTCCGACTAGACACTTTACAGCCTTCCGGACTGAATATTGAGTTCAGCAACTTTAGATCATGAACTCTCTCTCCTCCATCCCCACCCCCTTTCCGATCTCCCTTTTTTCCAATAATTTATATAGATTTTTCTTTTCCCACCTATTTCCATTATTTTTAAATGTATTTCCATCTATTGTTTTATCTCTACCTTGTAGCCTATTTCGATCCCTTCTCCTCACTAGGGCTATCTGTACCTTGCTCGTCCTGCTTTCTATCCTTAATGTCACCTATAGCACATTTCTTAGCTAATATCACCATCGTCAACACCTCTTTGTCCTTTTGTCTATGACATCTTTTGGCAATCTCCAACTATCACTGGCCCTCTATCCAGCTCTACTTGTCCCACCCCACACCCCCCTTAAACCAACTTATATTTCACCTCTCTTCTATTTTTCCTTCCTGAAGAGCCATACGGACTCGAAACATTAACTGTATTCCTCTCCGCAGATGCTGTCAGACCTGCTGAGTTTTTCCATGTATTTTTATTTTTGTTTTGGATTTCCAGCACCCGCAGTTTTTTGCTTTTACCCTTATCCGAGCCCTGGCTGACGCCAAAGGAACAGTGCCCTAGCAATAGTTTGTCGGAGATCAGGCTAACTCAGCACAGGCACGGAAATCAAACCTCGGACCTTCTAATCTATGTGCTGGCTCAGCTACATGCTGGTCGTCGCTAATCAGTCAATGGTGGACTTTTTACAACATTCAGCAAAACATGGTTTAACTAACAGTAGACAATGGCCATCAAAAATTATGAAAATATTGTTCCTAATCTCACAAGTACAGTTTAAGCTCTGCATGTTCAGAGTTCTACCAAAGCTCCCGACAGAAGTGTTGTATTTTGTCCCCTTTTTATTGTACTACAGTTTTAAAGCAGATTTTTAAAACACAATTACTTTATTTCAATTTGAACAGCAAATCTTGCTTCTGGCTTCCCAAAAACCTGCCTTGCATTCTGATTACACCAAGTGTCACACTTGCTTCTTTAACAAAGTTCAGAAACACACAGACAGACAAATGAGACAGAGGGCCACACTCTCAAACAGACAGCTAGACGATACAGAGGGCCATACTTACATTTACACACACACACACACACACACACACACACACACACACACACACACACACACACACACAGGCGAATGAGGCAGAGGGTCACACTCACACAGACAGGCAGACTGAGTTGTTCACTATCACCCACCCTATAGGTTTTATTCCAGATCACTGGGTTATTTCACACCACTCACCCTACATGCTTTGGTCAATATTACCCATCACTGGGTTATTCACCCTCTCACTCACCCTGTATATTATGCTCTATATCCCCATCACTGGGTTATTCACCCTCTCATTCACCCTGTATATTATGGTCTACATTCCCCATCAATGGGATATTCACCCTCTCACTCACCCTGTATATTATGGTCTATATTCCCCATCACTGGGTGTTTCACCCTCTCACTCACCCTGTATATTATGGGCTATATTCCCCATCACTGGGTGATTCATCCTCTGACTCACCCTGTTTGTTACGGTTGATATTCCCCATCACTGGGTGATTCACCCTCTCACTTATCTAGTATATTATGGTCTATATCCCCATCACTGGGTTATTCTCCCTCTCACTCACCCTGTATATTATGGTCTATAACCCCATCACGGGGTTATTCACCCTCTCACTCACCCTGTATATTATGGTCCATATTCCCCATCATTGGGTTATTCACCCTCTCACTCACCCTGTATATTATGGCCTATATTCCCCATCACTGGGTGATTCACCCTCTCTCGTCCTGTATATCATGGTCTACATTCCCCATCACGGGGTTATTCACCCTCTCACTCACCCTGTATATTATGGTCCATATTCCCCATCATTGGGTTATTCACCCTCTCACTCACCCTGTATATTATGGGCTATATTCCCCATCACTGACTTATTCACCCTCTCACTCACCCTGTATATTATGGTCTATATTCCCCATCACTGGGTGATTCACCCTCTCATTCACCCTGTATTTTATGGTCTATATTCCCCATCACTGGGTGATTCATCCTCTGACTCACCCTGTTTGTTATGGTTGATATTCCCCATCACTGGGTGATTCACCCTCTCACTCATCTAGTATATTATGGTTTATATTCCCCATCAATGGGTTATTCATTCTCTCACTCACCCTGTATATTATGGTCTCTATAACCCCATCACGGGGTTATTCACCCTCTCACTCACCCTGTATATTATGGTCCATATTCCCCATCACTGGGTTATTCACCCTCTCACTCACCCTGTATATTATGGGCTATATTCCCCATCACTGGGTGATTCACCCTCTCACTCACCCTGTATATTATGGTCTATATTCGCCATCACTGGGTTATTCACCCCCTCACTCACCCTGTATCTTATGGGCTATATTCCCCATCAATGGTTTATTCACCCTCTCACTCGTCCTGTATATCATGGTCTACATTCCCCATCACTGGGTGATTCACCCTCTCACTCACCCTGTATACTATGGTCTATATTCCCCATCACTGGGTTATTCACCCTCTCACTCACCCTGTATACTATGGTCTATATTCCCCATCACTGGGTGATTCACCCTCTCACTCACCCTGTATATTATGGTCTATGTTCCCCATCACTGGGTGATTCACCCTCTCACTCACCCTGTATCTTATGGTTGATATTCCCCATCACTGGCTGATTCACCCTCTCACTCACCCTGTATACTATGGTCTATATTCCCCATCACTGGGTGATTCACCCTCTCACTCACCCTGTATCTTATGGTTGATATTCCCCATCACTGGGTGATTCACCCTCTCACTCACCCTGTATACTATGGTTGATATTCCCCATCACTGGGTGATTCACCCTCTCACTCACCCTGTATCTTATGGTTGATATTCCCCATCACTGGGTGATTCACCCTCTCACTCACCCTGTATACTATGGTCTATATTCCCCATCACTGGGTGATTCACCCTCTCACTCACCCTGTATATTATGGCCTATATTCCCCATCACTGGGTGATTCACCCTCTCACTCACCCTGTATATTATGGCCTATATTCCCCATCACTGGGTGATTCACCCTCTCACTCACCCTGTATATTATGGCCTATATTCCCCATCACTGGGTGATTCACCCTCTCACTCACCCTGTATATTATGGTCTATATTCCCCATCACTGGGTGATTCACCCTCTCACTCACCCTGCCGTTTCCTCTCCCGCCGCTCCTGCAGCTGTTTCTTTTTCTGTTTCACGCTGAAAGGCTTTTTCCGCGGCATGGCGCCAGTCACAGGGCCCCCCAGCACTGAGATGCTGCTCCTGCCGCCCCTTCCGGACGGGGGCCTCCGGCTCGGCTCTTGGCAAGGCCTTTATGGGGGTGTCCTCCGGTTGCTCGGCGGGATAATCGCTTCTCGCTGCGCTCCTGTGAATCTCTGCTTCCGACACTCCACCACGGTCCAGCGCCACTCAAACCTTCCACCAGGCCGCAGGCTCGAGCAACCCGGCCCACCACCCTCTGCGCAACCGCATAACACGCATTGCTAGCCCCGCCCCTTCCTTGCGTTTACGCACGACGCACCATGCTAGCCGCACCCCATCGCCCCGCCCCGCTCCCCTCACTGCGCAGCCGTGCTAGACGACCTGGAGCCATGTTTGCGCAGCCACATGACGCGCCCCCCTCCCGCTTTCCAATCTGCGCTGGCTCCACCGACCCTGCGCAGCCATATTACGCGTCACGCAAGCTCCGTCCTCTCTATGCCCGCCTCTCCAGCCTACGCAGCCAGATGACGCAGCGTGCTTGCCCCGCCCATCCCAGATAGTGTCCCGCTGCCGGCCCGCCCCTCATCGGACCTTGCACCGCCCTCTCACTGCCCGTCCCCGCCTCCTTTGTCCACGTCTGATGCGCAGCCCGGCTCATCCCTTGCCAGCTTACTCTCCGTTTACGTCCTCACACAGGGACGTTGTTGTTGGCCCCGCCCTCTCCCCCTAGCGTGCCCCGCCCCTTTTGCGCCGAGCACCTTCGAACACTTTCCTTTCCTGACTGACAACCCATGCTCGCGTCAGGCCGTAGCCCCCACCCCTTTATCTCTCCGAACCCGCATCTCGCCTTTGGCCCGCTTGGCTCCAGCTTTTGCTCCGCCTCCGCACTGCCAACCCACCCTTTTTGACACCTCTCCTGACATACGATGTCAACAGACAAGCCAGAGCCCCGCCTCCCCCCTCGGTGAAGCGACTGCCACTCAGAGCCCGGTCGCTCCGCCCCGTATCGTTCCGTCACTCATAACAACGCCCTTCCTCACGTCATCACCATTGGCGGCATGGTATCTGTTACTGCTTGAACATACCAAATGTGAAAGGTACAGCATCTCAATGCGCAAAACCATCTTCTAACCACGTCACAAAGTAATATATTATACTCTCTAGTACATTTAACGTCTTCAATTGCTTCACAATGAATCCAACAAATACTCCATTTCCCCCCTCATGCCGTGGATCGGTAGATCCGACGGCGCCTTGGAATGAACCGAACGGGACTGTACCATTCAATATTTGAGGGGAGCAAGTGTCCATCCAAGCAACAATGTTCAACCAACTCCTGCAAGCGGCACTCTTGAGGCGCAGTGGTAATATTCTTCCCTCTAAGTTAGAAGTTCCACGTTCGAGTCCTATCCCACGGCCTGCTAGCCCACAGAAGTAACCAGGTTGATTATCAACCTGTAGATAAATCCTTCTCATATGCTTATGGTAGGCAGTAAGAGCAGGAGATTCTCCTGGTTTTGCCTGCATTACCTTTTCATCCGTAACTGGCCACAACAATTAAACCTCCTCCTGGAGGTTTCCTCACATGACTTGCCTCCACACTCTAGCCATTAGTTGACCAACAGATCCATCCTTTTGATGCACTGTACTGCCTTCTTACGCCAATTGGAAAGCAAAACGACCCATTATCCAATTGGATGATGCAACCTTTTTTCCAATTTTCAATATTTTATATGCGGTAAAGAGAAATGTTCAAAGGAAATGATAAAGAAACTATATTTTTTAATGTCCCAATTATTTTTGTCCTGGATTGCACACAGCAGTGTCCTGGAGATTGATCTTCAATTGCTGGAGACTCCAGGCCAATCCTGGAGGGATGGCAATCCTATTATTGGAACCTGATGGTTGCCAATGCCCTCTTTGGGCATGGTACCTGAGGAGAGTTGGTAGGAAGGACATGGAGAGCCAACAAAAAATAAAGGGCACAATTGCACAGTGCAGGAGTAGGGTCCTGGGTGTATATGTGCATAATTCATTGAGTGGGCAGGACAGATTTAGAGAGTGGTTAATAAAGCGTGCAGTCTTTATTAATAGGGGCATAGAGTACAACGGCAAGGAGGTTATGTTGAACTTGTATAAGACACTAGTTCAGCCTCAGCCAGAATATTCCATCCAGTTCTGGATGCTTCATTTTAGGAAGGATGTGAAGGCATTGGAGAGAGCGCAGAAAAAATTCAAGAGAATGGTTCAAGGGATGACAAACTTAAATTATGAAGATAGATTGGAGAAGTTAGGATTGTTTTCCCTGGAGAAGAGAAGGCTGAGAGGAAATTTGATAAAGGCATTCATAATCATGAGGAGTCTGGACAGAGTATATAAGGAGAAACTGTTCTCATTCATGAAAGGATTGTGAATGAGAGGGCACAGATTTAAGGTAATTAGTAAAAGAAGCAAAAACAACATGAGGAAAAACTTTTCTTGCAGCAACTGGTTAAGCCCTGGAATGCACTGCCTGAGACTGTGGAGGAGGCAGGTTCAATTGAAATATTCAAAGGTGAATTAGACTGTTATCTGAACAGTGACAATGTGCAGGGTTACAGGGAGAAGGCAGGGGAAATGGCACTAAGTGAATTGTTCATTTGGAGATCCAGTGCAGACACGATGGGCCAAATGGCCTCCTTCTGCGCTGTAACAGTTCTGAGAGATAGAGTTCCTGCAGGCAAATGATGTTTTACTATAATATCTGAGAGTATGGTATTACAGGAACAAAAAGAGCTTTGGAAATGATAATGGTCACAAATAGCTCCACAATAAAAAATACTATCTCAGCAAAATTATTAAGAAAATTGCACAGAAGCAGGAAATAAAAACAGATAATGCTGGAAATACTCAGCAGGTCTGGCTGTATCTAAGGAGCAGAAGGAGGTGGGAGACCTTAAAGGAAGATCTGTGATAGAAAAAAGTGTAATGTATCCATGTGATATGATGTGCACAGGACCTAGGCAGCAGAAGATAGCTCCACCAAAGGTGGAGTGGAGTGATGAAATTCAGGGATGCGCAGGAGGCCAAAATTGGAGGAACACAGAGATCTCGAGGTTGGTCGTGCTAGTGGAGGTTACAGGGATCGGCACGAACAAGGTCATGTGAGGATTTGAAAATAAGGATGGGGATTTTATAATTGAGGCATTGTCAGACATGAGCCAATGTAAGTCAGTGAAGAGGATATGGGTCAAGACCTTGGTGTTAAATAGAGCATCAAAATTGTAAATAGCTTGGCACAGTGGCCAGGGAGAGGAACAGTAATGGTGGCAAATGTGTGCAGTTTGTGTCAGAGGCCAAGGGCTTGGCCTTTCCAATGTTTAGTCAGAGGAAATTGAAATTACTGAAAATGTTTTGGCAGATAATAGGCAACACAGTCTCGGGGAATTAAAGCTTAATCTCCTGGACATTCAAAATATTGCGTGCTTTTCAAAGAAAAATCATTTCCTTTAATTTATTTTGTTTAAGACTGTTAAAGATGGGAAAAAACTGCTCTTTGACATTCAAGAATCATCCAATTAGATAACAAAGAGCCAGTTCATTTTCCAATTAATGTGGGAAGGTGTGTTATGCAATGAGGATGGATGTGCCAGGTGACCATTGTTGGGAGATCATGTGATGAACATTTGACAACTCTGGTTGGGACCCCTTACTAGAAAATGTTCCATCCAAAAACATTAACATTCCTGCCTTTTATAAGAAATAAAACAGAAAATGCTTGTAAGCACACAACAGGTCAGGCAGCATCAGTGGTCCTGGAGAGAGAAACAGAGTTAATGTTTCAGATCTGTAACCTTTCATCAGAAGAAGGTCATAGAGGGTGGTCAAAGCAAGCAGTGGAGAGATGGAGTTGGATATCATCGTTGTACATCTGTAAACCAAACCCATGTCCACGGAGTCCGGACAATGAAAGATCATCGACCTTTACAGTCTTTATTTCAGGTTCCCAGCAACCGCAGTATTTTGTTTTTTGGTTTCTTCATTTCAGATGTTAGTTACAGTGAAATCGCTATGAGTCAAACTTGGATGACAAGAAATTCTGGTAATGTCGAAATCGTCAACCTTTCCCGCTGGCGGAATAGCAAATCCCATAGAACTATGCTCATGGTAAGCCAAAATTCCGCACTGGTAACTCCAGATTAGCCAAACTTGTCTAAGCTTTTCATATGACGGTGCCGACCAGTCAGAGTGGAATTAGAACACACAAGGGCTCAAAATCGTAGAGGGCTGGACAAGCCATCATTTGATTTTGAGATCTCCCTGTGAAAGGGCTTGCAAAACCTGCAAATATGGCTAAACCTGTGAGGAAGTTAAAAGTGTTGTCGATCAGAGAAGGTGAAGTTGATACAGCAAGTGGAAAACGAAACAGGAAGTGGACATTGCAAAGGAATGGGAGATTCTGCCATCCAGGTTGTCCACCATTATGAAACATGAAGCAAACCGCCTTGAACCAGTTCGACAAGCGGGCATTCTCTCCAGGAAGGAAGAGGATGAGGACAGTTGCCTACCCCGACATTGAAGAAGATCTGCTAACGTGGCTCAAGTCAGCCTGAGCCTTTTGCAAAGTCAGATCATTGTAAGGCATGATCAAATTTAATAAAGACTTTTTCACACATTTACTGCTTTACTGTGTTTTCATTTGGCATTTGAATCTGTTGTTTTTGACATAGGCTGCATTTGTCGGCACGTCTGGTTACATAGAGACGCATTCACGTGGAAGGGGTCTCATCGGGCTATTATGAAGCTCCTCTCAACGTGGATTTGGAGGTGAATTCCCTGGGATTCGACCCATTGGGATTGTCCATTAATCAGCAGCCTGGGCCTGTACTTTAAAACATTTTCTTTAAAGTTAGAGGTAAAAAAATATATTTTATTTTAAATCAGAGACTGATTAAAGAAAAAAATGCAGTGGGTGATACAGGGGAGGAAGAGGGGGGTGGGGGGTAAGTTCCATGGTGCTGTAACATCTTAAATTCCATGCAATGGTGCTTGCAATCTGCACAACCTCGGACTTCAACTTGGCCCTTTTCCCTTTGTCCAGCCGCGCCTCACCCAAGATGGCGGGCGAGCGGCGACGCGACGTCCGCCGCCCTTCTCTGGCGGAAGCGTGCGCCGGTCGCCCGGGCGACTTGGTGTCTGAGCGGTTCAGGGCTAGTGGTAATTTTAATTAATGACCCGGAGAGAAAGGGAAAGGGAGGATGTGGTCCCCGGGCTGTGAAACAGAAAATGTTATTTGAAAATAATGAGTTTTTAAAGCCCTTTTATGTCTGTGCCGACAGTTAAGCAGCATTTATTCTGGGCGGTGGTACAGGTTTTGGGAACCACCCTGAGCTCTGGAGAAGAAAGGCCAGGGTTTCTCTTCACACCCCCTCCTCCCTCCCTTCATTTAAATCATTGTTTTATAGATATTTTTAAAAAACCTATTTTGATGTCATTTTTTAATTTTAACTGCATTTTTAATCAAACAGTTTTTTTTGCATTATTTATTTTTGTGTATTTTTAAAACAAATTTTAAAAACACTTTCGTTCCCTGGGTGGCTGCTGATTTTCCAATCGAGATTTCACACCATGGAGTTCCCTTTTGATATCAACCCCCTTTTCCCCGAGAGGGTCACAGTCCTGGATCACCATCTCCAGCCTGGCCGAAGGACGAATTCCAGCAAGTGAGTGGTGCTCCTAATGCGTAATTCAGTTACGGTTCATATCTGTGTCTCTGAATCCCCACTTCCCCCCCCCCCTTGCGTTTCTTCCCCCCCCCCCCCTTGCGTTTCTTCCCCCCCCCCCCCTTGCGTTTCTTCCCCCCCCCCCTTGCGTTCTTCCCCCCCCCTTGCGTTTCTTCCCCCCCCCCTTGCGTTTCTTCCCCCCCCCTTGCGTTTCTTCCCCCCCCCTTGCGTTTCTTCCCCCCCCCTTGCGTTTCTTCCCCCCCCCCTTGCGTTTCTTCCCCCCCCTTGCGTTTCTTCCCCCCCCCTTGCGTTTCTTCCCCCCCCCTTGCGTTTCTTCCCCCCCCCTTGCGTTTCTTCCCCCCCCCTTGCGTTTCTTCCCCCCCCCCTTGCGTTTCTTCCCCCCCCTTGCGTTTCTTCCCCCCCCTTGCGTTTCTTCCCCCCCCCTTGCGTTTCTTCCCCCCCCCTTGCGTTTCTTCCCCCCCCCTTGCGTTTCTTCCCCCCCCCTTGCGTTTCTTCCCCCCCCCTTGCGTTTCTTCCCCCCCCCTTGCGTTTCTTCCCCCCCCCTTGCGTTTCTTCCCCCCCCTTGCGTTTCTTCCCCCCCCCTTGCGTTTCTTCCCCCCCCTTGCGTTTCTTCCCCCCCCCTTGCGTTTCTTCCCCCCCCCTTGCGTTTCTTCCCCCCCCCTTGCGTTTCTTCCCCCCCCCTTGCGTTTCTTCCCCCCCACCTCCCGTTTCTTCCCCCCCCACCTCCCGTTTCTTCCCCCCCCACCTCCCGTTTCTTCCCCCCCCACCTCCCGTTTCTTCCCCCCCCACCTCCCGTTTCTTCCCCCCCACCTCCCGTTTCTTCCCCCCCCACCTCCCGTTTCTTCCCCCCCCACCTCCCGTTTCTTCCCCCCCCCACCTCCCGTTTCTTCCCCCCCCACCTCCCGTTTCTTCCCCCCCCACCTCCCGTTTCTTCCCCCCCCACCTCCCGTTTCTTCCCCCCCCACCTCCCGTTTCTTCCCCCCCCACCTCCCGTTTCTTCCCCCCCCACCTCCCGTTTCTTCCCCCCCACCTCCCGTTTCTTCCCCCCCCCACCTCCCGTTTCTTCCCCCCCCACCTCCCGTTTCTTCCCCCCCCCACCTCCCGTTTCTTCCCCCCCCACCTCCCGTTTCTTCCCCCCCCACCTCCCGTTTCTTCCCCCCCCACCTCCCGTTTCTTCCCCCCCCACCTCCCGTTTCTTCCCCCCCACCTCCCGTTTCTTCCCCCCCACCTCCCGTTTCTTCCCCCCCCACCTCCCGTTTCTTCCCCCCCCACCTCCCGTTTCTTCCCCCCCCACCTCCCGTTTCTTCCCCCCCCACCTCCCGTTTCTTCCCCCCCCACCTCCCGTTTCTTCCCCCCCCACCTCCCGTTTCTTCCCCCCCACCTCCCGTTTCTTCCCCCCCCACCTCCCGTTTCTTCCCCCCCCACCTCCCTCTTTCCCCCCCCACCTCCCTCTTCCCCCCCACCTCCCTCTTCCCCCCCCACCTCCCTCTCCCCCCCCACCTCCCTCTTCCCCCCCCCACCTCCCTCTTTCCCCCCCCCCACCTCCCTCTTTCCCCCCCCACCTCCCTCTTTCCCCCCCCACCTCCCTCTTTCCCCCCCCACCTCCCTCTTTCCCCCCCCACCTCCCTCTTTCCCCCCCCACCTCCCTCTTTCCCCCCCCACCTCCCTCTTTCCCCCCCACCTCCCTCTTTCCCCCCCACCTCCCTCTTTTCCCCCCCTCCTCCTCTTTTCCCCCCCTCCCTCCTCTTTCCCCCCTCCCTCCTCTTTCCCCCCCTCCCTCCTCTTTCCCCCCCCTCCCTCCTCTTTCCCCCCCCCTCCTCTTTCCCCCCCCTCCTCTTCCCCCCCCCCTCCTCTTTCCCCCCCCCTCCTCTTTCCCCCCCCCTCCTCTTCCCCCCCCTCCTCTTCCCCCCCTCCCTCCTCTTTCCCCCCCCTCCCTCCTCTTTCCCCCCCTCCCTCCTCTTTCCCCCCCCTCCCTCCTCTTTCCCCCTGCTCCCTCCTCTTTCCCCCCCCTCCCTCCTCTTCCCCCCCTCCCTCCTCTTTCCCCCCCCCTCCCTCCTCTTTTTCCCCCCCTCCCTCCTTTTTTCCCCCCCTCCCTCCTCTTTTTCCCCCCCTCCCTCCTCTTTTTCCCCCCCTCCCTCCTCTTTTTCCCCCCCTCCCTCCTCTTTTTCCCCCCCTCCCTCCTCTTTTTCCCCCCCTCCCTCCTCTTTCCCCCCCCCCCCCGTTGGACTTTGAGGTGCCTCAATATAATTGTGATATTTACTATATACATTCAATGTTAGGCATACAGCCTGAGGAGTCGTTCTACAATGTTACCAGCTCCTAAACGTACTATGGCTGATGGCCCTTTCCCCATTGCGCCTCCGCGATGGCTGCCCCAAGCTTGAGTGCTTTCCTCAGCATTTAGTCCAGGACCTTGGAATGTGCCAGTCTGCAACACTCGGTCGGGGACAACTCTTTGCACTGGAAGACCAACAAGTTTCAGGCAGACCAAAGAGCGTCTTTCACCGAGTTGATGATCCTCCAGCTGCAGTTGGTGTTTGTCTCAGTGTCTGTCCCTGGGAACAGTCCATAGAGCACAGAGTCCTGTGAAACTTGACAAAAACGTGCAGGAGTGAGGAATGGGCCAGACGTGCACCATGTACAGCAACACTGAGAACGCCTCACACCTGATGACCAGGTTCTTAACTGTAATGGAGAAGGAGCATTGCTCCCACATGCCCAGTTTCTGCCTCACCTTGGCTCCGCACTTCTAGTTTTTACTGCACGTCCCGGCCCCTCCAAATCATATCCTCAGCACCTTCAGGCAGCCTGACCTGAAGGGCTCAAAGGATTGATCGGCCCAGTTCCCAAAGAACATGGCCTCGCTCTTGCTGCGATTTACCTTGGCTCCCAAGGCCAGTTTGAACTGGTCGCAGACGCTCGTCAGCTTGCACACTGACCACAAAAGATGCCGACATAGTCTATGTACAGGAAGGCTTTGACCTGAGTCCCTCCACTGCCTGGCATCATCACTCCTCTTACACCCGGATCCTTCCTGATGGACTTGATAAAGGCTTCTGTGCAACACACGAACAGGTCAGCGGGAGAGAGGGCAGCCCTGCCTGACATCAGATTTAATTTGAAAGCTTTTCAATTCCCACCCATTGATTGAAACTGGGCTACTGATGTTTGTCTAGAGCAGTTGGATCCACTTGCAGATTCCTTCCCCAGACCCCGTTTTGGAGGGTATATCCATTGTGTAGCTGTGCGATACTCTGTCAAAGGCCTCCTCCTGGTCCAGGCTGATGAGGCAGTTGTCCATACCCCTATTCCCCCACACAGCCTTGTGCTACTCAGGGATATAATTATTGATTAGGGATGATCTTGCCGGGTATAACGCAGGTCTGGTCGGGGTGGATCGCCGACTCCGGAGCAGACTTGACCCAATTTGTCCCTGTTCAGCAGTGAGCTGGGTCACCAATTTCTAATTTCCCCCTTCTGCTAGTAGGTGAGGGCGATGATGCCTCTCTTGGATTCTGACATGCTGTGGCCAGAAGCACACTCTGGTGAATGGTGATCCCCAATGTGTTGATGGTGGGGGCTTCAGCGACAGTAATCCTGTTGAATGTCAAGGTGGGTGGGTGGGGGGGGTGTGGGTCGACTTTCTGTTGTTGAAGATCAGTAAGACATGCTCTGTCCCTTTTGAGTGCGCTCATGGACAGAGTGCACACATTCGCCTTCCTTGAAAGACAATTTGAGCAGCCCTATTGACCTGTTGAACTTGGTCTTGTGAATTCGGAAGGCAGTGAATTTGTGTATCTCAAAGCTATTGAAATTCTCAATGGTGCTTAAGCTTCCAGCCTTTCCTCTTCCCTCTCTGGGAAGTTTTCCGGCTTTTGATGACCACTTCTGCATCTCGTGTTGTTTTCCTTGTGTTTGTGCAGCTGAGGTTGGTACGCTCAAATGCTGAGCTCTGCTGGGATTTTGGGGCTCTGAAGATTACAGCTGAGGGACTGCAGTTTCTTCAAGGGTCTGTAGATATGAAAGAGCAAGGAATCAGTGTTAGGTTGAAAAATTACCTGCGTTTCCTCCCGGTTGTTCCTCCTCTTAAGGGTGTGAAGAATCAAAGGAAGATGTAAATGTCCGGTGCAAGGAAACTTGTTTCCTGCCCTCGCTGACCGAATTAATCTGGAATTGAGCTCGGTGATTTAAAGGCAGGTGAACTTGTGTTGAACCCATGACCAGTGGAGACTGATATTCTGGCGTTAGCACCACTTCACAAAACTGATTCGGATGAACAAAGACCTTTGGGCCATTTGTAATTTCTTCAGTGCATCCAGAATCTCGGCCTGAACCACTGCTCAAGCTCTGTGATAGTGCTCTTTGCAAAGAAATGCTTCCTAATGGCTGCCTTAAAGTTGCACATCCCCAACTTGTACCTTTTCTCCTGCTTGTGCGATTGATCCTCATTGTGTAGGAGATAAACTCCAAGGAGTAACTATCTTGCTTGCTTTGCCAAACAAATAGGGAGCAGCTTTAACCTAGCCTGCCTGTTGCACAGGGTTAGGTGCTAAAGTAATTTTAACCCCCGCACCCACTCCTGTCGCAATTGTTAATGGAGTGTAGCATTGGATGAGAGGTAAAACTGGTGTTCCACCCGGTCCCATGGGACCCCCACCTGACTAGTTGGGTTAAAGTGACCCCACGGTCTCCGTGGAGAATCCCGGTGGTCTTGTGCCTTTAAGTTTGCTGCCACAAGGCTGCGGATAGATTTTTGAAGGTTTAGGGAATAGAGGAAGATGGGGTGTGCTTGAGGGGAGGGGTGGTTTGTGAAGAGGTAATAAAATCGGGAAGCGGCTGGTGTGGAGCACGGACACCAGTTAGACCAAAGGGCATTTTTGCTGTGCTGTCGAACCTATGTCATCCTTCCATCACACTGTTCACCACCACCACCACCTGCTGCCCCCCACGACACCCATCTACCTCACAAAAATACCCTTTCCCTCAACCAGCACATAACCAAAACCAAATTATCTGGTCATTATTGCATTACAGTATATGATTGTGGGGGGCCATTACTATGTGCAAGTTTGCTACCGTATTTCATACATTACAACAATGACTGCATTTCAGAAGTAAATGGGCCATAAAGCACTTTGGGAAGCCTTGAGCTTATGAAAGGCACTGTATAAATGCTCAAAGTACAGTGTTTACCAGATAAGCTTCCCATTCCATCTGGAATGATAGAATGGTAACAGTGCAGAAGGAGGCCATTTGGCCCATTGTGACCCTGCCTGCTCTCTGCAAGAACAGCTTATCCAGCTTCACACCCACACCTTTCTTCTGTAGCCTGCAATTTTTTTTTCTCTTCAGATGGTTATCCAATTTTCTTTTCAAGGCCTCAGTTGAATCTGCCTCCAGCACACACTCAGGCAATGCATTTAAGATCCTAACCACTTGTTGAGTTTAAAAAAAAAACTTTTCCTCATTCACCATCATTCCTTTTGCCAAGCACCTTAAATCAGTGTCCTTCAGTTCTCGATCCTTCCACCAATAGGCACAGTTTATTCTGTCCAGACCCCTCGTCGTTTTGAACTCCTCTTATCAAATATCCTCTTAATCCTCTCTTCTCCGAGAAGCACAGCCCCACCTTCTTCAATCTAGCCATGTAAGTGAAGATCCTCATCCCTTGAACTATTTTCATGAATCTTTTCTGCACCCTCTCTAATGCCTCCACCTCCATCCCTGAAGTGCCAGAACTGGATGCAAAACTCCAATTGAGGGCAAGCAAGGCATGTACAGGTTTATCATAGCTTGCTTTTGTGTTCTCTGCTTCTATTTATAAAGCACAGGACCCCTTATGCTTTATTAACTTTATTACACTTATTAATATTTCAAAAGTAAATTTGCTGTAAATGCTTTATAAATATTCTTTCTGAGGGTATGAAAGGTGCTGTATAAGTGCTCAGCTGAAACTTCGCAGTTTTCCAGGTAAACATCCCATTCTACCTTAGACCCTAGCAGTTACTTCTGTGGCTTGCAGTTTGAAGTCAAGCCGAGGAGCAAGTGTCTGGAACCCACTGACTGCTTTTTCTCTCACTGTCCCAGAAGTGAGCCAGGTTGTATTGAGCCACTCCACATCCAACCAGCTCGGGTATCAGTGCTTCCACAGAGATTCGGCTTGCCACCTCTTGCCAGAAGTGTCATCAGGGACCCCATTTCCCTCTCCTCATCAGGGAGGATGATTGCTGTTTTTGTAGCTTGCTTGCAGCCATTGTTCCTTGGTAATGGGGTGGATTTGATGTGAGGAGTCAGAAACTGAAAGGCAGTGCTATAACTCGCTGCATTACCCAGGCCTCGATCTTCATTCCCAACAGCGTGTGAGGCCCCTTTAGCTCGCTGTTACAAGGGGCCGAGTTAGAGTGGTTAAGAAGCAACTCTTTCCATTCGCAGAAGAGGTCAAGAATCAGGGAGCATAGACTTAAAATAATTGGAGGGATTCGCTCTCTAGCCATTGCTTGAAGTGAGGAGAACGCTTGCCTGTGGTGTCTTTTAACATGGAGAGGCAGTTGCGCCAGCAGCTACCACATGGTTCTGGCTGACCAGGAGACTCTCCCGCTCTTACCACCAGCTATAGGTGTATCCGAAGGAGTTATAGGTCAGCAATCGGCCTGCTTGGCCTTGCCACATATGCACCTTCCATGGTCAAGTCCTGGGGTGGGACTCGGACCCGGAGCTTCAGACTCAGAAGTGGGAATGCTACCCACTGTGCCACAAGACCACCTTCAGGTGGAAGGACTAGAGGGGAGTTGAGTAAACTTATCACCCAGAGGGTGTGGGGCACATGCCTGGAACTCTCATCCCGAAAGGGTGTTAGAGACAGAAACCTGAACTGTATTTCAAGAACACTTAGATATCCCTCAGGGTGTCATAACCTACGCTGCTACTGACTAAAGAGCTAGTAAGTGGGATTAGACTGCACAGCTCTTTGTCAGCCAGCACAGATATGATGGGACGAATAGCCTTGTCCTGTGCCATAAACCTTCCCATGTTGCGCAGTAACCTCTTGTCGAGAGCCAGGATCCCAACCAATATCTTTCTGGTTGCTCAAGAACCAGTCTCTGTTTTGAAAACAATGAAGCTTTTTTTTTTGAGTGCATGTCTAATCTCAGTTTGGTTCCAGTCCCTTTGTCTCAGTCACAAAAGCATTCGTAAATACAGCTCCTGTAGGAATTGATGTCCCCAGCCCGATTCATTGCAAATGAAGGTTTATTCAGTGGTCTCCAAAGCTACAGAGAGCTCGATGAATCTAAACAAGAATGCGCTGTGATTTTTGACCTTTTCTTGCACATGACAGACGATTCCTTTTGGATTGAGCTAGTCATTACTTTGGCCCGACATGCCCCCAAAAGGAGAGGTGTTGAACTCTCTGCCCATATCCGATCCCGCATTGAGTTTTCGTCCAGTCTTCCAATTTGTGCTAAACTATGGTGGCTTATTGTCCACAAAGAAGTGTGCTCCCGCTGTGCGCAGACTGGACGTGTTCCATCAATGGATGACCGAACTGACAGCTGGCTCTCGCTGGAAGCTCCTTGTGTGGTCCTCCCCATCATAAGCAGGGCGACCCCAGTGGATCAGTTGTTGATCTGTACAACAGATGTCTCCGCTCCCACTGACATCCGTACAGCAAGGCCACCAAGCTCACAAGTGTGCACTGGTGCTTCACCAACGGTGCTGAATGATCAGTATGATTGCCAACACACTGGGGAATGCGGTAGCGTAGTGGTAATGTCGCTGGACTGGTAATCCAGAGGGCGCGTGGATTCAAATCCCACCATGGCAGCTGGCGGAATTTAAATTTGAATGATAAGTCTGGAATACAAAGCTGGTCTCAGTAATAGTGACCATCATTGAAACTCTTATTGATGGTCATTAAAAACCCATCTGGTTCACTAATGCCCTTTACGGAAGGAAATCTGCTATCCTGATCTGATGTGGCCTGCAGATCCACAGCAATGTGGTTAACTCTTAACTGCCCTCTGAAACAGCCTAGCAGGTCACCCAGTTCGAGGGCAATTAAGGATAAGCCTTGCCAACAATGCCCACAATCAATGAAAGAATAAAGAAAGTACATTGGCAAGACAAAGGAGGAAATGTTAACTCCGTCATCTCCTCCCTCTGACAAGTTGGTTGTAGCAGAAAAGACGATCTCATTGGTAGCACAGTCAACTTCAGAGAGCTGGGCACGTAATCTAGGCCGGCATTCCAGTGCAGCACTGAGGTGATGATGCACTGTCGGCGGTGTCGTTCCTTCGGATGAGACATTGAACCAAGGGCCCTGTCTGTCCATTCAGGTGGACATAAAACATCCCATGGTGTTATTTTGAAGAAGAGTGGGGAAGTCATCCCCAGTGCCCTGGTCAATATTTACTCCTCGTAAAATTACCAAAATGGATTATCTGGACATTATCACGTTACTGTGTGCGCGCAAATTGGCTGCTGCGCTTCCTGCATTACAGGAGTGACTACGCTTCAAAAAAGTACTACTTTGACTGGAAAGCACTCTCGGACGTCGTGCAATGGTGACAGGTGCTATATAAGTGCAATGCTTTTTTATTCATTTTCTTAGGGCTGTGATGCCTAGTTGTGCATTTGGCAGGGAGGAAAGGAGAAGGACTGGCTACTGATATCCGCCATTGTCAATGGTGACACCATTGAACTTCCTACTTTTTCGGGGGGTGGGGGAAAGGAATGTGGGCCTCCATTTTGAGCATCTTGGTCCAATCAAGGTACATTTTTCTTTTGTAATGAGGCCGGGCACCTGTGGGTAACTGTGGCCCGATCCATGCAGTTTGTGCATTGCAGTAGTAATTGTTCAGTTCCTCTCTTTGGTCTACCCACGCTGATGCCCGCATTTGAGCAAACTGATGCATGGGACCAGTTGGGTGTTAAATTCTGACGCCCACAGAATGCATCAACATGCGTTGTGTTGTGTTTCTGCTAGCTCAACCAGCATTGAGTGGAGAGGAAGGGAAAATGACACCTGCTGAATAAGTCATTGTGAAAGGCTGAGGAAATTTTTTTCTACTTTTGCAATGTTGGGAAATATGGGCCTCCCATTTTCAATGTCTTGGTCCATTAAAAGATTATTTTTATGTTTTTCTTGTACTAAGGCCAGGTTGATAATGCACCTTGCATTGAATTACACAGAATTTACAGCACAGATACAAGCTATTCGACCCAACTGGTCTGTACTGATGTTTATGCGCCACATGAGCCTTCTTCTCTTCTACTTCACCTCACCCTGTCAGCGTAACCTTCTGTTCCTTTCTGCCTTGTGTACTTGTCCAGCTTTTTAAAATCCCATTTGTATTTGTTTCTCTCAACCACTTCATGTGGCAGCGAATTCCACATTTCTCTCCACTCTCCGAGTAAAGGCGTTTCTCCTGAATTCCCAGATGGATTTATTAGTGATATTGCATTGGTCACCCACAAGTGTAAAGATCTTGTCTACATTTACTCTATCAACCCCTTTTGGAAATTTGAAAACTTGTATCTCAAGTCACCACCATGCCCCTCGCCCCTGCCAAACGCACATAGCCTTCTCTAGATAAATGAACCCTGGCCTGCTCAAACTGCCTAGATGGGTATAAACCTCTTGGTTTTACAGGCTATAAGATCCCCTCCTGGGTTAGTTCATTTCAGAAGGTTATCGTTGGCCTTGGTGCCACCAGACTATGGCGGAGGGGGGTGGGGGGGCAGGTTGGTCAGTTCAAGCCAGCCTATGTGCCTCCTGGTACTATCCAAATACGTTATCAGGAACAGGAATCTGAATTCTGGGAAATGGAGGGAAGGGTGGGAAATCTCTGCACGTGTAATAAGGAAGGGGCATTTTTGTGGGGTAGATGGCGGTTTCTCAGTAACCCATTCCCATTCCTCAACTTTTTCATACCTTACCCTGGACCTGAGTGGCAGAGAGGCGATACTGAGGGTTGGGGCTGCACGGTTGACAGGGGGGCGGGGCAGGGCAGGGGGGGTGGGGGGGTGGGGGGGTGCGATACTGAAGGTGGTGCGGCTACTGTGCTGTCTGGGAAGGGGGTTGGCCTCTACCCTGTCGGAAGTGTGGGAGGGGGGCCGCTGCACTGTCGGGGAAGTGGGGCTGGGTGGGGTGGGGGAGGGGTGGCCGCTGCGCTGTCTGGGGGCAGTACTGAGGGGGGTTGGGGGCGGAATATTGGAAGGGCCACCTTTTCAATGACGCGCTGAACCGAAGACCCGTCTGCCACCTCGCGTAGGTGTAAAAAATCCTATGGCACCATTTTGAAGAGCAGGAGGGAAATTCTTCCCAATAGCAAGACCGATATTTATCCCTCAACCAACATCAAGAACGATGATCTGGTCACGATCTCATTGCTGTTTGTGGGAGTTTGCTGTGTGCAAATTGGTTACTGCATTTCCTACACTGCAACATTGATGACACTTCAAAAGTGCTCATTGGCTGTAAAGCGCTTTGGGCTGTCCTGAGGTGGTGAAAAGCAATATAGAAATGCAAGATTTTTCTATTTTGTCTATGTACTGCTCACGTGAACAGTTAGAAATGTTCTGGATGAGTGCCTGTTTAAGGCCTGACTACATAATCCCCCACACTCTGGCCTGACAACTGTGGTTTGAATTGTTGCTGTTGTGCTACCTGCCAAAAAATAAAACCAGCCTGAGCAGCACAGATGCGAGCACAGTGCTTCGATTGTTGCTGCTTCAATGACTTTGTACAACAGCTGCTCCTCATTTTACACGAATAGTGACTCCTTGGTTTAATAAAGAAGCCTTGACACTGTTTTTCCGTGAGCTTATTTTTTTAATGTTTCTGATTCAAACTCTTACAATTAATGCTCTCTTGTTCCCTCGGCCCCCCACCCCAACCCACTGGCCAGCTCATTTGAACAACTGAACTTAGTAGTCCAGTGAAGCCCAACGCAAACTGGAGGAACAGCACCTCATCTTCCGACTAGGCACTTTACAGCCTTCCGGGCTGAATATTGAATTCAACAACTTTAGATCTTAAACTCCCCCTCCCCCCATCCCCACCCCGTTTCTTCCCCCCCCCTTTTTTCAATAATTTATATAGATTCTTCTTTCCCCACCTATTTCCATTATTTTTAAATCTAAACTAAAACCTTGTTAGTCTTTCCACCCCACCCCCACTAGAGCTGTACTTTGAATATCCTGTCTTCCATTCTTAATTAGCACTTTTCTCAGACAAATGTCACCACCTTCGACACCTCTTTGACCCTTTTGTCTGTGACATCTTTTGATTATCTGCTCATCTCCACAATCACCACACCCTCAATGTCTCTCTCCCCCCCCCCCACCTTAAACCAATTTATATTTCTCCCTTCTTCTAACTATGCTTCAGTTCTGCCGAAGGGCCATGAAGGCTCGAAACGTTAACTGATTTCTTCTCTGCCGATGCTGCCAGACCTGCTGAGTTTTTCCAGGTAATTCTGTTTTTGTTTTAGTAAACACTACCCCCCAGCAGCGCTCTGCTGCTGACTGCACCTTGACTGATGTTAATCCAGTTGCCACACATTCACTCAGTAAGGCCTCTGCCCCCAACCCCCCCACCCTGTGTCACTGACTGTGTTTCAACTCTTTCATGCCGTCACTCAGTAATCCCTGCTCCCATCCTCCATTGTGCTGTTGTTACTTAGTGTATTTGTACTATTGTTGATTCAGCTCTCTCACACCATCACTCAATAATCCCTCCTCCCTAACACCCTGCGTTACTGACTGCATCTGTATTGATGTTAATCCATCTTCCTCGCACTGTCATTCAGTAATTCCATTGGTAGTACAGTATGTGTGGTATGCATTAGTCATCCTTATTGTTGAACCAGATGTTAGAAGATTCTGCGCATTGTCTTTCCTGAATGATGTAAAAAAATGCTAACTTTTCAGCTAACAAGGCAAGGGATGGTCTTGGCTTCATAAAAGATAATATACAAGCACTTTTTTTCTACCTATCTTTTCTCCTTGTCTCCCAAAAGCTTTGGTTCCTTGTTGAAAGATGGTTCATTTTAAGCCCCCCTCATGCTCTTATTTAACTTGACCCAAGTGGCCATGAGCCTAGCTTGTGGACCTTAGTAGACTATTTGTGTGTTTTTGGTATCACCTAGGTTGTACACAAGCACCTACTACCAGCAGGATAATAAAGAGAACCAGGAATCCTGGCTTTCTGTATGTGTTTTTCCTGCCGTCCCCAACCCAGAGTGCTGGGAAACAGTTACTAAGATTCCCAATTCCTAATTTAGAATTGACCACACCAGGGATATTCCTGCTCTGTCTGACTCAATTTAACCAGCTCAGTCATTGCAGGGTAAGGGGAATCGTGGAGGGAATGTTTAGAAAGTAAGCATATTTATTGAAAATCTCAGCACAGAGGGAGGCCATTCGGCCTAACATGCCTGTGCCAGCTCTTTGAAAAAGCTATACAATTAATCCTGCTTTTCCCACCCTGTTTTTTCCCTATAATCTGGAAAATCATTGCAGAATTCATCCAATTCCCATTTGAAAGCCACGATTGAATCCACTTTCCCACCCTTTGGTTCCCCAGAGTAATCCCTGGGATGGTGGGATTCTCTTATGAGGAGAGATTCCCTAGAGTTTTGAAGAATGAGAGGTGATCTCATTGGAGCTTACAAAATTCTATAGGGCGTGACAGGGTAGATGTGGATAGAATGTTTCCCCTATCTGGTGAATCTAGAACCAAGGGGACACAGTCTCAGAATAAGGGACAGGCCATTTCAGACTGAAATGAGGAGGAATTTCTTCACTCAGAGGGTGGTGAATCTTTGGGATTCTCTACCCCAGAGAGCTGTGGAAGCTCAATCATTGAGCATGTTCAAGACAGAAATAGATTGATTTCTGGATACTAATGATATCAAGAGATATGGGGTTAATGGAGGGTGGGGGGGGGGGAGCGGGGGGAATGGCATAGGGGTAGATGACCAGCCATGATCTGTTTGAATGGCGGATCAGGCTCAACAAGCCAAATAGCCTACTCCTCCTCTGTTCCTTTCAGGTCATGCGCTCCAGATCATCATAACTCACTACTTTTTTTAAAAAAAATTTTGTCTCCCCTCCAGTTCTCTTAAATCTCTGTCTCTAATTACTAATCCTCCGACCACTGGGAACTTTCTCCCTTTCTGTCCTATCAAAACCTATTCATGGATTTTGACCAATTTTATTAAATCTCCTCTTAACCTTCTCCACTCCAAGGAGAGCCCCAGCTTCTCATAATATCTCCCCATGAGCTAACGGCCCTCGTCCCTGGTGTCGCACTCAGCAATTTTCTCTGCACCCTCAACCAGTAGTGCCTGGGAGTTGCCTCAATGTCTGATGGCCTGCCCAATTCCTTGCCTCGAGAGGTAATTCTGCGCCACAGTACGGGAGCTGCTTGCTGATGCTGTCGTCGTCTTCTCTTTCCCAGCAGGACCACCTTCGAGTACCAGCTGGCTACAGTCTTGGACACGATGGGGGAGGCCTCAGCCAAGGTAACGTCTGCCATGCATTGCAGTGCTGGTTGTCTGTGTGTCTCGTCTTTGCGCAGGTGCCCTGTGATCTCTTGGGAGACCCTCGCCTCTACCAAGACCTTTAGAACCAAAGTGTCAATCCAGCAGTTGTTGTGCTGAGCAATGTTTTCAGCATTAACTGAATGGACCTTCAGTGCAGAAGCTGAGCAGATCATTAAACACCTCTGTTAGACTATGATTGAAACGTTTAGGTGGCTAGCGAAACTATTTCCTCTGGTGGTGTAGTGGGGTGGGGTGCGAGCGGTAGTGATTTAGAGCAATAGGTGACAAAACCTTTTTAAGATTAGAGCTGGGCTATTCAGGGATGATGTCCACAAGCACTCCTTCACACAAACGAACATGGGAACTGGAGTAGTGCTGTGAGGTAGGGTTGTGGAAATGTGGAAAACTCCCTTTTCAGGAAAGAAGCTTTCGAGGCTAGGATGCGGAAACAGGTTGAGGGATTAAATGACAATTTCAAAATTAAGATTGGTATTTTTTGTTGGGGGTCTCTAACAATTGTGGAACCAAGAAGGGTCCGAATTAAGATACCGATCAGCCAGCCACGGGCGGTGCGGGATGGTGGGGCGGTTGAATGGCCCATTCCTGTTCCAAAGAAGTGTCCCAGTTCTGATTAGCTGACTCGACACAGTCCAAGGATGAAATCTCACATCTGTGATTGTTTAGTAACAGACTATTATTATGACACAGCTGATGGTAAAGGCTGGGTTGTTCAAATCTAAGAGGGAAACTTGAAGCAACTGTGATAACCCATTTTGCAATTTGTATGTTTTGAGATGCAGGTTTTGAATTCAGTAGTAATAAGACCACCAAGCCTCAAGAGGTTTTTATAAAACTAAATTAAATGTTTATTAATACAAGAAAGATTGTAAACTTCATACGTCTACAAAATTACTACTATAATAACTACAAAAATTCCCTAAGTAATCTGACTGTCAACTACACCCCTGTTAAGGCAACAGTAAATCTCATAGAGTTAAACAGACACCTGGCAAAGCACCCCCTGGACATTCGCATTCAAAATTAGTTACTTTCAGCTCTGGGTCCTTCCAGACAGCATCTTGAGGCTTCCCACACTTGTTGGATCTTAAAATGCCTCTGCCTTGCACAAAATCTCCTTTCTCCTTTAAACATATCTTTCTCTTTGAATGTAAATTTTCCACTGTACCACTAGGCTTTTAATTTTACCTCTTCTAACAATAGCATCCTTTGACTCCACCAAGTTTATTAGTAAACTGAAAAAAATAAACAGATTGCTTGGCGCCTTCTAGCTAGGTGTAAGATTTCACCCATTCTTTTGAATGGTTTATTTTAAAATGCAAATTGCCATCTTGACACCTATGTTTCTAAACTTCCCCATGTTTATCTAATTACCATTTAAAACCTCCTCTTTTCTATACATCAAAGCCCTGAGACCAGATGGCTTTAATCCAATTAAGATACACAGACACCACTAAACTCGCTTTTTAAAAATAATTTCCAATAACATTATAGACAATATCTCTTCATGACACTATAGAATTTGTTTTATCTTCTGATCAGGGCAGGGGGTGGTAAGGGAAAAGTGCCTTTTGTTTTGCATTTGTGCTCATTGTCACTCATTGGAGGCAGTGGCGTAGTGGTATTGTTACTAGACTGGTAATCAGAGACCTAGGGTATTGTTCTGGGGACCTGAGCACGACAGCAGATAGTGGAATTTTAATTCAATAATTAAAAGTCTAATGATGACCCATGAAACAATTGCCAATTGTCATAAAAACGCATCTTGTTCACAAATGTCCTTTAGGGAAGGAAATCTGCTGTCCTATCCTAGTCTGGCCTACACGTGAGAATGACTCCAGACCCACAGTAATGTGGTCGACTCTTAAATGCCCTCTGAACAAGGGATGGGTAATAAATGCTGGCCTAGCCAGTGACGCCCATATCCAATGAATGTTAAAAAATCATAATTTGTGAAGGATGGTGAAATCTCAGAGGTTTTAACAGTACAGTCCCCACTGCTGAAAACATCCATTGATCAAAAAGGCTGCAGTAATGTCAGTTTCTATATTTACCAGTTACAGCCTCTTAAGTGCTGTGTTTCTTTTGGGCAGAAACAGCTGTGCTTGCTCACTATTTCTCACCACCCTAAGGTGTACTGAATGCAAGGGCACCCTCAAATGAGTAAAAATAGGTCTTGTAATGTTCAGTCACCTTGGGTGGACTTAAACCTTTCTCATTGCTGCTAAGTGAATGTGGAATTTACTAAGCACTGAATGGAAAAAAGCTGCAGGTCAGAATGGAACTGGAAACAACTGGGCAATAGTTTGCAACACAGAATGAACATTCTTGTATAGTAATAGCGCTACCACATAATGGTGGTGACCACTTATAGTGGACAAATTCGCATATGCACAAACATGCTGGCTGTAATTGATGGAGACTATACTGAAATGGTTCAGATTAAAGAATAAGAAACTTATGTAACATCTTGGAGTCCAAGTCATTTGCTTGGGATTGTGTTTATCATGTGGACTGTCATTCCGTCAGACACGCAACTATTGACCTTGCCCAGAGCGCCCCTGTGCGTGCAGTGTTTCCAGGCACCGACCGGCAGTAGTGGAATGGCTGTCAGTTACAGTCCTGTTTCTGTTGGCAGGCCCAGCTGCTGTCTGCGCCTATCACCAATGCCTTGCGGATGCAGAGCAACCGGCACCGGCTGTACCTTCTGAAAGACGGGCATGCTAACCAGTAAGTGTAAAACTCAGTGACTCGGGCATCATCTCTTGCTTCTGCACAAGAGCCCGACAGGGGGAAGTCTGCACTTACTAGTAGGAGTGCTTAAAGCAAATGATCCAAAGTGAATCTTTGGCGGAGTAGGTGGGGTGCAGTGTGATTGGTGGTGGGGGAAGGGGGTGCATGATGGCTGCTTGGGAGTTTTGGTGAAATTTTGGACGCGGCTGTACTTGTTTTCCCTTGTGAATAAGTGTTTCCCCATGCTTGAGGTGTTTACAGGCATGTCACCATATGAACCTTGACAGGCAAAGCAGTTCAGACAGGCAAAGCAATTCAGTTGGCTTATCATGTGAGACATCACAGCCAAGGCTGATCCTGTCCTCACTGGTATGTCCTCGCCCTCACCTGCTTGTTCTCATCCACACAGGAAGGCACTGATGCCCTTACTCTCTCCTACACAGGCATGCATACCCACTCCCACGCACTTGCCCGCTAATACATACGCTCATCCAAAAGCCGGAAACCCCTCTGTTAATCCCCTAAACCCCTCTGTTGCCCACAGGTGTTGAAGGCAGTTGCAGCAGTCCAGCTGCTTCCCTGGTTCCAGTGCAGCCTTGGTGCAGAAGTGAGACCACCTGCTTTGGCTCAGTTATTCCATTGGGGCCAGATAAACAAAGCCTTTTTTTTCTAAAAGGACTTTGAAATGTCCTGAGGTTGAGAACATAACATAATAGGAGCAGGAGTAGATCATTCAGCCCTTTGAGCCTGCTCCACCATTCAATGAGATCATGGCTGATCATCTACTTCAACACCACTTTCCTGCACTATCCTTGTTTCCCTTGATGTTTTTAAGAAAGTTGTTGTATAAAAGAAAGTCTGCCTTTCTTTAGGTTGTAAATAAATAGATTCTGAAATTCTTACGGTGCACTGGCCATAGTATCTGCATCTAAAATTTTGTTGAGTGTAGTTGAAGCTGATCCTTGGGGAGGGGCCATTTTATTCCACCCCCCCACCCCAGTTCGTAAACCTGTGGGATCGGTTGGAATGCTGGTGATATCAATAGTAACTGCAAAGAAGAATAAAATGAGTGTTTCACCCAATCCTGTCAGTTTCCTGCTGCTTGGGTTGGGTTAAAATCCCACCCACGCCATATGGTCAAAGGTTTAAGTCGTGACCAGAGGAATTTGGGCTTTCTGGCCTAGAGAGGTGGTATCTGAAAGGTGGACTCTTAGATGTGCACAAGAGGGACATTAAAGGTAAATCTGGATAATAGCTTGAAATTAAATTGTCCAAGCTGGGCAAAGGGTCACAGGTTCGAAGTAGTGGAAAGCAAATTTGTCCGAAAAGTGATGTTCAAACATAAGAAATAGGAGCAGGAGTAGACTACATGGCCTGTTCAGGCTGCTTTGACATTTAACATAATCATTGGCTGATCTTGGTTTTCAACTCCACTTGTCTGCCCATATGTCCCTTGATTCCCTGAGATACTAAAAATCTGTCTATTCCAGCCTTAAAATGTATCCCACAATGGAGAATCCACATTTCCTCTGAGATAGGAAATTATTAGGACACGCTTCTCCATACAGAGTGCGATCATACGTGGCATGGACTGCTGGGTAAAGTAACGGCAGTGAAAGCCAAAAATCACTGAAGGAACAGTTGGATTCTGCAATTAATGGAACTTTGGGCCATGTGGATGGATGGATGGATGAATTAATATGGGAACCCAATGGCCTTCCTCCTCTCCAATGATTTCGTGACCTGCGATTTCCCGCTCCCGCCCCCACGATGAGATTCTGATTTCTGTCCTGAGCGGAACCTGGGCAATTCGCAGCTCATGTGGAGCATGGACCCATTGGACTGAATGGCCTCTTTTTGCACTCTCAATACTATGTAGAAGAAAAGTTAAAGCCCACGAGCGGTAGTTCCATTAGTACTCCTTTCTAAAGTTTGCTATCAGCAATTTGCAATAGCCTTTCCTCATGGCCTTACTCCTGGGTAAAGAGGAGGATGTTGGGGGGGATTTGGAATCCCAGTTCTGATACTGCCCACATTTAGACAGACACCTGATTATAGCTGGATTGCTGAGGGGCAGAGGTGAAATGGAGGTGGCTAGGGGTGGAGGGAGTAGTCCCAGGGATCAGGTCCTGAGTTAATGCATGGTCTTGCTCACCTCTTCTGAGCTAGTGATTGACTGTGAACCGATGTCCTCTCTCCACAGTGGGAAGGGAGCCACCATTGGTTTCTTGAAGGTCGGCCACAAGAAGCTGTTTGTGCTGGTGAGTCATCCCTCTTGCTCTTTTCACTAAAGTCTATGTACTTGCTGTGCCTGGGTGTGACTATTAGTGGTTTGGGCTCTTCAGATTGTCTCATTGCCGAGCTTGTAGATCAGAATGGAAGACCTTACTACCCATCCCTGATTCGCAAATAAATTTAAACCCATGGTAACCTCACTAAGGGTGAAGCTACATCTAGTGTGTAATATGATATGGCTCCACGTGCACTATAGTCTGTCCTGCTTTCTGCATCTCTCCCTGCCACCAACCCCACCAACCCCTCTCACCACCCATGGCCATGCAAATGTAGTGCACTAGTCCTAGCCTCACATGATAATGCTGAAATTGAATCTATTTTATAACATGCTGTGGCTCCACATGCACATGCATGCCCATAGTCTCTATGTCTTTCTGTTTTTCTGTCCCAATGTATTTACTTAAGTGTTTCTGGTCTCTCTTCCCTTTCCTCCATCTCAAGTGTGGGGCATTCTGTATTTCTCCCTCTCGTACAAACTTGATATGCTCCATGCCTGCCTCTCTTTTCCTTCCCCAACGAGCATTATGCTCAAAGGATTACCATTACTCGTTCTGTTTTTACTGTAAGCATGGAATAAAAATGTGGTGCTGTAACAAGATTTTTAGTTTTATTTAACATTCTCTTATCAGTCTGAACTGTTGTAGACTATTTAATGTCTTTCTTCCTTGTCTTATTGATACAGTTGTGGCTGGTTAGGGTACAGTTCAAATGTCCCCATAGCAAATTGTGAAACTGAACCAGATGATTTGAGGTTAAGTGTTAAAAAAATCCCAACCAGTGCGTTAATATCCAATTGGCCCAATTTGGCACATATTACTCCACTCCACGCTGTACGGCTGAATCTTAGTGCCCTTTAGAAGTTGCTTCACAAGTCGTTCATTGTAAAAGAACTCGAGCCCACAATGGGACCTGGGGGCAGCACCCATCCACCATCCCAAGATACAGTCCAATGTCTGTGGCACAGGCAATCACAGTTGCACAATGTATGGTTCCATAGTTGACTTGAGGACACATTGGAACAGGTGGAGGCCTTTTGGCCTCTCAAGCCTCTTCAAAGGTCTAATCAAATCTTGCTGCTCTGCACCTCACGTCCATTTACCTGTGTTTGACCCAGGCCCCTTTAATACCCTTAACCTAATAATAAAAATCTATCCCATCTCAAGTTTTGAAATTTTCAATTGGCCTCTATGCCCCTCCTCTGCCTCACCAATGTTTTGCAAGGGAGTTCCAGGTTTTCACTAGAGAAGAAGTGCCTCCTGATATCCCCCTTGAAATGGCCTTTCTCTAATTATAAAGTTGATGCCCCCCCCCTGCTCTGGACTGTCCCAGTGGAGGAAATAGTTTCTCTCTATCTGCACTATCAACCCCTTTCATCAACTTAAACATCTTAATTAGATCATCCCTTCATCTCCTACACTCGCGGCAATAATAAACCTAGTTTACCACTAGTCCAGTTCTACCACTGAACCAAGCTGACCCCTTTGGTTAATAAAAGTAAAATACTGCAGATGCTGGAAATCTGAAATGAAAACAGAAAATGCTGGCGAAGCTCAGCAGACCTGGCAGCATCTGTGGAGAGAGAAACAGAGTTAACATTTTGAGTCCAACATAACTCTTCAGAACTCCTTAGCTGGTGGGTGATTTGTTTTTTCTCTGGTTTGGTTCCTCTGCATAACAGGAACACTGATTTTAGCTGCTCCACCATTGGAGGCCCTGCCTTCAGCTGCCTACGCCCTAAACTCTGGAATTCTGTCCCTAAACCTCTCCTCCTCTCTGTCCGCCTTTAAAACGCTGATTACTGTTTTGCCCAAGCCTTTGATCACCCAGTCGAATATCTCCTTATGTAGTTTTGTGTAATTATTTTTAATCTGATAATGCTCCTATGAAACACCTTGGGATGTTTTACTAGGCTGAAGGGGCTACACAAATGCAGGTTCTTGAGGCAGTCACTTTCTTTTACAGTCTGTTTTCAGGATGTGAGGTGGTTGAATTTGATGCATTGTCAACCTCTGCCTTATGCATAGCTAGCACCCACTTTGTCGTTCAGTAACCCCACAGCTTTCTCTCTGTCCCCTGGGTATCTAGGATGGGCGAGGTGCACACAACGAGATGGAGCCCCTGTGTGTGCTGGACTTCTATGTGCATGTGTCACTACAGCGACATGGTTACGGCAAGGAGCTGTTTGACTACATGATTCAGGTACAGACTAGAACTATAATTGTCAGTGATGAGGTAGTGGATACAGATTGAATGGTAATCTTCCAAAGAGATTTGGATAAATACTTGGAAGAAGGAAGAAAATTTCAGGGGTGTAGGCAGAGAGCGGGGGGAGTGGCACTTAACTGTTTTTTGAAGGAGCCAGTATAGACTCAATGAGCCGAATATCTTTGTGTTATGATGGGATTTCTTTTAGAGTTGGGCAATGCAGGCTGTGGACTCTTAATTCCAACTCAAGCCTGTTGCTTAAGAACCTTCTGGATAATGTCTCTTGTCCCAGACCTGCTTACCTAGGAACTTTGAAGGGAATTTCAGTGCAGCCAAGGGTTGCAACCTGTGCTCAGGTGGTGAAATGGTTCAGACGATATCCTCTGACTTCCAACTAGGTGTCGGCCATGGCTCAGTTAGTACCAAGCCGCCCTCTGTCAGAAGGCCCTGGGTTCAAGCCCCGCTCCAGAGATTCCAGAGCGCACAATTCAGGCTGACACCCCAGTGCAGTGCCGGGGAGGCAGTGCCGTCTTCCTGATAAGACTTTACGCCAAGGTTACGACTGCCGTCTCAGGCGGATGTAAAAGATCCCACGATGCTCATCAGAGTGTGGGAGATTCTTCTGGCATCCTGACCAATATTTATTCCTCAACCAATAATAGATGATTTGGTTTTCCTTGGTGATCGTTGCTATTTGTGGGATCTTCCTGTGTGCAATTGATTGCTGCGTTTCCCTAAATTACAACAGTAGTGACACTTCAAAAGTGCTTAATGCCTGTAAACTGCTCTGGACATTTTGAGATCATGAGAGTCAATTTTTAATACTTATTCATTTTACAAAAAAAAAAGAATTTCTCACCTAAATCATCTCTATTCAAAACTGAAGAAACCTTCGGACTCACTCGCAGAAATAGTTCAACTCTGACTCTGCTAAACCAAGGGGGCAAAGAGGTTTAGGAAGGGAATTCCAGAGCTTGGAGCCTAGGCAGCTGAAGCCATGGCCACCAATGGTAGAGTGATGGAAATAGGCCAGAGTTTGAGGAGCGCAGTGATCTGGGAGGGTTGTAGGGCTGGTGGAGTTTGCAGAGATAGGGATGGGTAAGGCCATGAAGGCTGTCCTTACTGGGAGTAAAACCTTTTTTTAAAAAAAACACCTGTATGTTTGTTTGCTGCAGTATGAAGGTATTAAACCTCACCACCTGGCCATCGATCGTCCCTCCAGCAAGTTCCTCTGCTTCCTCAGGAAACACTACGGTCTAGCAGCCACAATCCCTCAGGTAAGCAAGGCAGCAATTTTGCCATTTGATACCGCTTGCATTTCACCATCCCTCCTGCAAGTGGGGCTGTGGTTCTTTGCCATCAGTACTACCCCTCATGGGGTAAAGGCGCTGGCAGCTCGCTGATTCTGGGGAACAGCTGCTAATCGAGGGGTTCAGGTACCCCCCCATTGGTTATATCTTCAGTGGGGATTAAACCTGGTAATCCTTTGAGTCACAGCAAGCAAGTGTAAAGGTCACTGACCTGAAACGTTAACTCTGTTTCTCTTTCCACAGATGCAGCCAGACCTGCTGACAATTTCCAGCATTTTCTGTTTTTGTTAAAGGGAGTGTTGCGAGGAAAAATTAGACGAGCAGCAAAGAGAGGAGAGTCGTCATTCCGAGAATTCCAGTAATGTTAGAAAGTTAGATAAGCACATGTGGGAGAAAGGAACAGAAGGATTTGCTGATAGAATGGGGTGAAATCCGGTGGCAGGGTGCAGTGAAATTGGGTGGGTGAAGTCCGTGTGTAGCCTCAGCAAAGGCACAGACCAGTGCAACCCAGTGGCCTCTTTCTGTGTTCCACGCTCGTTGTAACTCCAATTGCAGATCATTCGCGTCCCAGAATTTCTCCAGTCAGGTCCCATGCAGAACCGTGTCCATGGCAACATTCCTGAACACAGGGTGGTGCTTGGGTTTGGGATTCTAGTAGCCCCGTGGCCGACAGGGTCCACACCTCTGGCATCTACCTACGTTCTGCCACATCCCCGGGACCTCCTCTCTGCCAGATTTTCCATGCTGCTCCACAATTAAAATTTACACCTCCTCTGGACCCATCTTGCTTCTCCTCTTTCCCCAGTATCTCACTTTTTTTTTTGCTGTTTAATCTTTCCTGCCTACCACTCCAGTCTCGACTTTCCCTCTTGTTCTTTCTTCCCTTCTCTGTTTTCCTCTGCCTCTATAATTGCTTGAAATCGCTACAGCTGTAACATCTTCCCTTTCTGATGAAAAAAATGGCCAGTGACCTGAAACGTTAATCCTGACTCTCTCCCTCCACAGATGCTGCTGGCTGCAGTGAGAATTTACAGCTTTTTCTGGGTTTTTTTTGTGTCTCGGAGTTCCAGTGTCCGTAATTTTTTTTGCTTTCGTTATTCAAACGTTCCTTACTGAGAGCTTTGGATTGTAACCTCTCTAGGTTAGGGATTATGCTGAAATAAACCCAAGATGTATAAGAACACTGCGGTGGGGGGTGGGGTTGCTGGTGAAATATGTGGAGCATCGCAGTTAATCCAGGTGTTATCTTCATGTAATGCACTACATTTACTCATGGTGCAGCAGGGATCTCTCTGTTGGAGAACAGGATTGGCAATTCTGCCTAACGTTTCCTATTTTTCCTACCCTGCTTCCCCCCAAAAAAGAAACGCCAAGGAACACCAGGATCAACTGTGGCTACCCCACAACTATTGTACTGAGATTAACGACCTCAGCACAGACTCGGGGTTGGGATCTTCCTGGTCCACCAGCCCTCAGACCACAGTGAGTGGTTTGCTCATCCATGGATGCTCTGAGATCACAGCTGCTATGCACAGTGATCCTAACTGTGAATGGTTTTGGAGCCTGGTTTTTGTAGCACAGGAATGCATGAGGGGAACTTGGACCAAGTTCTCCACCCCCACCACCCCCCAACCCACCACAAGTTCCCCTGCGCTCACTGACCTGCATTAATTCCTGGCTCACCAAGGCCTCTATTTTAAAATTTCCTATCCTTGTTTTCAAACCCCTGCACGGCCTCGCCTCCTCACTACCCTCCATAACCTCCAGTCCTCTGCCATCTCTGCACTCCTACAATTATGGCCTTTTGTGTAGCCCTGATTTTCATCAGTTGGTGGCTGCGCCTGCAGCTACCTGGGCTCTAAGCTCTGTAACTCATTCCTTAAACCTCTCCGCTCCTGTCGCCTTTTTAAAATCTTTTGCCTTCAACAAAGGTATTGGCCACCTGCTATAAAATCTCCTTTTGTGGCTCAGTGTTAACTTTGGCCTCCTGTGAAGTGCCTGTGAGCATTTTACTACTTTAAAGGTGCTATATAAATGTAATTTGTATGTGGGCAGCTGCAGAGCCTTATCAGCACTTGGAAAACTAACTGATGGGGCTTCTTTGTCTCCCTCTCTCTCATTTCAGGTTAATAACTTTGTGGTGTTCGAAAATTTCTTCCGGGACAGGCAGAGTGAGTAATAATGGGGTAATAATTCACTATGTTTTTGTTTCCAGTTTTATGTTATTCAGTTAATAGTTCAATGTGGGAATGCACAAGAAAGGAAGAGATCATTGCAGTCTCTGCTCTGACCCTAGTTGGAAAATACCATCGACTGCTCTCTGTTAAACCTCGAAGTCACATGATCGAGCCGTGGCTCAGTGGGTAGTACTCTCGCCTCCTGAGACAGAAGGCTGTAGTTTCAAATCCCACTCTGGAAACTTGAATGTATAATTCGAGCTGACTCTTCACATGCAGTGGTAAGGGAGCGCTGCACTGTTGGAAGTGCTGTCCTTCAGATGAGACATTAAGCCTCTTAAGGTGGCCGCAAAAGATCCTGTGGCACTATTTTTTGAGAAGAGCAAGGGAGTTCACCCTGGCCAATTTTTCCAATCAATATCACAAAAGCAGATAATGTCTTCATCATTACATTGCTGTTTTTGAAAGATTGCTGCGCGCAATTTGGGTGCCACTTTCCTAAACTACATCAGTGACTGCGTGTATTCTCCTGAATCGCCTACTTCCTGTGGTTGAGGAATTCCCCCCAAGTGATGCGGTGTGGCTTTACACCTTCCAGAGGAACCTCTGACACTGTCATTGTTACCAGACAAGTACGAGAAAAGTGTCGAGAGCAACAACAGGAGCTCTTCACTGTATTCAACAGCCTGACCCAAAACATTTGACTCGGTAAATCACAAAACTCTGAAGAATGTGCTTCGCAGATTTGGTTGTTCAAGAAACTTCATCACGATCCTGATGATAACTTCATGATGATATGACTGCAACTATCTTGAGTGGGAGATCTGAAACAGACACCTTCAAAATCTGGGCCGGTGTCGAGCAAGATTATGTAATAGCCCCCATACTATTTGCAAACTACCTGACAGTGGCCATTCACCTCATCAAAGATCAGTTTCCCTCTGGTTGAGTATTAGATACCCTCTAGATGGAAAACTCTTTAACCTCATTAGCCTCCATACCAAAACCAACTGCCCACCATTAACATACATGATCTGTAGTTTGTGGATTACTGCAGCACCGTTGCAACCTTGCACCATTTTTACACGCCACTCTTGATCTCTTCAATTCTGCATTCAAGAAACTCGGCCTGTCCTTGAATGTTGCCAAAACTCGCCCAGACCTGGTTAGCCAAATATTCCTCTTACCATATATTTTGAAGGAGAGACACTGGAATGTGTTGAGCACTTCCCATATCTTGGCAGCCATCTCTCTCAAAAGGTCATCATTGACAGGGAGATTGAACACTGGATCAGCTGCACCAGCTCAACCTCCTACAAACTATTGCAGCATGTGTTTGACAACAAAAATCTCTGCAAGTCAACAGCAGTCCTAGCGTTGTCATCATCACTCCTGTACTGCACTGAGACCTGTACTGCATATCAGCGACACATAAGAGCACTCACAAAATTCCACCACCACACCCTCCGGATTCGATGGGAGGACCGCCAAACAAAAGCTAGTGTCCTTCACCAGAAACCAGCTCCACAAGCATTCGGGCAAAACTCCTGCAAAATCAACTTTGATGGTCTGGATGGCCAAAAAGTGCCTGCCCTGCCAGGTCCTGTTTTCTCAATTCTCAAATGGCCATTGTTCCAGGGGAGGACAAAGAAAATGTTTCAAAGACACTCTGAAGATCACCTTGAAGCGTAACAGCATTGACACTAATGACTGGGAGGAGCTTGCTATTAAATACCCTCTATATGGAAAACTCTTTAACATCATTCGCCTCCATACCAAAACCAACTGCCCACCATTGACATACGTGATCTGTAGTTTGTGGATTACTGCAGCGTCGTTGCAACAACCTTGCACCATTTTTGCACGCCACTCTCGATCTCTTCAATTCTGCATTCAAGAAGCTGGAGAAAATGGTGACAACTTGCCCATCAAACTGCATCACGCTTTGAGTCAAGCCATCTTCAGGATGCTTCAGGGCAGCATCAGCAAAGGCAAAAGCAGGACATCCTGCCCCGTGTGCTCAAAATATTTGCGGGTCGAGAATCGGCCTGTTCAGTCACACGAAGGTCCATGACAGAAACCCGCGACCCTGAGTAGGTGTCATCCTCGAATTGAGGGACAGCGGGTGTGATGAGAGCTATATAAAGCAAATTTTTCTTTCTCTACTTTGTTCCCTGTTCAATTGGCTGACATTCTTGGCCTCCATTGTTTCCCTAGGGTATTATGTTTCTTTCATGCACTACATTTTATGTAAAGTAGCTGCATCTAAACCTTCTATTCACCTTCCCCTTTATAAGTTTGAATCTATGTCCACTTTTGTAGAGATTGTAATTCTGTCAAGAGTTCATTTTATCCACATCCCTTAGAATTGTGAATGCCTCGATGGTTCCCCCCTGAGCAACATGTTCTTCTGTTCCGCAGTAAATATTCCTGGCTTTACATAAGCCTTTTCATATGGGTTAGGGTGCCTAATTCTAGTGAAAATGATTATTAATACCAATAACAGCTGTTAGTTCCAAAATTACTTTTGCAAATGGCCACTAATAAATCCATCAGAGAATTCACAAGGAACTTCTGTACCCAGGGAATAATAAGAATGTGAAACTTGTGACCGCAACAGCGGTTGAGGTGAATAGCGTAGATGCCTTTTGAGGGCGCTGCGGGAGGAAGAAAGGAGTAAATGGCTATGCCGATAGAAAGAGATGTAGTGGGGTGAGAGGAAACCTGTGTGGAGCAGAAAATGATGACCCGAATCAGTTGACTTGAATGGCCTGCTTCTGCGCTGTAGACTCTGACTCCAGGTAGTATGTTACAGGGTTGAGTTGTGGAATGACCAGGTTGTGCCTTTGCAGGTGGGGCAGAGACTCAGTAGTTCCCCTGGAGGGAAGGAAAATGAGAGGAAGAGCTGCCTGACAATAGAATGGTTTTTGTAGAGCAAACAGGGCAAAACTGTTTCCAGTGGCAGGAGCATCAGTGACCAGAGAGGACAGGTTTAATGTAATTGGAAAGAAGGGGAGTTGCGAAGAATTTTTTTACTTTTTGCGCAGGGAGTTATGTATGATCTGAAAGGCACTCCCTGTAAGGAGATTCAGTCATGACTTTCAAAAGGGAATGAGATGGTTCAACAAAAAGAAAAAATTGTTTGCAGGCTGTAAGAAAAGAGCACGGGAAGGAATGGGGATAATTGGACTCCTCTTTCAAACGGCCAGCAGAGGCATGATGGGCCAAATGGCCTCCTTACCATTATCAGTCTGTGACGAGGACTGGACTCACATAAGCATTTGAGAAGAGATCCATGCCAAGGAGCACAGTTCTGGTTTGGGGTGGCATGTGATGCAGGGTGATTGAAAACCTGAAAGGGGGCAGACCCTTGACGAGAGGCTAATGTTGGCTTCAAGTCCCAAGAGTCTGTTGAATGTGACACTTCGACTCAGTTGGTAGTGTTTCTACCTCTTGAGTCAGGTTGTGGGTTCAAGCCCCACTCCAGCCATTTGGGGGCATGCTCCAGGCTGACGTTCCAGTGAGGCTCTGAAGGAGTGCTTCATTGCCAAAGGTGCTGTGGTTTAAACCTAGATGGTCTTTGCCTGCTCCACTAACTCATGTTAGGTGTTCAAAATGCAGTGGCATTTAAGAGTAGTGCAGAGAGATTTTCAATGTTTAGACTAAGCATTCCCCCAACCCACCACCCCCAGACTGGTATGGATGTAAGTGGATCAGTTCGTCATTCACCCCAACACTATCCAAGGGCGTTACTCAGTACAAAATGGCAGGTTAGATAAAAGCAGTGCCTGAACATGAAAGTAGTTCAAAATGATTGTACATGAACTCATTTGAGCTGCAATATGAACATGTCTTTTGCTTTCCGAATTCTTTGTAGCTTTGTATTCTCATTGCTTTCTCTTGTCCTCCGTCATGCAGTGCGTGGGGAAAGGCTGGTTCACAGGACCATCCCCAAGAAAGTGGAACAGGATATTAAACCATACTCCATTACCGTGCGGGATGGTGAGTAATTCCTTAATCCATCACAGCGTGACGGTCAGTGACCCCTCGCTCCATTTACTGGCACCATACTACAACATCTCAACTGGTTTGTTCACCACCTCCCTCATTTCTGTGCTTCAGAAAGCAAACTGTTTCCACTTTTTATTAATTGCTGTGACACATTTGCTTGTTTAACGACCTTTGAGCGACCTTATAAAGCTGCACACGAAGCCTAGGAAGTCCATCTCGTTGGTCAAAGAGGAACCCGCTGTGCAGGAAATTTGAAGGTGAATAGCTTTATCCACCACTCAATGGTGCAGTGTTCCTGAATGTTGCTTTAGGAGTTTCTTCAGTATACGTGGGAGTAGGCATAGGCCATTTAGCCACTCGAGGCTGTTCCACCGTTCAGTGAGATAGCGGCTGCGAAGTCTTGAGAACATCACTGGCTTAACAGAAATATCAAATAAATTTTAGAATCTTACTGCGAAGGAGGCAGCTACATGCCTGTTCCCCCTATTCATGTCGCATTGCAAATTTTTCCTTTTTAAGTATTCATTCAATTCCTTCTGAAAATTACTATCAATTCCGCTTCCACAAAGCAAACTTAGCAGAGAAAGGTCAATAATCAGGAGGTGTAAATTCGAAGTAATTAGCAGAAGGATTGGAGGGGAGTTGAGGAGCGACTCCTTTTCATCCAGACTATGGTGGGAATCTGGAACTCACTGCCTGAAAGTGTGGTAGAGGCAGAAAATCTCCTCACATTTTTTAAAAAAAATTCTTGCATGTGTACTTGAGGTGCAGTAACCTTGTCTAGAAGGTCAGAGCTGGAAAGTGGGATTAGGCTGGATAATTTTTTTTAAGAACACAAAAAATGGGTGCAGGAGTAGATCATACAGGGCGTCAAGCCTGCTCTACAATTCAATATGTTCATGATTGATCTTCAAATCCATTTTCCTGCCTGCTCCCATACCCCTTAATTCCCTGAGACCACAAATCCATCTATCCCAGCCTTAAATATATTCAACGATGGATCATCCACAACCCTCTGGGGTAGAGAATTACAAAGATTCACAACCCTTTTGAATGAAGTAATTTCTCCTCATCTCAGTCCCAAATGTTTGTTGCCTTATCCTGAGACTGTGCACCCCATGTTTTAAATTCCTCAACCAGGTGAAACAATCTGTGTCCACCATGTTAAGCACCTTCAGAACCTTCTACCTTTCATGAAATCACCTCTCATTCTTCTCAACTCCCAATTTACTCAGCCTCTCATCAGAGGGACCAATCTAGTGAATCTTTGCTGTGCCACGTCCAAAGCAAGTCTATTCTTAAATATGGAGACCAAAACTCCATGCAGTACTCCAAGTGTGATCTCGCTGAAACCCTGTACAATTGTAGCAAGACTACTTCTTGTTTTCTAGTCCTCTTGCAGTATAGGCCAACATACCATTTGCCTTCCTAATTGCTTGCTGTACTTCATACCAACTTCGTGTTCCTTTTCGACCAGCACGGACATGATAAGCTGAGTGGCCTCCTTCTGTGCCATAAGTTTTCTATGTAGTCTGTCAGGCAGTGCAGATTATCATAATTATTTTAAGAACGTGAGAAATAGGAGCAGGAGTAGACCTTATCTGCTCCACCATTCAATACGATCATGGCTGATCTTGATCTTGACCTTCAACTCCATTTTCCTGCCTGCTCCCCATATCCTTGAGAGACCAAAAATTTGTCTATCCCAGCCCTAATTGTATTCAATGATGGAGCATCCACAACCCTCTAGATTTTAGAGAATTCCTTTTTTGCAGAAAGTTGTCTTTAAGTTTGTGTCCTCTGGTTACTGAGCTCCTCCTGCCAGTAGAAACAGTTTCCCCCAATCTACTTTTTTCAAAAGGGCAGTTGGCTTACTACAGTTTTCTTCTGTAACAGGCGCCCCTGAAGATCAGGAGCTCCCCTGGCCATTCAACCAGTCGCCCTCTCTGACTCGCTCAAACAGCTTGGGCTGCAGCCCCCACCGGCAGCCAGGCCGACCCCAGCTCAGCCACCAGGAGGCACTGCGACACATCAGAGTGGCACATCCCCAGTCAGTGAATGGCGCTAGGGAGACTGACAACCTCGTGGCCCAGAGGAGGAGAACCAGGTGAGTGAAGATACTGAAGCAGCTCTGGTTTGGGCTCAATGACATCACAGGGGGGTGGTGGGGCGGGGTGGTTGTGTGTACGTGTGTGAGAGAGACAGGTGAGATGAAGTGTATGGGTGCCCAGTGTTGTGCAGGCGTCCTGGAGGGGGAAGGTGTTTGAGCACATTGGACTGATTTGGGGAGCTGCCCTATTATGCTGCTACCCCTGTTTCTGTTGCACATGAAACAGAATAGGGATTTTTAAAATCATTTCACGATGCAGGGTTTACCCAAAAAGACTTGCCTCAGGAAAATTTTGATGCTTAAACATGCAGTGGTATGAATTTAAGAGACCATTCCAAAAAAGAACATAAACCTTGACTGCTCCTCCAAAAAGGAGGTAGTTTGATATGAGCATTAGTTGTAAAACAACAGCTTGCATTTATATAGCACCTTTTAACCTATTAAGGATGTGCCAAGGTTCTTCACAGACGGAGGTTGGCACTGAGCCATGTATGAGAATATTAGGACAGATGATTAAAAGCTTGGTTAAAAAGGTCGCTTGAAGAGTGCCTTAAAGGTGAAGAGAGAGCTTGAGAAGAGGAGCGGTTTAAGGAGGGCTTCAGGCCGAGGCAGCTGAAGGCATGGCAACCAGTGGTGGGGCAGAGAACATGCAAGATTCCAGAATTTGAGGAATGCAGATATCTTGGAGGGTTGTTGGCAGTGGGGTGGAGTTTGAATACGAGGATGAAAATTTGGGGGGTGGGGGTGGAATTTGAATACGAGGATGAAAATTTTAAAATTGAGGTTCTGGTGGAATCAGGAGCCAATGCAGGTCAGCAAGCGCAGGGCTGATGGGTGAATGGGGCTTGCTGCCCATGTCCTAACTCGCACCAAGAGGTTTGGACAAGCTGGCATTTACGGAGGGTGGGTGGAAGGTTCGAGGATGGCCAGAAAAGCATCAGATAGTCAAACCCAGAGGTAACAAAGACATGGGTGAGGGTTTCAGCAGCAGATGAGCCAAGAAGGGCAGAGACTGGCAATGTCACAGAGGTGAAAATAGGCAGTCTTGCTGACAGAGTAAATTGAAAGATCTGTTGGGATTCTGTAGAGTGGGAACGGAAGGGAAAAGGTTTGGGCTTCTGTACCATCCTGTTATTTGGAAGTGATTAAACCCATTGGATTCAGACCATTGCGAATGAGTAAGGGATTTGATGCGTACAATGTGAATGAGTGGGAAAAAGTTTTGGTGTGTTATGTTGGATCAGGATGCGTTTATCTGGAGCTGATTGCTTCCTTGTTTCTTGATTGTATTGCGTGTCTGTACCTTGCATGTCTGTCTTGCATGCCTGTATCAGTCGCCTATATATTTACATTGGGATCTTGCCTGCTCTTTAAGTTCTGCTTTTCTGTCTCTGTCTCTCCCTCCTTCTTTCCCAGCTCCCTCACTCGCTCCCAGCTTTCTTTCCAATGACATTCTCCTGATGTCAGACCCACTCCGGTTTCCATAGCCCCTCAGTGATGTCCAAACCTTCCATTTATTAAGTGAATTTGATTGAAACTTTTTTTTAAAAACTTGTAAGAACAGCAACTGTATTAATTTATCTTTTACAAATCTCTTGGATGTTTTTTTACTTGTCTTGTTTTTTTTTAAAGAGGCGTGTTGTTGACAATATCGTCTCTGTGGATAATTGCTATAAAAAAAAAGCTGCTTCCCCATGATCGCTTTGGCCATTTTAAAGTTCATAACGTTGTGAAACCAGCTGTCCCAGTTCTTCCGAGAAATTGTTCAGTCTCTGTGCTGAGTTAACTGATCTCAACTGGGACAGCAGCAGGAGTATTAAGATTGGCCTCAGTGCCTCTGAATTAAGGTTGCGGTGGGGGGGGGTGGGCGGGGGGAGGGGAGGGGGGTGTGGGTGGGTGACGAGGGAAGGCTGAAAATCAACATGGGTTTTGCATTTCTGCCCCCAGATCGTTCAGTGACTCCTATTTGGAAAAGCATAGCCGTGTCATGTGTGCATGAGAGAAGAGAATTGGGCTTTTGTGATGCCTCTGCAGTCAAATAGCCTGCCAGCAGCGCTCACCCGCCTTGGCTCATGTTTGAAAAATGGTCACTTCGTCACCAAAGTAACTGTATGATGATTGGAAAGTTGACACTTTCTGAAGAGCAGTTGGGGGTGGGTGCGGTGGTTGGAAATTGGAGGAAAGGTTTGCTTTTTAGAAAAAAAAAATTGCACATGCATTCTGTTGAGAAATTGGGTTTGCAGCGGTAGTTTCCAAAATGGAGGAACTGTTGATCCTTTTGAGCAAGAGGACTTCTACTGATCTTGAGCCCAGACAACGTAGAATGTGGGTTCCTAAACAAGATGGGCCATGGTTGGTAATTACCAGTAATTTAACTTATGATTTTTAAAATGGAAGACAACGTGGTTAAGGGGTAAAGCAGTTTCTGTGAATGAATGTGTGTTGAATCCACCGCCATCTCCCATGGTCTATTTCCGCATTGTTCTGTTTTATACAAAAACCATGTGCAATATACCACTCTGTGGAACCTGCAGTGACTGTACCATCAAGCAATTATTTGGGTTTTTTTTGGGTAGGCGGGCACCATCAGTGTCATTTAGAACAGTGAAAGCAAACGGACAACCCAGGTTTAGTAGATATATTGTAGGGATTAAGGAGGAAAATTGATATCTCAAATGGGATCATCAGCATTATTATCAGCAATCTCACTGGTATTGCGACCACAGACATTCAGTTAATGTGCATGCACTCGAGTTTTTCCTTCAGTATCACAGGGGACATCAACATCTTATCTGATTCCTCCATGTTTTGACACTCACTAGTATTTTGCATGCAAGAAAGTGACCTATAGCACCTGGTATTCAATATTCACAAACTTTCCATTCCTCCTGATAGCCAAGATAGAAATAAAGAAAAGGATAGAAGTTTAATTCATGTTGCGCACTTCATGACCTAAGGATATCTTGCAAAGTACTTTACAGTGTGGTCGCTGTCATAAAGTAGGAAACGTGGGAACTAGCTTCCACACAGCAAGATCCCACGAGCAGCAAGATGTCAGATTATAAAACCTGTTTTTTTAACAATGTTGTTCGAGGGATAAATATTGACTAGGGCATTGAGGAGATCTTCCCTGCTCCTCTTCAAAATAACGCAGCCGAATCACGGTTAATGTTTTGTCGGAAGGATGGTACCTCCGACAATGCAGTGCTCCCTCTGTAGGTGGCATTGTAAGCAGTGTAGATAGATGCCTAAAATTACTGAGAGACATTGATAAATTGAGTGGCAAAGCTGTTGGCAAGTGGATTTAGATGTGGGCAAATGTGAGGTCATCACTTTGGACCTAAGAAAGGATCGAGCAGGCTACTTTGTAAATGGTGAAAAGCTAGAAACTGGAGGTCCAAAGAGACTTGGGAGGGTTGGGTGGGGAGGAGGGGGATCCAGTTGCGGAGATCATTAAAATGATTAGGTACAACAAAAAAAAAAATCAAAGGTTAATGGAATGCTGGCTGCTATATCTAAAGGATGAGAGGACAAGGGGGCAGAAGTCGTGCTTCAGCTGTACAAAGCCCTGGTTAGAGCACTCCTGGAATATTGAGGACAGTTCTAGGTAGCACACCTCAGGAAGGATATATTGGCCTTGGATGGAGATTTGCCAGGATGATAACTTGGACTCCTAAGGGTTAACTTACAAGGACTGGTTACACAAATTAGGATTGTGTTTCCTGGAATTTAGAAGGTTAAGGGGTGATTTGATTGAAGATTTCAAGATATTCAGGGGAAACCAATGGGGTAGTTGGAGTGAAACTATTTCTGCTGGTTGGGGAGTTCAGAACTAGGGGATGTGGTCTAAAAATTAGAGCCAGACACTTCAGGAATGAAATTAGGAAACATTTCTCTGCATAGAGGGCGCTGGAAGTTTGGAACTCCTATCTGCAAATGTCAATTGATATGTGATAAATTCATTTTGAATTTGAGATTGATAGATAGGTATTAAGGGATCTGAGGCAAAAGTGGGTTTATGGAGTTAGTTTGCAGATCAGCCGTGATCCCATTGAATCAGCCACTGATGCAGACAAACCCGGGGAGAAAGATCATAGGGACCTTACAAAACTTTTTAAAAAAAATTTTTCTTCAAACTCTTTTTTTTCTATTTATTAGTTAGAAAGATGTGAGATAAGGGAGAAAAGCTGTTTGATGAGTAATCTAAAATCATCCAATCGTGTAATGAAGGGTCTGTTTGGTTTCAGATTGGCAATGGTAAGGCAGTGCACTCTGAGTAAGGACGGGTCAGGCAAGCAATGGTGGGGCAACCAGCAGCGTGGATGTTTGGAAGGGGCACTGTCATGCATTGATGCATCCAGTAATATGTCCAAACAGAGTTGGCAATTCTACCCCCTCCACTAATGTCCAAATAATGAGCATCTAAAAGTGACGCCGCCATTCCCATTAGCTCCATTCTGACTGGGTAATTCCCTCATCAATCACACCAGGAGACCATACAGCCCTAAGTGACTGGGTTTGTTTTCATGTGCCCAAAAGTAACTATCCTCCACTAACTGCATTTTTCTGGAGGAGTAATCCTGCTTTTATCAGGAGACATTGCTGTAGTTACAGTCATGAGTTCCGTTTGCTGTAGTTGGTAGAGATTCTCATTGGTTTGTTTGCTGTAGTTGGTAGAGACTTTCTTTAGATAGACTCTGTAGACTGTTTGCTGTCGTGCGGTGTTCCTGTTTGTTGAGTTATTAGACTTTGTTGTAAGATAGACTGTCACTGAGTCCTACTATAAGTTCTCCCCTCCGCCCCCCCAACCACCACCACCCCCCCAACCAAAACCTCCATCCAACTCGTTGGCTGAGAGTGGTGTCCGTCGACTTTTATTTTTCTTAAAAAAAGAAAGAGCAAAATACTGCAGATGCTCTGTGGAGAGCAACAGCGTAAATGTTTCGGGTCAAGGTGACCTTTCATCAGAACTAAGAAAGTTATAAATGTAATAGGTTTTGAGCAGGTGAAAGGGGAGGGGAGGAAGAACAAAAGGGGAGGGCAGGTGAGATTAAATCAGGCAAGCATGACCTTGAGGTTCCAGTCGCTTGTCATTTTGATGGTCCACCTTGCTCCCACTCTGACCTTTCCTGACCATGGCCTGCTGCAGTGTTCCATTGAAACTTTAGGAACAGCACCTCACCTCTCGTCTTGGCACTGTGCAGCCTTCTGGGCTCAACACTGAGTTGGACAATTTGGGATCACAGCTTCTGCCTCCAGCTTGCACTAAATTTTTATTTTGTCGGGTTGATTTAATCTCTCACCTTTCTTTATCCCTTCATGTTGCATTCAGATAGCTGCTACGTAGCCATTCACGCCTCATCTCGACGTATCTTTTGTTACTTTACTATACCCATTACTGCACTCTTTGGCTTTTGCACCATGAAATTTTTTATTTAATTTTTCCTGCCCTCCACCCTATCACAGATATTTCCCTTTTGTTCTTTCTGCCCCCTTGCCCCTCCATCCCCCCCCCCCCCCCCCCCCCCCCCACCTTCCATCAACTTAAAGCCTATTATATTTTTATCTTTTTTCAGCTCTGATGAAAGGTCGATTTGACCTGAAATGTTAACTCTGTTTGAATCCACAGATGCTAGAGTATCTCTAGCAATTTTTATTTTCACTTGTGTCAGTAAACACTTTCTGTCCATATTGGATGGTGCTTTTGAAGGAAATGATTCACCCTTTGCCCACAAGGCAGTGGGGCATTTTGGCTGGCAGACTTTTGGCTTACTCCCATCTAATTTTGTCATTACAAAGTGTTATTTTTACAAAACATCCTCTTCTCCACTTGGCTCAGACTGAGTCAAGAGTTGAGCCGTTTGCCATTGTGGCTGAAGGCCTCTTTGGCCTAGACTGGAGGGGACTGTTTTATATGGAAGTATGCAAGGTACTAAATGTAATAGAAAAGTCAGGTCTGCAGCATCTCTCTTTAGGTTAGTCAACAGGACAAGGTGGTCCTAGACAGAAACCGGTAAATGGCCAGCTCAGGACTGATGTCAGGAAGTTGTTCTGCTCATAGTGATTAATATCTACAAGTCAGGATTTTATTGAGTACTCTCCAGTTGCCTGGATGAGTGCAGCTCCGATAATACTCAAGAAACTGGACAGCATCCAGGATAAAGCAACCTGCTTGATTAGCACCCCATCCACCACCTTCAACGGTCACTCCCTCTACCACTGACGCACAGTGGCAGCAGTGTATACCATTTACAAGATGCACTGTAGCAACTCGCCAAGGCTCCCTCGACAGCAGCTTCCAAACCAGTGACCTCTACCACCTAGAAGGACAAGAGCAGCAGATGCATGGCAACACTACCACCTGGAAGTTCCCCTTCAAGCCACACAACATCCTGACTTGGAACTATATCGCCGTTCCTTCACTGTTGCTGGGTCAAAATCCCCACCTAACAGCACTGTGGGTGTACCTACACCACATGGACTGCAGTGGCTCAAAAAGACGGCTCACCACCACCTTCTCAAGGGCAGTTAGGGATGGACAAAAAATGCTAACTTATCCAGTGACACCCACATCCAGTGTCCCCTGTACAGCTGTGCGCTGCAACCTAGAAGGTATCACACAAGCTACTCATGTTGTCTCCTTTAAAATGCCGGGTGTGCGCAGCCATGCACAAAAAAAGTTAAAGGTGTACCATGCATATAAATCAACAGGCATGCACAACTTTTAAAAAAAACTTAGAGGCCACAATGCCCACGTCCTGTGAATGAATTTGAAGGGAAAAAGATTTTAATTATCATCTTCATGGGATAGTGAGGGCAGAAGCATTTATGATTTGGAAAATGTCTCAGAGAAGTGAGGCAGCAAATTGGGTTTTTATTTTCATCTGTCCTTGTGTGGAGCTGAATTTATTGCCTGTCTCTAGTTGCCCTGATAGTGTTTCCAACCAAGTTACGTCCGAGGCCACTTCAAAGGGCATTGCATCCACCACATAATGTGGCACCGGAGTGGAGGCCAGAGCAGGGGGATTATAGGGCAGCAGGACCTAGCGGGACACTTGTTTTATACCCAAATGGTATGACTCATTGAAGTCAACAGAGATTAAATTCGGGCAGAGTGTAAAATCGGCATCGCCCTGATCCTGTTGGTTTGCCCAGCGGGCAGGTTAATTCTGACTCCTATAGCTTCAGGTGCCAGCCCAGAAGTGACGAGATTTATTGAAGCCAGTTTCACAAGTTGCCCTGGCAGGATTTGAGCGCACAGATTTGTTAGGTCAGGGGCCGTAACCCCAACCCTGTCATGTTCTGTGCATTTGCAACAGACCTTGTCTTGCGGGTAACAGCTCCAGTTCTAAGAGGAGATGGCCGGCTACCATAAGTGTGTCTTGAGACTGCACTTGTAAATGCACTGCCTGATTTTGTACTGAGCATAGAAAGATCCCAGCGTGCCTCTTGCTGAGTTGGCCGATCTTGAGTTGCGCCTCAGTGCTCCTCCGCAGCCCCAAGGTGGGGGTGAGGGGGTGGGAATCTGGCACAATTACCACTGATTATTCATTAACTCCCACCGCGCCACCCTCGCCTGTCCCCCCACCGGCTAAACATTGAGTGTGAGGGCCGGGCCAGGTCAGGTCGGTTTTACGAGGAGAAAGCCTGCCCTGTCCTTGCCACACCTCTGGTTCTCCGTGTCAATTTTCTACATCGACTTCATTGAGGAGCTCGCTGGCAATGGGGGGGCTTGTTAACGCTTTGCAGGCGAGGTAGAGGAGAACAGAATGAGTAACGTAAGGAACGCTCACTTTATCTGCCTGGTATTCAGGAGAGCAGGGGGAACGGTGGTGAATTCTGCCGGATGCAGTTTCAATCCCTTGCTCGGATTTGCCTCCTGCCCGATGGACATATGGCAGGATGCAGCTTGTGACGTTATGGTTAAAAATGTTGTATCTGTTGGCTGTCGGATCAGTTTGTTCTTCTCCTTGTCTTTCCCAATAATCCTTGGTTGGATATGTGTGTGTGTGTGTGTGTGCGTGCGTGTATTTTAGTTCCTGCATGTCCGTAAAGAGATAAGTGACCGAAAGACCCTACGATGTAGTTTCTATGTTTACAATAAAGCCCTGGGTGATTGGACCTCCCACTCTCTGGTGCGTGTTTTTCTTTCCGTTCCCCTCTTTTCCTACCCATCTCACCCGTGGTTTTGGCTAACGATTCTCAGTGTGCCACCTGGTGTCGCGGCGTCAGCTCCTGTAAACCAGAGATTCCCAAACCGTGGGTCACAACCCCTAGTGGGGGCCGCCAGATGAGATTTTGGGTTGCGAGCTGCGAGGCAGCAACGGCTGCCATGGGAATTGAACTGAGTGCTAACAGCTGCAAGACCCCTTTTTTAAAATCTTCCTGTATTTTTCTATCGGTGGACATGGCTGAATGGACAGGCCTGATTCCTGCTGCAAAAAAAGGCTGTGGAAAAAGTAGGCGTTTGTTTTTTTTTAAAAACTGTAGTTTAAGCACTTCACACCATGTTCAACCTCGCTTTCTCCAACCCTCCCCCATCCTCCCACTCAGAAGCTGAAGGTCACACACACCCCACCACCCTGCCCCCAACCCCTCAGCCATTCTCGCACACACTCCCAAAAATTTTCACGCTGGGGTCACACAATGTCTGGAGCATTAAAATGGGGCCATACCAGAAGGAAAATTTGGGAAGCACTGATGTAAATGATCTGTACTTCCACTGTTTAAAAGGCAACTATTCACTCCTGCCTGGTGTTGCATAGCTCAGCGTTGCCTCAGTGTAAAACTGCGCTTGGATGCATTGGCACAGGGGACAAATTCACCCCTGTCTACATTGCTTGGCTCCTGAGTATCTCAGTTTTTAAACCATAAGAGGATAAAATTCACCCCTGCCTGGCACTGGTACAGCTCCTGCATGTGGATGTGCCCAGCTGCTGTGTTTGGTGCTGTAAAGCAGATCAGCTAAAACATCCATGGTGTTGGAGTTGGGTTAGATTGGAAACTGCCAATTTATCTTTCTTTTTCCATGGGATGTGGGCTTCACTGGCAAAGCCAGCATTTGTAGTCCACCCCTAATAGCCCTTGAAATGAGGGCAATTAAGAGTCAACTGCATTGCTGTGGGAGTCTGGAGTCATGTGTAGGCCAGCGGATTTCCTCCCCTTAAGGATGTTAGTGAACCAGATGGGTGTTTACAACAATCTGCAGTAGTTTTGTAGTCACCATTACTGAGACTAGCTTTACATTCCAGATTTAGTAATTGAATTTAAGTTCCACCGGCTCCCATGGTGGGGTTTGAACCCATAATCCCCAGAGCATTAGTCTTGTGGTCAAGGGTTCCCCTCCGGTACCTCATCCAAGTGACTTTTCTTCCGTGCCTGAGCCCAGGTCGTCAGTATGATGTTCAAGTGCAGGACGCATCATGGCTAACTCTGATCCCAAACCTCATGCAACATTCACATGTGCGTGCCTTATTGTGGGAGTCACTGCACAATTCCAAGTGAGAGCCTTGGGCCCTGTCTAGGGACACTAAATGTGCGCACAATTCCCACCCCCCCCCCCCACCCCAAACCCATGTAATGGAACACTTGTGATTTTCCCACAAAAGTTCAAATGGTCTCTGCCTCAGCCACTCCCTGTGGTAAACCACTGCGTGCTGTCACGATGCCGTGTGTGGTGTGGATAAACCTCTCCTCGCCTCGCTCCGCACTTTCTGGGTGGCCATTTTCAATTGACAATTCCTCTTCAGCTGGGGGAAAAAAGAAGAAAGTCTGTCTTCAAAATTATAAAAGCCTCAAGTCTTACAACCTCCTCCAGTAAAAATAGCCCCAGTGTCTCCAGTATCCTAATGCTTTCCCATTTCTGCGATAGCCCTGGTTAATCTGTACTTTTCACACTCTTGCAGTTTTAATACCTTTTCTATAATGGGATATGCAAGACAGGACCACAGTGCTCACCACTGTTTTATACACATTTCCCGTTGCTTCTTTACACCGTGGCCCTGTTAGGTTTTGTTTTATGCATAGCTTTATTTACCTGCATGTGCCCCAGATGTCCTCTCATGCTTTTTAACAGATGTTTTGCTCCCAGTTTGCAACCAACCTCTTTGTATGTTAGTAACAATTTTACAAATGTGGATTCCTTCATTCTTACGTGCTATCTAATGCAAACCTGTGTGTCAAACTTTTGGGGGAGGAGCCAGGAAATGTAAAGAAACGACAGCCAATCATTCGCAACGTATGTGCTTGGAGAATACTCCGAACCAGAATATCTGCAGCCCCTTAGTTGACCTGTGAATGAACCCATCTTTAGATTTAAACAGAAGAATAAGCCATAACAAGGAGAGTCCTTGTGACACAGGATATCACCCGACTTCCAACAAACCACCCCACAGGAGTTTTGCTATCAGTGTGCTGAAAAGACAATGTTACTTCACTGCAGGTGTTGCACTGTGATGGGTGCAAAACATTTTTTTAACAAAGCATAAAACGAGTGACTTAATGCTGGCAGTCATTTGCCCCTGAACCTGAGGTATACTTTCAAATCCAAAAATTCCCTAAGCAAACATCAAGCAACTACTGACTAACCTTAGCCCTTTTTTAAATTAAATTTTGTGTCCTTAAAAAAAAAACTTGCATTTATATAGCACCTTTCACCATCTCAGGATATCCCAAAGCGTTTTATAGCCCATGAAGCACTTTTAAAACTGTAGTCGTCGCTGTAATGTGGGAAGCACAGCAGCCAACTTGCTTGTCAGCAAGATCCCACAACAGCATCGCAATAATGAACAGATGGTGTTTTTTTGACTGAAGTCGGTTTAATTGGTCTTTTTTTCAAAAAGAGAAAGGCAAAGAATGCCAATTCCAGCTTAAAAAAAACAACCATCAGCTTGAAGAATCTCAGCAGTTGCACCTTAAAGAGATTTACGCACTCCTAAACACAGCAGCAGAATAATATATTGTGCATCACCCGGTCTAATACTCCTACCTTTGCAGTGACCAGCCATTCTGTGGATCCACTAGTGTGTATAATACATAACTTCAGGCACAACACTTGCTTTAAAATGTAACTGAAAGCAGATAAAAGATAAAGAGAAAAAGGGGGGAAAGAAAGTCAACAAATATCCTGGAATTAACCTTGGTGCACTTTACCACAATTAAACTCTAATTGACTTTGGTGTGCTTTACAGCAATTAGCCTCTAACTGACCTTGGTGTCTGCCATTTTTTTGCAGCAGTTAAACTTTGTGGGCTTCACTAGGCAGAGCAAGTTGAGCACAGTTGTCCTATTGCAGCCAAATAGCACATTAAGTATTACATGGTACAAAATTCCCATCCCTGGGGAAAGCTACATGTCCTCCAACTTGTGGTGAGCAGTGCCGTGATGGGAGGGTGTGTTGCTTGGTTTTTAATAAAGTCAAATCCTGCTGTTAACCTTCTGTTGCCAAAAGAACTGTTTCATTCAGCTTTTGAGTTTATTTGGTTCATTACTTTTGGCTCTGTCTCATCCATATCTTCATTAGCTTGACATTCTCATTATTTTGTTCCCACCCATCCTATTATTTTCTACTTGGTTTCTGCACACTCCATGTTTCCTTTGCCTTTTTCTCCTCTCGACATTCCGCCTCTTTTCTCCCTTTCTCTGCCACCCACCCTTTCTCTTCCTTTCAACAAATTCCGTACCTCTTTCCCCTCCGCCTTGCCCATATCCCAATCCTCTTGTCCTTTCCCCACCCCGCACCCTGCTCCCCACCCTTTACCCCCACACTCCCTCCCCTATTTTTCTTACCTTTCCTCGGAGCAGCACACCTGAGCAGCAGGGAATGGTCGCCATGGGGAACATGTACAGTCGCTACAACAAGAATAGCGCCCAGTCTCCAGAATGCATGGCAGAGCGGTCAAGGCTGGCAGGTGAGCAATTCAATTATTATTTGCATTTTAAGCAGCTCCCTTTTAATGCGGCTTCCAGGTAACACGGTTTCTTGTACTTTGTACATTTCTTAGGCGGGAGAGCTTTTCTTAAATTGTATTTAGCCTATTGTGTCGCTGTGCGTATGTCACTCTGCCTGTGCGTATGTCACTCTGCCTGTGCGTATGTCACTCTGCCTGTGCGTATGTCACGCTGCCTGTGCGTATGTCACTCTGCCTGTGCGTATGTCACTCTGCCTGTGCGTATGTCACTCTGCCTGTGCGTATGTCACGCTGCCTGTGCGTATGTCACGCTGCCTGTGCGTATGTCACGCTGCCTGTGCGTATGTCACGCTGCCTGTGCGTATGTCACGCTGCCTGTGGCTGTGCACGCCACTTCTGCCTGTCCGTGACAGTCCGTGTCCCTGTGTTTTGTTTGTGTGTGTCAGTTCAGCTGGGACATTCACACCTTCCATAGTGTTATGAAGTCACTAATACTAATTATTAGAGGGGGAGGGAGTTTATTGCTGTGAAAAGCAGAGAACCAACAGCTGATCGATATGTGAACTGGATGGAGCAGCTTGGGGAGGTCCAGATAGAAAATCCAAACACAGACTCTGGACGTTTGAGGATTGATGGTGTGGGTGTTGGGGAAGAGTTCAAGGTAGGCTGATTGATCCCTGTTCACACAGGCGCTAATGGGCCAAATGGAATATTTTCCCTTTGCCACAGTGTCCCTAAAAAGCATTAACAGTGTACGGCCATCAGAGAGGGAGCAGATCTATTTTGAGGGAGAGCTGGAACGCTGAGCCACTTGGTGAGTCTGGGACAAGTGGGAGTGGATGAATCCGAGCCCCTGAAGATGGTAAACCCAGCTTACAGTCAAGTGGCATGGGTGATTCTGAACAAAAGCCGGAATTGCAGCTTTTAACACCAAGCAGTTTAAGGCACGGTTAAGAGTATGGTAGCCTAGTGGTCATGGTTCTAGGCTAGCAACCAGAGAGAGAGAGTGTAAGTTTACACCCCACCATGGCGAATTAAATTCTGGTAATTCGTGAGTTGGCAGCAGATAAAATAGCCACAAAAGCTGTTGTTAAAAACCCAACTGGTTTGCTAATGTCTTTTAAGGAAGGCAACTGGCTGTCCTTACCCAGTCTGGGCCAATATATGACACCCACACACCTCCCCCCACCAATCATGAATCAACATGACTAACTCTTAATGCCCTTGGGAGCAACGACTAGAGGTGGCAATAAATGCCGACCTTGTTGGCATCGCCCAGGTCCCTAAAATTATATTTTAAAAAATAAATTAGCCCCCATATTAATTTATAAATGGCTGATGAACATACGAATTAGCAGCAGGAGGAGGCCACTCAGCCCCTCGGGCCTGCTCCGCCGTTCAATAAGATCATGGCTGACCTGACCATAACCTCAATCCCACGTTCCTGCCTATCCCCGATAACCTTTCACCACCTTGCTAATCAAGAATCTATGTAGCTCTGCCTTAAAAATATTAAAAACACCCAAAGACTCTGCTTCCACTGCCTATTGAGGAGGAGAGATCCAAAGGCACTCAACCCTCTGAGAGAAAAAAATTCTCCTCATCTCTTGTCTTAAATGGGCGACTCCTTATTTTTAAACAGTGACCCCTAGTTCTAGATTCCCCCACAAGAGGAAACATCCTCTCCGCATGTATCCTGTCAAGGCGCCTCAGGCTCCTAAAGGTTTTAATCAAGTCGCTTCTTGCTCTTCTGAATTCCAGTGGATACTTTCCTCAAGGTTGTTGTTCCACACAGCACATCGGGTGCTTTAACACGGTCCTTGCCCCTCTGTGGGTAGAATATCGGCTCGAGCGCCTGGTGTCAGCATAATTTAGCACAGGAAGGGCCGCTTGACTGGGCTCGGTGACGGGTTCACCTCAGGGTCAGAAGGCTGAGGGTTCAAGCCCACTCCAGGAGCCGAGCTAATAACCTCTGGCTTTGGTGGAAGTACCAAGTGGTTAGAGCTCGTGTCGGACAAGAGGCCCTTTCAAATCCAGTGGCTGGAGGGTCAATAACCAGAGGGCACAGGTAAGCCAGCTGACAAAAGAACCAGAGGTGATTAGAGAAAAAAACTCTTTCACTCAGAGTGGTTAGGATTGGGAATGCACTGCCTGATGGGGTGGTGGATACAGATTCAACAGTAACTTTCAAAAGGGAATCAGATAAATACTTGAAGGAGAATAAAATCTGCAGGGATTCTCTCACTCCCACTTGTACCTCACTCGCCAAGTAGTTCAGAATTCCAGCTCTGACTTTTATCTCCCTAATAAAAAAAACAACTGGATTGCTTTTCCAAAGAGCCAGCGCAAATTGGTGGACCGAATGGTCGTCTCCTGTACCGTTCTGTGATCCTAAGACACTCTCTCCGCCACCCGCACCTTGAACCCCCCTCCCCGCCCCTTCGTTTCGGGTGGTTGTGAAGGATCCTGTGGCTCCATTCTCAAAAAAAAAAAGAGGGAATAAGACAGGGAATTCTCCCAATATCCTGGCCAACAGTCCTCCCTCAGGAATTTAGGAGAAACTTCTATACCCAGAGAGTGGTTGGAATGTGGAAATCGCTAGCACTGGAGCACTTTAGGCAAATTACACGGCAGCATTTCAGGGGAAGCTGTATTAATACCTGGGAGGGGGTGAAGGATGCACAGATAGGGTGAGACAGAAAGGGGGGCGGTGGGAGTAGGTTTGTGTAGAGCATGACCACCGGCACGGACCAGGTGGTCTTTTCCTTTGCTTTAAACTCAATGCAATTCTGCTTAGGTAACTTATGTAGGCAGCATTGTAACATTGGATGCTGCCAGACCTGCTGAGTCCAGCATTTTCTGTTTTTATTTCCGTTTTATTCATCGTTCCATTTGCCGCTTTATTATGTCTCCCCTTGTCATGCTGTGGTGCCTGATTCATGAGACTTGTTTGGTGTCAGCTGCGTTTACTTGGACATTTGTACCCGATATTTAAAAATAAATATTTTTTGCAATTGTGGCCTTGGAATAAAACATTATGTAATCAATGCCGCCAAAAAAAATTAAAATACTGGGTATTCATCTCCTGGTAACTATAACTGCTGCATTTCGAGGTAATTCATTGTACGTAAAGCAGCGCGAGGGCTGAGACAGGGGATTCTATAACCCTCGTCCTCCTGGGCGCCTTGTGGAGAGTGGGAAGGGAGGAGCTTTTAAACTCGAGTGTAATGGAAGCTTCTTTTTCCAGGTTCCGACCAGGACTTGTCGGGGCGGACCGAAGAGCTGGAACTAGGGTGAGCGACAAGCGTCTGCTTCTGTCCTGCCTTGGCCACCTGCTGCCGGGTGTGCCTGTTGGTTATCACCGGGTTCCCTCTACTCGCATGCTGCAGCTCAAAAAATGGTTTCTGTGCATGCCCCCCCCCACCCCCCCGCCCCCCAACCCTATACCACCTACGATCTGTTGCTGAATGTCTGACTCTTGAAGATTCTGAGAAGCGAGACATGCTGCCAAAGCTTTTTGCCTTGCAATCAGGGCAAACACAAGAATGCCAAATTTCAAACGTTCACAACAATTTATTCTACAGGATAAAAGGGTGCTGAGCGGTTGCAAGTCGACTTGGGCAGAGGCATTGCCATGGGGAAAGCGCCGAGGCACTATAGGCCCCCCAAGCTCTTGGGTAATTCAAAAAGGCGCGAGGCTTGAACATTATTGTTGGCAGAGAACGGGTCCCTGTATATGAATCTATGTTGCTTTCTCCAGAGAAAAGAGAATTGGATAAGTGCTTGAGGAAGAAAAAACACTGCAGGGCATGGGGGGAAAGAATGGTGGGCAGTGAAGTGGGACTAATTCTTTGCAAGGGCCAGCGCAGACTCAGTGGGCTGAATGGCCTCCTGTGTTGTACTATTCTATGAAACATTGGCATGGACCAGTCAGACCAAATGGCCTGTTTCTGTGCTGTACATTTTGATGCAATTTGAATGTGGAGTGGTTGTGCATTGTAGTCTTAAAGGGGCCTTACGTTGTTGCAGCAGAATAATATCTTGTGCTTTGCGTGGTTAAATTAATAATACCTTGTGCCTTGTGTTTTAATTCAGAGTAATGGATCCACCAACCAGCCCATTGGACCAGCCAACCCAGCGTGTGCCATCGTTGGATCTTAAGGGCCTCACCTGCGACTCGGACTCGAACCGGATGCCGGTGTACACCGGAGACTTCGAACCCCCTCTGGCACCCAGGGCACTGGAGCGGCCCCTCACCGAACTTCGAGTCCAGAAAGAGATGTCCTCCCTCGCCAGGGAAGCCCGGGCTCGGGAAACCCCTGGCCTTGGGAAGCCAGAGGAACGTCCCGTGGGAGGGACAAGGGATGGCGATGGGAAGGTTGCCTCACCGCAGCAGCCCCAGCACGAGGAAGAGGCGGCCCGGCAGCCTGGGCCATACAGCGGGAAGGAGCAAGGCAGTTCCGTCCCCTGGGTCGAGCTAGGAGTTCCCCTCAGCGCCCAGTGGATACGACGCAAGCATGAGTTCAGGAACACCAGGCCCTGGTGAACCCTTGGAGGACCTGGGTTTCCTGTAATATCACAGCACTGCCTTGTCCCTGCCACTCCTCACCATTCCCCATGCTGGGAGTCACGCATGCAAATTTGTGTGTCATGGTTTTTTAAAAAGGGAGAATACGGGGAAAGAGAAGAGACACAGTTGTTCCACATTTGTATTCTTCTGATCAGGAGTCAGGCACATTTGAGCCCCTTCCCTCGCCGAGAGCAACTGATCAATAACTGACATCAGAGATGAGCCTTTCATCGCATCTTGTGACCTTAACAGATTTCCCACTTTCGGGGCAGTAACATAGAACACACAATGGAGAGATGCCTGTATCAGCGCCAAACCTCCCCTGCTGAGCACGATGAGCAAGAGCAATGCCACAGGAGATCTGCCAGTGCCTCAATACTGAAGGTGGGGCTGGATGGGGTGGGAGATAAACCAATAGAGCAAAGAACCTCATCAGTCAGTGGAGTCATCCACCCAGGGATCAGCCATCAACTTAACCAGTCTTTGCGTTCCTCACTGAAGATGGATGATCGCCATCGCTTTACGCCGCCTTCTGTCTCGCTACAGTTGGAATGCTTGAAAAATCGTTATAAGACTCCAGTGGAGTAAGACAGGAGGGGGGGTGCCGGAGTGTGGAGGGAGTTCAGTGAAGCATGTGTTGTACACACACAAACCTCTTGCTCTGCTTGAGCCTCCATACCAAAGTAGTTAGAGAGCCGCTGGATGTACTCAGCAGGTCTGGCTTCATCTGTGGAAAGAGAAGCACGTGACCTGATGAAAGGTCAACTCGACCTGAAACCCTTAGCTCTGTTCCTCGCCACAGATGCCGCCAGTCTTACTGAGCATTTCCAGCATTTTCTGTTCTTAATTTCAGATTTCCAGCACCTGCAGTGGTTTGCTTTTGGATTAGGGTTTCTGTTTTTCCGAACGTGTGACACATACCTTAACCCGTGCACCCACCCCCGCAACCTAACTCCAAATGTAAACTAAGATAAAAGCAAAATGCTGCAGATGCTGGAAATCTGAAACAAAAACAAAAATAGCTGGAAAAACTCAGCAGGTCTGACAGCCTCTGTGGAGAGGAATACAGAGTTAACATTTCGAGTTCGTATGACTCTTCATCAGAACTAAAGAAAAATAGAAATGAGGTGAAATATAAGCTGTTTGAGGGGGGGTGGGACAGGTGGAGCTGAATAGAGGGCCAGTGATAGGTGGAGATAGCCAAAGATGTCATAGACAAAAGGACAAAGGGGTGTTGACGGTGGTGATATTATCTAAGGAAAGTGCTAATGGTGACATTAAGGGTAGAAAGCAGGACGACCAAGTGACAGATAGCCCGAGTGGGGGTGGGGTAGGGAGAAGGGATCGAAATCGGCTGAAAGGTGTGGATAAAACAATGGATGGAAATACATTTAAAAATAATAATAGAAATAGGTGGGAAAAGAAAAATATATTTTTAAAAATGTATAAATAATTAGAAAAAAGGGTGATCGAAAAGGGGGTGGTGGGGATGGAGGAGAGAGTTCATGATCTGAAGTTGTTGAACTCAATGTTAAGTCCAGAAGGCTGTAAAGTGCCTAATTGGAAGATGAGGTGCTGTTCCTCCAGTTTGCGTTCTAAATGTAAACTCTCTGGGCTCTGCCATGAGCCATGGCTTTCTCTGGTACTGTTGCAGTATAATTGCTGAAAGTCACAACAGATTCTCGGCACACTGAGTTTAAACCTCCCACTAACACCACCCCACCCGTTTGTGTATTGGCTTACAAAGGTTAGCTGCAGTCAAGCAGAGAAGAAAGCTAGCTTCCTTCTCCAGGGTGCATCGTTGACCCAGGCTAAGCTAGATGACAGGGCCTGGAGCACTGAAACCCTGGATGCCTCGGCTAATGCATTATCAAATCTGCCGGAGAGGATCCAGTCTTGCCCTTATTTCCCATTGGCAGGTGCGCGAGTCCAAAGAGACGAGGAGAATGGACACTAATTGATTGTACACTTGCTTTAAAAGCGTGACCGTAAACTCTTCAGTGGAATTCAGTGTGGGCAGGGTGATCAAGGAAGACAGACATGCGCACGCCCACACACAGACCCCCACACTTCTTGTTTACGAGACATTGCTGCAACTGAATGACTGACTCACTAGCCTGCATTGCACCAGTCGGTGCGCTTCCAAAGTAATTAACCCTGAAGAGCTTTGAGCCATTTCGACCTCAGGATTAGGCATTTTATTAGTTGAGGGCCTTTCTGTGCTTTAAGCCTTAGCCATGTTTGGCACTGAGTGGAACTGTCCCAGTTTAGCACGCCTGATCTTGGTGCATGTTTTTCACTGTGGAGCTGCTGACCAACAGCTTTTGGCACCTGTTTCAGGCCAAATGTGTCCAGCTTGCCCAACCAAAGATTGCTGCCTTCCTCTGGTGGGGTACTGCCTTTTGTGACCAAATGGGTGTGTAAGCTTTTAATTCTGTGTTTAACCTCTTGTAAATCAAACCTCTAATGGTAACCTTCCCCTATCTCTCTACACAAGCACAAGGTTTCCCTGTGGCCCCTCCAGATACGATTGCCCTCCAATGCTTGTCATTCTCTGGGCAATAGTCTTGCAGAAATCAAAAGGGCAGATGGTTGAGATTGAATGGTTTCACTCTGGCGTTTATCTGAATGAGGAAGCTGTGCAACTGAGCAATGAGGAGCCAGAAGGAACCACTTAACTGTGTGTAGTGATGCAACAACAGACCAGTTTTGCAAAGAAGCCTCAGATGATTGCTGGGCTATTTCTAAAATAAAGGCTACCACTGCAACCTTGTCACTGTGTAAAAAATTCAAAGTGCTGCAGGATTAGAACATGTGTATTTAAATGTAAATGTGGAATGTGGAGTTAAGGTTACAATGAATTAGCCATGATCTTATTGAATGGCAGAGCAGGCCCGAGGGACCAAGTGGCCGACTCCTGATTTGTATGTATGTTCATATCTGCTTAATAGAATGTATATTGTACCATCATCATTGCCTTGACTGTTGAAATATAGCACAGGGAATGTTTTGAAATATTTATTAGGGCAATGTTGTAATATTCCCTGCTACATCTCTGGAAAATTATTCCACACCCAGTCTTTTTTTAAATACCCTTTATTGCCTTTGGGAATTCCATCTTGGATTTTGTCGCCTTCTCAAAATTCCATTTAGGTCCTATTTGCTACGTTGAATGTACAGCACAGAAACGGATCATTCAGCCTAACCGGTCTGTGCCGGTGTTGATGCGACACACAAACTTCCTCCCAACTCATCCTCATCTCACCCTATCTCTTTCTCTCTCAGCTGCCTATCTAACTCCCTCTTAAATACACCTGCACCATATTCCTAGGCCACTGTTGCTTGGGAGAGAGTTCCTCTTTCTCACCCCCCTCTGGGCAAAGACATTTGGCCTGAATTCCCAATTGCAACTAATTGTGTCATTACAGAGTAACTGTGCAGGTATAAAGCATTCATTCTCATGCACCAAAAGTTGATGATTTTGAGGCTGCAAAATAGGCCAGCAATATATCCTGGGTTGTTGCACTGAGCATTTTGTCTGTAAGTCAGTTCCTGTTTAAGCCATGTTCAGCGTAGCTGATGTTCAAAAGGGCTCTCTGTCATAATTTAACCTCGCATCGCACTCTTCACTATAAGATGATCGCTAGGCTGATCTCTCATACAATCTTTAATATATTAAAGTTACATTTGTGACACTTTATGCAACACTTGGCCATCCCATTCTGTTAACATTTTGAACAGTGGCATGGGAGATCTGGTGGATTTTTTTTTGTTGTTTCATGAGGATGAGTGTCACTGGCGAGGCTGGCATTTGTTGCCCATCCCTAATTGCCCTTGAACTAAGTGGCTTGCCAGACCATTGCAGGGGGCAGTTAAGAGCATAGAGTCCATACGTGGGCCAGACCAGGTAAGGATGGCTGATTTCCTTCATAAAGGGACATTACTGAACCAGATGGGCTTTTACACCAATCTGTGATAGCATAGCTGCCATTACTGAGACTAGCTTCATAATTCCAAATTTATTAGTAGCTATTGTAGTGGGATTTGATGTCAGCAGAGCATTAGCCTGAGCCTCTGGGTTACTAGTCCAGTGACATTACCACTATGCCACCACCTCTGTGACAATGACTATCTCATTAAGCAAGGCCTATATAAACCACCCCACCACCTATAATCTGCTCTTGCAATGCCTCCCACAGACTTGTAACAAAACCTCTATTGTAAAAGCAAACTGCTCATACTAAGGAGACTCCTACCACGTGCTAATTATTTGTAAGTTCTTGTTTTTGTCTAGTGTTTTATTGCTGTTATTTTACATGGAGGGGATTCTATTCTGAAATGGTTAATACGTCCTGTGGAGATGGCTTGGACCTGTCATGTTTTATGTTGAGTGGGAATGCTGCACTATGAAAATAGTGAAGTTGGGACATTTGCCATTCAAATTGGACAACCCTGCTCACGCTTGGAATATTTTCTGCATGCATATGAGGCATAGCAATGTATTTAGTGCCGTTCGTGCCTTGGAGCTGGGATGACAACCATACAAACAAGTCATCTCCATCTCTTTTTACAGTACAGGCAGTCCTGATGGTAAAATGTAATAGTAACAATTATTAAATTATTAACACTCAGTAAATATAACACTGAGATGCTTTGGTGTGTTCATACAGAGAGCAAAAATAATAAAAGTATTTTTGTATGCACTTTGTTTCTTCTCTGATCTTGATTCACCAGTGAGTTGTGAAGAAAGCAAGGCCGTTGTCATGTCTCCAAAAAGGAAAAATTCTGTAACAGGTACTTTATATGACATAGTCTGAAACCAATTTTGAATTCACATTCACTCTAAGAGATTTGTGAGTGAGGTTCTGCTGAATTTAGCCCATAACTCTATGCAGAATAACAGTGTCACATCAAACCTCAGTTCAGCCTTTGAGAAAGGGAATTTTCTGCAGAATTTTGGAATTGCTGCACATCTACTTTAGGTGTGAGAGAGAAGGGGGAAAACCTGTTAGCATCAATCAGCAGCAAAGCACATTGTTTACCTGAGTAAACCCAACAAATAGTGCAGGTTAACATGGTGTGACGCACACAATATGACATGAGCAGATGATCAGAAAATTGAACGATAAGGGAATCCTCAGGATTACATTTCAAACAAATAGAGCAAAGATGCACTGAAATTATGAACTAAGGAGGGAAAATGCAACATCAAGTGAGGGCTTAAAGGGTTGAATTAATTTTGAGACCATATTTACTTGATGTGGTTTGAGACAATTCAAAAGAGACCTGAAATCAAATGCTGAGAGTTGTGCAGCTACACAAAGAGCAGGCAGAGTCCCCCACATAGCATTTGGTCAGGAGCCTATGAATTTGTGACAGTGTGGACTAGCAGACCAATTTTTTCATTCATTGATCGGAGCAAGGCCAGCATAAGAAACATGAGCAGGAGTGACCCACGTGGCCCCTCAGGTCTGCTCCACTGTGCATAGCTGATCTTCTGCCTCAACGGCACTTTCCTGCCTGCTCTGCTTCCCATATCCCTGATGGATCAACAATCTTATCAATCCCAGTCTCGAATAGACTCAGTGATGGACCATCCATAGTTATCTGTGCTGGATAATTCCAATGATTCACATCATTCTGACAAAGAAATTTTGCCACATTTCAGTCCTCAATGATCGACCCTTAGCCTTTATGCCCCCCCACCCATGCTTTAGATTCCACAGCTACTCTCTGCCTACCCTAACAAGCCCCTTCAGAATCTTATCTGTTTCAGTGAGAACACCTCTCGCTCTTCAAAACTCCAGAAAGTATAAGCCAACTTATTTAGTTTTTCGTTACAGGACAATCCACTGTTCCCAGGAATCAATCCAGAGGACTCTTTCTGTACCATCTCCAAGATAGTATATCCTTCCCTAGATGGCAAGACAAAAAATACGTAAAGTACTCCAGGTGTGGCCTCATCAAAACTCTGTAATTATAGCCGGGCTTGGTGGTTGTTCTATTTTTTTATTCGTTCGTGGGATGTGGGCTTGGATGGCTAGGCTAGCATTTATTGCCCATCCCTAATTGCCCGTGAGAAGGTTGTGGTGTGCTGCCTCCTTGAACTGCTGCAATCCAACTGTTGTAGGAACACCCACAGTGCCGTTTGGAAGGTGCTGGACATTGTGCAATCATCGTGAACATCACTGCTTTTGACCTTTTAATGGAGGTAGGTCATTGAAGAAGCAGCTGAAGATGGTTGGGCCTAGGACACTACTGCAGGAGTTCCTCAGGGCAGTGTTCCAGACTGAGATGATTGACCTCCAACAACCACACCCATCTTCCTTTGTGCTAGGTATGACTCCAAGCAGCAGAGAGTTTTCCCCGATTCCCGTTGACTTCAGTTTTGCCACACCGGGTCAAATGCTGTCTTTAGCCTTATTGCTTGCTGCATTTTAATGTTGTGTTCCTTATAGGAGTTCAGCCAAGTCTCTCTCAACATCAATATTTAAGTTTCACGTCTTTTAAAAAATATTCTGCATTTCTATTCTCATTACCAAAGGGATTAACCTCACTTCCACACATTTTACTCCATCTGTCACCTTGTTGCCCACTCACCGTACCTGTCTATATCTATTTTCAGCCCCTTTGTGTCCTCCCCACTGCTTATATTCACAACTAGCTTTATATCATCAACAACAATCTTGGATATATTACTCTCCATCTCTTTGTCTAAGTCACTAATGTAGAAAGTAAATAGTTGAGACCCCAGCACTGATTCTTGGCACTGCACTAGTTTCAGCCTGCCAACTTGAAAATGCCTTATTTTTCCCCAAACTCTGCTTCCTGTCTATTAACCAATCCTATGTCCATGCTTATAGCACCCAATTCCATGAGCCTTGGCTTGCATATAAACGTTTTGCCATCATTTGCTACTCTTAAAAAATACTGACAATATTTGAATGATGCCAAAAACCACCTTTCTTTTCACCTATCTACTCCTTTCTAGGCACATGGTGGCCAAGGTTCATCTCCTCAAACACAATACAACATGAATAGAAGTCTCCTGGAATCTGACTGACCTATACCAACAACTGGGAGCAGGAGTAAACCACACATCCCCTCAAGCCTGCTCTGCATATGCAAGCGATGTCATGGAGATAGGGAAAGTGCTAGCCTTGTAATATAATTTGCATTCGTTTTATTTCCAGGGCATAAGGGTAGAGCTATATGTCTGTCTACTTAAGAGGAAGGATACAGGGAAGATCACATTATTACTATATTAGTTGGAAGCAGATGATTCTTTGTGTTGAGTTCTGGTGAGACTGCCACCATACCGGCCAGGTTGAAAGCCAGCTGAGAACTTGCACATCTTTGTACCACTGATATCAGGTAAACCTCGCCATGCAAGGTAATTCTATTGAGGGGCAAATGCAAGCAGTACAAATTAAATAACACTGACATCTCACATCAAATAACACAGGATCACAAAGTATAAAGAGGTGATAGTTACAAGGACAACAAATCTGCCTGTTTTCCACACCAAATTGATGTAACTGCAGATTACAGCGCTATAAAAGAAATGCATTCTGAAGATTTTTTTTTTTTTTTTTTTTTTTTTGTAAAAATATACTTTATTCATAAAAATATTCAATCACATTCAAAACCATTTCAAAAACAACATTACAAGGGTACAATCCAGGTTAAACTTTTACAAAATGTATCACCAGGTGCATCAGTACAAACAATATTACAGTCATTTACAGCCTTTCATTTTGATCTGTACAGCCCGAGGGGCTCTAAACAGTTCCCAGTCTCTCGGTGCGCTGTGGTAGAAAGGTCTTAGACAGCGACCCTTCCCCATTGCGCCTTTGCGGCAGCTGCCCCAAGCTTTAGTGCGTCCCTCAGCACGTAGTCCTGGACTTTGGATTGTGCCAGTCCGCAACAATCGGTCGGGGACAAATCTTTGTGCTGGAAGACCAACAAGTTTCGGGCAGACCAAAGCGCGTCTTTCACCGAGTTGATGATCCTCCAGCTGCAGTTGATGTTTGTCTCGGTGTGTGTCCCTGGGAACAGCCCGTAGAGCACAGAGTCCTGTGTCACAGAACTGCTCGGGATGAACCTCGACAGCAACCACTGCATCTCTCTCCAGACTTTCTTTGCAAAGGCACAATCCACAAGGAGGTGAACAACGGTCTCTTCCCCACCACAGCCACCTCGAGGGCATCGTGCAGAGGGGGTGAGACTCCTGGCGTGTAGGAAGGATCTGACGGGGAGGGCCTTTCTCACCACCAGCCAAGCTACGTCTTGGTGCTTGTTGGAAAGTTCTGGCGATGAGGCATTCTGCCAAATGACTTTGACAGTCTGCTCGGGGAACCATCCCACAGGGTCCACCCTCTCCTTATCCCTCAGGGCCTCTAGGACGTTACGTGCTGACCACTGCCTGATGGACTTGTGGTCAAAGGTGTTTTTCTGCATAAATTTTTCCACCAGGGACAGGTGGTACGGCACGGTCCAACTACTTGGAGCGTTCCGCGGCAGCGTGGCCAGACCCATCCTTCGCAACACCGGGGACAGGTAGAACCTCAGCACGTAGTGACACTTGGTGTTTGCGTACTGAGGGTCTACGCACCGCTTGATGCAGCCGCACACAAAGGTGGCCATCAGTATGAGGGCGATGTTGGGCACGTTTTTTCCCCCTTTATCTAGAGGCTTGTACATCGCGTCCCTGCAGACACGATCCATTTTCGACCTCCAGATAAAGCGGAAGATGGCTCGAGTGATCGCCATCGCGCAGGAGTGTGGAATGGGCCAGACCTGCGCCACGTACAGCAACAGCGAGAGTACCTCACACCTGATGACCAGGTTCTTACCCGCAATGGAGAGGGAGCGTCGCTCCCACATGCCCAGTTTCCTTTTCACCATAGCCACTCGCTCCTTCCAGTTTCTAACGCATGCCCCGGTCCCTCCGAACCATATCCCCAGCACCTTCAGGCCGTCAGCCCTGACAGTGAAGGGGACAAAGGATCGGTCAGCCCAGTTCCCAAAGAACATGGCCTCGCTCTTCCCACGATTTACCTTGGCTCCCGAGGCCAGTTCGAACTGGTCGCAGACGTGCATCAGTCTGCGCACCGACAGCGGATCCGAGCAGAAGACGGCGACGTCGTCCATGTACAGGGAGGCTTTTACCTGAGTGCCTCCACTGCCTGGGATCGTCACTCCTCTTATGCCCGGATCCTTCCTGATGGACTCGGCAAAGGGTTCTATGCAGCACACAAAAAGGACAGGCGAGAGAGGGCAGCCCTGCCTGACTCCAGATTTAATCGGAAAGCTATCTGTTTCCCACCCATTGATTGAGACTGCGCTACTGATGTTAGTGTAGAGCAGTTGGATCCAATTTCGAATTCCCTCCCCAAAGCCCATTTTGGAGAGCACATCCCCCATGTAGGTGTGCGATATTCTGTCAAAGGCCTTCTCCTGATCCAAGCTGATGAGGCAGGTATCCACACCCCTGTCCTGTACATAGGCAATCGTATCCCTGAGCAGCGCCAGGCTGTCAGAGATCTTCCTGCCTGGCACAGAGCAGGTCTGGTCAGGGTGAATCACCAATTCCAGAGCGGATTTGACCCGGTTGGCGATGACCTTGGACAGAATCTTATAGTCCATATTCAACAGTGAAATGGGTCGCCAATTTCTAATTTCCTCCCTTTCCCCCTTGTGCTTGTAGATGAGGGTGATGATGCCTTTCCTCATGGATTCTGACATGCTGCCGGCCAGGAGCATACTCTCGTACACTTCTAGCAGGTCTGGGCCGATCAAGTCCCACAGAGCCGAATACAACTCCGCCGGCAGGCCGTCGCTTCCGGGGGTTTTACTCTTCTCGAAGGACTCGAGGGCCTTAGTCAGGTCGTCAGGGGTTAGCGGTTTGTCTAGGCTCTCCCGCGTACTGTGGTCTAGGACCTCCGTGATAGAGGACAGGAAGGACTGGGAGGCCGTGCTGTCCGTGGGCTTCACGTCATACAGTCCGGCATAAAAGGATTTGCTGATCCTCAGAATGTCGGACCGTGATGACTTTACTGAGCCGTCTTCTTCCTTCAGGCTGCTGATCACAGAGCGCTCTCTGTGTACCTTTTGGAAGAAGAAACGTGAGCACGTCTCATCCTGCTCCACGGAGCGGACTCTGGAACGGAAGATGATCTTGGAGGCCTCCGAGGCAAAGTGCGAGGCTTGCTGGCCCTTCACCTCTTGGAGCTCCTCCTTGACATCGACCCCCATCGACTGCAGCCGGAGCAGATTCTGCATCTTTTCCTGGAGTCGGGACATTTCCCTCTGTTCCTTTCTAGCTTTCTGGGTGCCTTTGAGGATGAAAAACCTCTTGATGCTTCCCTTGATCACTTCCCACCAGTGTGTCAGGGACTCAAAGAGGGGTTTCACGGTTCTCCAACCTTTGTAATCCCTCTTGAGCTCCTCAATGTTCTCTGGGGTCAGCAGTTGCACATTTAGCTTCCATGCCCCCCTGCCCACCCTCAGGTCTTCCTCCAAGTGGCAGTCCGCCAGTAGGAGGCAGTGGTCAGAGAAGAACACCGGCTTGACGTCGGTGGATCTGACTGTGAATGCACGGGACACAAACAGGAAGTCTATCCTGGAACGAATGGACCCGTCTGGCCGCGACCAGGTGTATCTACGCTGCGCTCCGTCTGCAGGGTTGCTGAAGACGTCGTGCAGCTTGGCATCCTTAACTGTTTCCATCAGGGATCTGGACGTAGCGTCCAATCTGCTTCCGGCCCTGCCGGATCGTCCAGCCGCATCGATGATGCAGTTGAAGTCCCCGCCCAGAATGACCGGCCTGGAGGTCGCCAGCAGCAGTGGGAGCTGCTGAAATGCATTCTGAAGATACTTGAACCATGTGGTCTGATTCAACCTTTGTTTTACATTTGTATTATCAACTTGTGTATTTCAACTTCTGTGATTCCCTTGTAAATAAATCTAACTGCCATTTCTCGCTTGAACATAGTGGTCTGAATGTGGAGTTCACCACTACTGTAAGCAGATAAGAGAGTCTGGTAAGCAATTCATTTAGTTTCCAGTAGATTATTAACATTATTCCTACGGCACATTGCTCCATTCATAGCATGCTGAATAGACAGCTTTTCAGTGCATTGGCAATGAGTTCTTCTAGAAACTCCCATTCTTTGTTCCTTTGATAACTGATTATGCTAATATAGTTTCCTCTACTCTCTCTCCATACATACCCACTTTGACGTATCTGCATAGCTCCACACTTTCCCCATATGATAATTCTCAGCATTCCCCTATACATATAAACATAAGAACATAAGAACTAGGAGCAAAAGTAGGCGATTCAGCCCCTCGAGCCTGCCCCGCCATTCAATACGATCATGGCTGATCTCATTTCGGCATCAACTACAATTTCCCGCCCTCTGCCCATAACCTTTCAACCCATTACGAATTAAAGATCTGTCTATCTCCTCCTTAAATTTATTCAGCATCCCGACATCCACTGCACTCTGAGGAAGTGAATTCCACAGATTCATGACCCTTTGAGAAAAGTAATTCCTCATCTCTTATTTAAATGTACCACCCCTTAGCCTAAAACTATGGCCTCTCGTTCTAAAATGTCCCACAAGGGGAAACATCCGCTCCACATTTACTTTGTCTATCCCCTTTAGCATCTTATATACTTCAATTAGCTCTCATCCTTCTAAACTCTAGCGAGTATAGGCCTAAACTGCTCAATCACTCCTCATAAGACAAGCCCCGCATCTCTGGAATCAATCTAGTGAACCTCCTCTGAACTGCCTCCAATGCAACTACATCCTTCCTCAAGGGGACCAAAACTGTGCACAGAACTCCAGATGCGGTCTCACCAACGCCTTGCACAGTTGCAACAACACATCCCTATTTTTGTACTCTATTCCTTTAGCAATAAATGCCAAAATTCCATTTGCCTTCCTTATTACCTGCTGCATCTGCATGCTAGCTTTCAGCGATTCATGCACAAGGACACCCAGATCCTTCTGCACTGAAGCATTCTGAAGTTTCTCTCCATTTAAATTACAAGTTGCCTTTTTATTCTTCCAACCAAAATGGATAACCTCACACTTATCCACATTAAACTCCATCTGCCAAATTTTGGCCCATTCACCTAACCTGTCCATATCCATTTGTAAATTTCTTATGTCTTCATTGCAACTTACTTTCCCACCTATTTTGGTGTCATCTGCAAATTTAGCTATAGTACCTTCTATCCCTGAATCCAAGTCATTAACATAGATTGTAAATAGTTGGGGCCCCAAGGACCGAACTCTGTGGCACCCCACTAGTTACAGCTTGCCATCCAGAAAAAGACCCAATTATCCTGACTTTGCTTTCTGTTGGTTAGCCAATCCTCTATCCAAGCTAATATATTACCCCTAACTCTGTATGATCTTATCTTGTGTATTAATCTTTTGTGTGGCACCTTATTAAAGGCCGTCTGGAAGTCCAGATATACTACATCTACAGGATCCCCATTATCTACTTTGCTTGTCACAACTTCAAAGAACTCTAGCAAATTAGTCAAACACGATTTACTCTTCATAAAACCATGCTGACTCTGATGGATTGCATTCTGACTTTCCAAATGCCCCATTACTACTTCCTGAATAATGGATTCCAACAGCTTCCCAATGACAGACTGATAGACGTTAAACTAACTGGTCTATAGTTTCCTACTTTCTGCCTCCCCCCCTTTTTGAATAAGGGCATTATATTAGCATTTTTTCAATCCACTGGAACCTTTCCAGAATCCAGGGAAATATCCCTGGATGTACGCCTTCTCAACCCTAATATATCTAGCTGATGTGTACCACATCCATCAACTTTATCTGCTATACTCCTCACACTCCATAAGACATCACATAACCACAGAATTGCTACGGTGCAAGAGGCCGCCATTTGGCACATCATGTCTGCATCAGGTTCACAATGTATACTGATTAATCAAACTTACCTGCAAGTGAAAGCTGGAATACTAAAGAACATTGAATACCATCTATGCAGTTAACCATGCCAAAAAAATTCCTCTTTACTATGCAAGAAACTCAGCCATTTAAATTAATCCTAGATGATTGATTGAAGCATTATAAATAGATCAGTGTTCTAGATATATATCTCCACCCCTCTGGAGATGCCCAAACTAGTTCTCCAGGGTACTCAAATGATCCTCAAAATGGTAAATACTAGGAGCTGTCTCACTGGGAGAAAATCAGAGGTTAATTTGTAAACTGCACCACACAAAAGACACACACATCTCATTTTCACAGCTTCACACAGCCACCAGTGGACAGGATAGGTTTCAAAGGCAATCTCTGCTGTATCATATGAATACATTGGTTTGCTTTTAGCCTATGCACTTATCTCCAATTTCAACTTTTACGAATTTTAGATTGACAAAGGTGGGGTGAGGGCAGGGGGTTTTAAGGGGTGTGGGGAGGGAGGCAGTGGTGGTGGTGTGGTGTAGAGGAGGCATACATGGGTGGTGGAAACAGAATAGGCTAACCAAACCTATGGGCTCGTACATTAGGTGAACATATCTCACCTCCTGCTACATTATTACCTCAAAGTATTAATTCTAATTATTTAATATGAGCATAGAACATTACTGCAACAGAATGAATTAATGGCCAATTTCTTATTCCACCTCAAATGAACATTTGGCCTCGTTTATAACATGTACAAGAGCAGCTATTTAAAACTTTAATCAAGGAGCTTGTACCATAGCAATTTACACCCATAGGATAAATAAAACCAGTTAATGCAGTATTGTTTATATGCAAAGCACTGCATGATTCCCTACAAAGACCATTGCATTTTTTCTTATCGCCGCATGATAGTTATAACTTGTATGTGGATTCAGGCTAAACCCATTTTAACCCCTGACTGCTCATTTAACAGTGAATTATGCAACTACTCCAAAGAGCTCAGTAGTGGCTTTCAGTTTATGTACATTTTCCTTGTGGAGATGCAAGTGGAATTGAGGTCCTGGTACTGAAAGCTGTAGTATATTTTATATGTATATTTAAATTTGTGTTATGTTGACTATGTTATTTTGCATTAGCAACCTCCTTCCTTATCCTGGCCATCAGTTCATTCATTCATTCATTCCATGTGGTGCAGTTGCACAAATTAACATCAAGGAACAGCTCTGTGGTTTCACAATGTTTTATTATCAAAATAGAAAAAAGGAAATATTGTACAAAAGATAGGACAGATTTCAGGGAAAAACTATCCCGACAATAACCGGTCTCCAAAAATAAGAGACGAGCAAAAGTTTTCACAGAAAGCAAAAATCACATTAGTTCTGCATGCTTTTATGCAGCGAGGATCCCTGAGTAGTCACACACCTGCAAGGTGCACAAAGGCACAAGGCCATTTTCAAAATACTTTATTGGTTTATTTAAAAAATATGTCCCAGTTACTTTTAATAAGCACAAGGACACAACTGTACAATATCCATTGTTCAAAAAAAAAGTTGAGCTGTAAAATGATCAGTAGCAGCCATTATCTCCACATCAATTCTGATGGGCTTTTTCTCCATATATATATATATATATATATATATAAAAAAGGAACAAACTCGACAAACATTGAACATATACATCTGTGAACATATACATCTGTAAAATTAAACAAAATATCCTGAAGGAAAATATAAAGTAACTGCCCTGTTTTAGAGATCATTAAATTGTCATTGTTTTGTTTCTGTACAACAGTACTGTTAGTGCAACTTGGAACTGGGGGTTTGAGGCGGCGGCGGTGGGGGGTGGGGGGGCAGGGAAGGTTGGGGGGTAAAAAAGGAGACTCAGCTGATCCGATGCATTCTTACAATGTAATAGCTCCCCCTCCTAGGGAAGATCAGTGGTTAATCCTCAACAATACTGATTTCCAAGTAATGTTTCACATTTCTCTATCCCTTCCCCCTCTTGTTCCCTCCTAAAGGCTGCAACACATTTATCACTGTCAATTTAGGTTCTTCATTGGAACCTTCATTAACTTGCCACTTCCAACTGTGACATAAGTGACTGTTGTGAATTATTCAATTGCCCAGTGGATACTCTTGACTTATAAAAAAAAATATACACAGGTAATACAACTTTCAATTTCAGGCCAGGGTTTCAATTCACAAATGTCTGTTCAAGCCAGGAAAAAAAATTAAACCAGACTCAAGTGCTGTGGGTTCTCATTAAACAAGATGGCTGCACAGTTCCTAGCTCAAACAATTAAAAAAAAATCTTCACAGGAACACAAGCATGTTCAGCAAGCCAGGGAGTAGCTCCTCCCTCCCAACCACCACTGAACTATCAGAAGTTCAGGGCCTGGAATGAAACTGAGCACCAAACTAGATATTAACAATTTTTGCACCCATCAACAAGTGATTGGATACTGATATGGATGGTTACTGTGTGGCTCTTAAGTATACAACAAAAATAGAAAACAGAAGTGTACCCTTCAACATTTTTTTTAAAAAAAAAGTGCAAAATCAGAAAAATCAAGGGGAATAGGAATGACTAAATGGAAGTTAATCAGTTGAGGGAAGCCCTAATGACAGAAGTCTCAATGCCTTAATTTCAGGATTAAGCTGACAGCTTGTACAAGCTCTTACTTCGTCACACTTCTCTCTCCCTCAATAATTCAGCCTCAACTCCGAAAACTCATACTTCAGATACAGCTTTTAAGAGTTAAATGATTAAGCTTGACCTTGTTAATACTTCAAATATGCACAGGATAATTTTGTCAATGGGCTTGAAACAGTGGTTTCTGAACAGCCAGCTCCCTATGCCTCAAAGTTTTCCACAACATTCTAAGATCATCACTTTCAGAAATGCTAAAAAAAGCATTTACACCCTGGCCAGCCAAACATTTAACCAGAAACTTCAGTTTGGACAATTGAGGAAAAATGTCCACTCTGGTTTATCCTGGTGAGCAATGCTGTCACAGCAGAATACAACCACACTAGAAGGCTTTACATTGATACAAGTTTGATGTGTAATTTGTCCTGGGTTTGACAAGTTACTTCAAGCGAGTGAGGGACAAGGGGGAAGAATGCTGCAAGCACTTGGGATCGACTTAAACTACACACTTGGCCAGAGGAAGAGTCAGGCAACATCATCCAATAGAAGTACAATACTGTCCCCTCCCCCCACACTCATTAGCTAAATGCTGAGCATTTATTACAAAATAGATATTTACAAAAATAGTTTGAAAATATTTCAGCTACTGCTCACCAAAAGGGCAACTGAAAAGGTATCAGCACTTCTGTTATGGAATAAGGATGGGGGTGGGTGGGTAAGAAAGGAAACAGGAGGTCGGGAGTCAATAGGGAAAGCGATTGGGCAACTTCCACATAAGATCTCTGGAAAACACTGGTTGAAGCAAGCTCCAATTTCAGTGCATTTTCTCCTTCATTGGAAAATAAAGTCTCAACATGATACACAGGGAGAGAGGATTCAGCTGGGTGTTGAATGCAGTATTGAAATAGTTGACCGCTATCTTTTTTAATACAGAGGTAGAATCATTCAGTAGTTGCCTAGTCTGAGGTGTGGATGTCCCTCTGCTCTGTTTCCAATACAATAGAACAGCAGTGGGCAGGCATTTCCTAAATCTTCAGCAGACCACACGAGCTGTTCGTCACTCTACCCCACCCACGCCCTTCATCACATGTTGTAATGACTAAATGGGAAAAGGACAGTCTTGTTTATTTTTCATCCTGGCAAGAGTATAGAGAGCAGCCTTCCTGAGAAAAGCAGTTCCTTTTTCCTCTTCAAGTTCATCTGCTTCTCAAGCTGCCTTAATAAGCCTCACAGCGGCAAACAAAAATAGGGGCAGGGAGGGGTGCAGGAAAAAGGAGGAGGAATAAACTGAGTTGGGGTCAGTATCTGAGCAACAGCAACAACATTGTAGTGGTCTAAATCCCAAGCCTAATGTCCTTTCAGTTCCATTATTTAGAAGCCTATGTAGACCGTGATGGGATACCCAGGCCAGGTCCTGTTCATCTGTAGTACAGTAGTGAACTGTCCAAACTTTCCACAGGATAGAGGGAGGCCTGCTCACTCTGGGATGTCAGTAATCTCCACAGGAACTATTGTCTGGCCCAGCCAGACCACACTTCCACTCTCTTCAGCCGACGCTAATTTTCCACCGTTACTTCTTTAACCGGATCATTTTGGATTTCAGGGCAGTGGGGGGCCATTCACCCCGGGGTGGTAGAAGGCACAGTTGCTCTCGTAGCGGCAACTGCCTTTCATCATGAAATGCCGGCACATAGGTCTGTTCGACATGTCTGTTGGGAGGGGGAGAGAGAAGACAAGATGGTTAGAAAGCATGCTTGATGCCAGTTCAGCCCAAAGGAGGAACAATCCAATCCTCCCCACCACCATTTTAAAACTACCTTCTTTCATGGTTTTGAAATTCTCACTCATTTCCCTCCCCACCACCCCGCCTCCCAATTACAGGCTAAGAATTTGTTTTTTTAAATCCTTTCACACAACATGGATGTTGCTGGCAAGGCCAACATTTGTTGCCCATCCCAATTGCTCTAGAGAAAGTGGTGTTAAGACAATGTGTTCCCAGCATCTGCCTTAGATACTTTTAGCCATGACTGACTACAGAGAACATTTGGTCAGCTGGAGCAATATTGAGAAAGATTATTTGTAGTTGGAGGGGCTTTGAACAGACTATGCAAAAGAGGGCAATTAACACATTAGTACAGTACCCTGTAGGTTCTGCTCAAACACCAATTGTCGTAGCTAAGGGTGGAGGAGTTGTCATGGCAGTCGGCATTGGCCGACTCAGTAGTGTGTTGATTATACGTGTTCAAAGCCCCACTTTAAATTATGCATCGACATGACATTTCCAAAGACAAGGGAAAATACAAACTGACTGAACAACTTTCTGAATCACTCTCACATCTCCACCTGTGTGGACTCTTACTGGATTGCATTTTCACAACTATTCTCTGATACTTCAATCTACAAACAGCCATTTTCCCTGTCAGCACAGATAATGAATGTGAGCAGGACATTGAAATGTGGGGGCATCCACAGCCTAATCACATTTTCACCCAAATGCCCACATATAGCAGGAAATATTGGCTAATGACCAGCTGCAGGAACCCTGGCGACTTGATCACAGACAGGGGAAAGTGTGTGTCTATCTGTAAGCACTGGGGTAAGAATGCCACGCTGGCTCAGAGATCAAAGCTGGGGCTTTCCTGGTCTTTATATTGCAATTCCAGAAAGATGGATGAACGCGACAATCACTAAACAACAAGGGGAGCTACAAACTGGCACATCGGCCGCTGACACACCATTTTCTTGAGCCTCTACAAATGTAACCAGTCATCACCCGAGATCAATACCAGGCTGCCACCTGGCCACCTACCTCCACTGTGGTTGCCACCCATTCCATTGCCATGCCCGCCCCTTCCTCCCCCGTGGAGGTGGCCTCGCCCACTTCGGCCTCTGAAATTCTGGTCACCACTGCGTCCCCGACCGCGCTGGTAGGGTCCTCCACGCATGCCGTGCGGGTTGCCCCTCATGTTGTCGTTCGGCTGGTCCCAATAGCCATCCCTTTGATGAGGGGGGCCCATCATCCTTGGACCGCTAGGACCATGGGGAGCTGAATGGAAACAAAAAAAAGTCTTGCAGTTAGGCCCCTTCAACCAAGGTCCCCACTTAGATTAAACAAAATGGCACCTCCAAGACTGCAACAAAGAGAACCACGACTGTACCTGGGAAAGGTCCTCCTGGTGCCGCAGGGCCACTTGGATGGAAGTGAGGCACGTTATTTTGGTTAGGAGGGAAGCCGTTCACTGCTGGTGGGGGGCCAGCCATTCGCTGACCTGTGGAGAGACAGAGAGAGAGGGGGAGACAAAGCATTAGTACACAAAAGTGGGAGGCACGCTCGTAATGAAAATTTGAAACAATGATCAGCTATATGAAGTCAAGCAAACTCTTCCTTAACAGCTATCAATACAGAAGTAAAAGGATTGACTTAGGCACTAACAAGCCAAGATAATCTGTACAGATATCCTGGAAGAACATCAGACCAGAATCACTGGTCTTCCAGGTAAGAGTACAAGCAAAAACTCTGGAGTTGTTCAAGATAGAGTGGGAAGAAAACCCTCAAGTCTCTATGGAAGGATGAGCTGGATTCCTGTGGGAAACCTTTGCTGCTATATAAAATGGATGTCAGGTGATGGTTAGGATCTGCTCTAAATGTTTCCCCCTCAAATAAATAGTCTTCTGATACATGAATACTGGTCACTTGAGACAATGTGTCAGAAGACAACCTGACAGTAGAATCATTATCCAGTGTCTCCAGCTGATAAGCGCAATGTGGTGGATTGGTGCCCCGGTGGTCAAATGCTTCTCATCAGCAACCCAGGCTCCACTGCTAGAAAATGCAGCATAGGTGAGTCTCGAAGAGAAAACTAAGGGGTGATGGGTCTTTAAAGTGGTGAAAGGGTTCAATAATAAAGTAGACAGAGAAGACGTTGAAACTTTATCAAAATTAAGATAGTCACCAAAAAAAATCCATTCTGCAATTCAGAAGAAACTTTTTACGTAGAGTGTGGAACTCTCTGCCACACGGGGTGGTTCAGGCAAATTGCACAGATACACAACGAAAGGTCATATTGACAGGGCCAGATGGAGGGGTAGGAGGTGCCTTGTGGAGAATAAACACCAACATCCATTCCTCCTGGGGTAAAGACCCAAGCAGCTCGCCTCTCCTGGGGAGCTACTGCTGCTCGAAGGGTTCAGGTACCCCTGTGGCTACATCTACCATGGGGAATAAAACTAATCTGGTAATCCTTTGAGTCAACTTGAGCTGTAAATGCTATGCATGGAAAGAGAGAAAATAAGCTTACTTTAATAATTTCCCAGTTTATTGAATGAGTGAGAAGTTGTAGGAACCAGCTAACAGTTACTCAGCCTGTGATAAGCATTCCTTAAGTGAGGTTAAGGCATAGATCAGCAATGCTCCACTTGATCAGCAGAACAGGCCTGAGGAGCTAAATGGCCTCTTTCTACACTGTCATAGTTGAATTCACACAATTAGTACCCAGATGTTGAGTTCCTGGGCAAGTTACGGTACTGCTGTTAATTCAACCTCTTGGGCATTAATCAAGTATGCAGTTTTGTTGTGGTTGCATTTGGCAAGAGAATAAAACCCCTCTTGTGCCAGCACTGGCTGCTCAGGGAAACCTGGCAGATCAAGAAGCAAAGTTGCTCAGAAGCCTTTGAAATTGTATCAACCAAAGGGAATACAGAGCATCCATCCAGCTTGGACAATGGAAATCCCACCTTTTGCGTATTGACCATTCTCAATCCAATAAGCCCTCTTTCCAGCCTTTGAGAATCAAACTCCAAAGGCAGTGTCTTCACAAATAGCAGCCACCCTCCACCTCCTGTCCAAAGGCCAATTTATCTTTTGTGAGGGGAGACAATAAATGACATTGAATCACAGAAGGCGGCACAGGCAAGCCAATTTTTGTCCTTGTCCATCCACTTTCTAGCTGGAATCACTGGATAATTATCAGAAACATAGGGAAATTTCTTCTTCTCTAACCTAGAGACAGCAATTTGAAAATCTCAAGGTCAGTTAACTCAGGAGACCAGGGATTGAATCCTGTGGCTCTGCAATACAGATGGTCCCCTGTTCTTTACATAATGAGCCAGCAGGGAAGCAAAGCATTGCTAAACTTAGCAGGACTTTTAATACCTATCACTATGCAGCAATCTTGAGGTCAGGAATACACATGGTTCACGGGCACAGATAGGGCAATTTTAAAAATGGGGTACCTGGAGGGACTTGGTTCTGCAGTGGTCCAAGCAGCTGTTTGATTTTATCAGAGAACTCTGGCTGTTTGACTAACTCCTCAATGGGTTTTTGATTGCTCTGAAATATACAAAGAGAGAAAATAGGTTAGCCCACAGGTCCAATCAGTAAACAACCACCTTTATTTAACATTACACAGTGCTTTGGGTCACAACATCTACTTCACAAAATAAATTACTTTCAACACATACTAAGTCAAGAGCCATACTGAACCATTTGAATTGCCAAATGCGTAACTTCGATCGAGGGCTGCTCAGGACATCAACTATTTCTCAAAAGTGCCATGGAATACAACAACCCAAAATATCTGGATCACTGGTAATGCAGCACACCCTTAGTGCCAGCTGGGAGGTAAGAGTTGGAGTAGGGGTTGAACCCATATCTTGTGACCCAGAGATGAGAATTTTACCAATTGAGCCAAGCCACTTGATCAGAACCAGTATAGAGGGCCACTTGAAGCATCAACTGTTAGACGATCAAGTCAATATTGCAAGAAAGGAGCTAGATGAGTTCCAAAATGTGTAAAATAAGCTTGACTACTGTCCCAACTTACCATGAGGGAGGTGAGCAACTCCTGGACATTGATGCTGGGATTGGCAATTGATCCAGGTTGCTGGGTCTTCACCATGCCCATACTGCCCATCAGGTTGGCCAGCACTGGAGGCAGTTTGGAGCTTCCTGAACCATCTGGGGACTGGGAAGCAGCGACTGTTTGTAATGGCTCCTCATAAGAAGGATCCTCTATGCCATTCTCCTGGGGAGATAAACAAATACCACACTGAAAGTTTTGCACTGATTCAACACAAATCCTCCCCTGCTCCATCACTCCACACATGAAGATACGCACTCTTGCTGGGATACAGTTCCATGGGGTCCTGACTGTGCCTCACCCAAGCGAGCAGTCTTTATATTAACCTTTTATTTGACCAAAGTAAATCTGTTCCCGTTAGCTGATCATACAAGGATTCAAGGATATAAATTTACGATTTTAACCGAAATGTAGGGGTGGGGGGAAGATTTTTTTTTTTAAAAATGCAGCAAGTGGGAATCAATCTACTGCCTACGAGGGTGGTGGAAGCAGACGGAAATGGAAATTCGATAGGCACTTCAGGGAAATAAGCTTGCAGGGATATGGGGATAGAGCAAGGGAATTGCATTACTCTGTAGAGAGCCAGCATGGACTCAATGGGCTGAATGGCCTCCTCCTGTGCCGTAATGATTCTGATTCACTGGGTGGAGTTGAGAGTATACAGGTGAACCAAATTCCACTTATACCCAGGCCTAGCTTCTTCCTCTATCAGGACACTTTGGACAATTCTATAGAGTACCCGAAGTCAGCCTAACTCACCAGGCTGAAATGGAACATGGCTTATATGGCTCTGTTTCTCAAGATTTTTAAATAAAAAATATGTAGGCTGAAATAAACAATAATTAAACTGCTTGACAAATACTGCCTGCAAGGACAATGGGGAAAGAGCAAAAGGAAGTGCAGCACTAATTGGATAGCTCTATCAAAGAGGCAGCACAGACACGTGGACGGAATAGCTTCCCTCTGTGCTATGAGTTAATTTAAGGCAATAAACACAAGGTTAGAAAGAAAAAGCACAAGGTTCACATCTTTTGTAGTTTGAAATTCTTCCAGTACACTAGACGACACAAAGGAAGCAACTTTCCCCAGCAGCTTTAACTGAACCAGGGTCCAGAGGCGACTTACATCATCCAATGGAATGATCTTGGGTGGAATTGTTTCATAAGACTCTGCATCAGGTTCGTGGGGGCTCTCTGGAACACTGAGAATTCAAATACAAGCAGAATGTCAGCAAGGAAAAACACAGGCACATTAGGTAAATAAATAAAGAGAATACATTTTTAAAAACTAACATCATGGTTAAGTATGTCTGAATGACCAACCTCAAGCATGAACTTGCATTTTACTTCTGTAAAAGTGGACAGGCTAATTAACTAATGAGGTTAAATATGCACAGTACTGTGTGTTTAGGTTCCAACTACCTATTCTGGAGAAACAAGGTGACATCTACACTAGCACACAGTACTCTAAGCACATCAGGTGTTTGCTATTGCCACACACCATACCAGATGCAAGTTTCTTTTGCTCTTCATGTAGAGAGTAAATTTACTCGCATGGCATCAGGGACAAGGGCCTTAGGTATTGTGGAGTCACTTAGAGTTAAGGAGAAATTCAATAGAGATGTTCAAAAGCCTAAAGGGCTTTGACAGATAAGGAGCTACTGTTTCCACTGGTAGGAGGAGCAGTAACCAGAGGGTAAAATAAAAAAACAACAGAGGGAAAAGTGAAGAAATTTAAATGTAGCTAGTTATCACGATCTGGTTTGCACTGCTTAGGAATAAAAGGGTGGGGCGGAAGCAGATTCAATAAGACTTTCCGAAAGGAATGGGACAAACACTTATAGGGGAAAGGTGTGCACAGTTATGTGGGGAAAATACTGGCGGAGTGGGACTAATTGGACAGCTCCTTCAAAGAGCTGGCATAGGCACAATCGGTCAATTGCCACCCTTCTGTTCCATACGATTGGGCTAGTTTGAACACCTCAAATGTGCTCCTACCAAATACCAGGAGTCCAACATGGGGTTGGAAGCACAGCATTTAGTATGAAATCCAGGACACATTTCAAAATAAGTTCAAACTACCTGCTTATTGGTCACATACATTTGTTCCTGTTCCTAACCTACAAAGCCCGATTTTCCTTCAGTGTGGTACTGGCTTCCTCGCTTTCCCTCACTTCCCACCACATTCCATTTATGAATGCGCTGACCCATGTTGTCATAGGTCTGGGAGATAGGTCAAGCAATCTTTGTCCACGGAGGAGCCTGACCTACTTATGCCCAGGCTTCCACCTGTGGTTTGTGCTTTTACATCACACTTGCGACTTCTGTTTCAGAAGTAGCTGCTGCCAATCATTGCTATTAATTGACTTTGGTTTGTCTGCTGCCCCATGAAGTGCCCTTACACACATCCACACTAAGCTCCGCTTTTCACTAATCAATAGAATTTTTTTTTTAAAAAGGCGTTGGGGAGGAGGAAAGGGATTACACAGTAAGAACATACCAGTCTTTGGAAAGAAAGATTTCCTGTAAGATTCCTTTTTCTCGCTCCTCCTGAATATATTTCTCCTGACTGTTACTCCCTCTCTCTGCTAGCTGTGGACCCAAATCGATTAAAACGGGACATGTCCAAGGGATCTTTTCCTCCATCGTGTCATGGCTCAACCTGCGAGCAGTCTCAAACGCCTGCCGATCCATCATCATTTCCCGCTTGGCAGCTTCACCAAAGTCTTTGATCTTGTTGACGTTAACTGAAAAGAAAACAGTTTAAGTCATGAACAAAGAAAAAAAATATCAACCTGACCAAAATAGAGTATGACAGAAAAATGCTATTCAACTCAATCAACATAGATCAATCCATTTAACTCCTCAAATGGGGAAAAAGCAAAGAGCAAAATGGAACTCTTGATTCAAATCCAAGCTAGAAAGGGCAAACTGAACTCAAGACTGATACCATGCAAGGAAGCACTTCCTCAAAAGGTGATTTAATACAAGCAGAGGTCTTGGATTGGGGAAATGAAAAGCAAAGATTCAAGTTATATCAGTTAGTGGTTGAGGTGGAGCCCTGGGGGCAGGAAGATTGGAGTGATGAATAAGATGGGCCAATCTTTATGAATCTGAAAGGGAGTGAGGGGAGAAAGCAGCAGCAAATCAAATGACGAGTTTAAATGAACAGGACTCAAGTGTCAATCCAGATTCTCAGTCCATAGGTAGAAGAAAACTAACTTTAAAACAGCCCCCACTGCAGAATATACCTCAGATAGATTGTTACAGTAACAGTAGGGAAATGTTACATTGCACCCGATCGTGGCCATACTTAAGCTGGGACTGATTGACAGTCAGATAAAAGAGTTACTATTTTAAGAGAAAGGAGCCCCAGCACCTGCTCCTAGTTGCAAAGCACTTGTCTCACCTCTCTCCGTTTCATCCAACTCAAAATAGAAGTATTCTCGCAGCTTGGATTCTTCGCGCCACGACACAGTCTTTCTTTTCTTTCCCTTTCTCGTCAGCTTGGATGCTTCAGGCGCTGCCTCAGGGGGAGAGGGTTCAGCCACTGCCACTGCAGTATCCTCTTCAACAGCTAGGAGTTAGAAGAGAAATACTTCTATGTTACCCAGATTGGCAACAGGCACCTGCTCACTCACAGCAATCATTAAACCGCAATTTGAACTCCTCTGTTGCAGATGTGGGAGGCACCTGAAGAACGGGTCTTGGGAACAGAGCAAAAATACCACTTCTACATAACTTTCCCTCTACCCCTGCTCTCAGATAAATGTTCAAAGAGACAGTGCAGCAAGAGCCTCGGAGGAAAGAAAGTGAACAGATATACTAAGGTGTCACTGTTCCTAACCAAAATGCAGTGCGAATAATGTCAACAGTCGCAACTTACATCTAAAACCAGGCTCAAAATTAGGAATCAAGACAAGACAGTCACTAATAAATTCAGTAAAGGATTCAAGAGAAATTTCTTTACCCAGAAAGTGGAGCTCACTGCCACAGGGTGTGGTTGAGAAAAATTGCATAGATGCCTTTAAGGGGAAGCTAGACAAGTACACAAGAGAGAAAGGAGGGGAAGGATATGCAGGCAGGTGGGAGAAAGCTCAGGTGGAGTATGAACACCAGCATGGACCAGTTGGGTTTGTGCTGTAAATCCTATATAACATCTCGATGTTGAAGGTTTCCTTATGGGGTAACAAACACAATGAAAATAAGATCTGCTCCTCCTGCCGTCATTGGATGGCAGCAAGGGCATAGATACAAATGCCAGAGGGGCTCAGTGCTGCCAGAAGTGCAAAGATGCAGAAGGTAGAGCTCACAGTTGAGACTTGAAGTGCTATACAGTTTACCAACAGGACCATCAACCAACTTATCTAAAAGATTGCAACCACTATGATTGGACTTACTCATTTCCACAGGCTCGGACACCTCTTCCAGTGGCACAGGTGTACCAGGTCTCTCCACTTCCATGGGCTCAGTGACAGCAACTTCTGGAGAAGCAGGCTTAGTGCTGGTCTGTTCAGGGCTGGCTTTTTGATCAAAAGGATTGGACTGAGGGTAGGGGAAATGTTAAAAAGAAAAACCAGAGGGTCAGAGAGAAGATTTTAGAATGCAAAGGGATAACATTCACATCAATTGATTACATAAGTGCTCCAACTGGACCAGAGTCAAGGTCGGTAATGAAGATACCTGCATGTGTCTATATCAATACACAATCCCCATCTGGGATGCAATCAACATCTTTCTTCTAGCACTATTCTGGTGCACTCACTGCTTGAAAAGCCCACAGGTTAGATTATTGTTTTTTTCTCTCCAAAGGAGGAACAGAAAAAGACCAACAGGTTCAACAAGCCCACCCTTTAGTGACCGATCAACCAGACCTATACACTACATCTCTCCCCTCCAAATCTCATCCAAATCCCTCTTAACACCACTTTACACTACGCTCCCATTAACTCACTACGCTCCCATTAACTCGGTCTTTCATTTTTATCCTTTTGATTAACAACGGTGCAACTGAATTTTCTTACTAACTTCATCTGTGTGCTCCGATACTCTAAATCTTCATCTGTGAATAAGCTGCCTCGTACAGTTGTAAGCTTACAGCTATGCAAGTTTAATTTCACAATCTTGAGCTTCAATTAGCTCACACCTAAACACCTCTTTTCGAATAGAAGTGGCCAACTTCCTCTACAACAATGGCTTACAAAAATAATTTGCGAGACAAGTGACTTATAACCTTGCTGCACCCACTCCCACAAACGCAGAACTTTTCCACAACTTCATTTCAGAAAAAGCACCAGACTTCAAGACAATTTTAGAAGCTCAATAAAACTGGCCTTTCTTCATTTGGCAGGCTATTTCATAGCACACCAATCTCAAAAAAAAAAAGACCCACATGAAATTAAAAAAGTGAATTTTAGTAACGACTTCTGAAAAAGTCCTGCATAAAAATATTTAGAATTTTGTTTATAACCTTCCCCCCCGTCCACATCAAAAAGCTGTTTCCTGCTAGCACGTCCAAGAGCTTTTTTTCAAACCAATAACCCGTGCAGCCTGAATGAAATCTCCATTCTTCACTAGTTCAAGCACAAGACAAGCAACAGTATTCAATCTCATGTCTCTTAGTACCTTGACACTGGTTGGGGATGTAATCTTCTTCTTCTTCTTGATTTTTAGTCCATGTACTGGGGCAGAATTGAGCGCCTCCAGAAAACCAGTGCTTTCAATAGCTGCAGAAACCAGAGCAAAATTGTCAGAATACGGCTAAACCACCAACAGTAGCAAACATGCTTTCCTCAACAAGACGATCTAGAGTCCAACTCTCACCAAACACTTCTGAGCAAATGCAACCCTTTGTGCTTTCATGTTTTACCGGGACTTCTCAACCATCAGCACCCATGAGCAGAGGTGGGGAGAAGAGAGGAACAAGAGAAGTTAACCAAAGCTCACTTTCTTGTGCACGTCACTGCCAGCACATGGAGGGAGGACGTGATCACAGGAGGACATGTTCGCAAGGAGGCCGCTGAGCTGTCGCCTAAGCTCAAACATGATTCAGACAAGTTACCTGCTTGTGCTCAGCGCCCATAGAACTGCGTCCTCAACAAGCTGCCCACAATTTCAGATGTGAAGCAAATTTTTTTAAAAAGCACCGAGTGTGCCGAATTTCGATATAGTTTTACTTACGCTGGGGAGGAATGATTTTAACTTTGATTTCCTTGGTAGTGTTGGGTGTTACGTTCAGTGGTTTGTACTTCTTCTCCACGTGTGGTGCAGCGCTACTCATTAGAGATGTGCTATGGATCAACAAAAAAGGTATTAATCATCAGTTATGTGGAGAATTTTAGTTTACTGGTAGAACTAATAAGGGGCAGTATGGATATAAAGTTGGCTCAGTGACATGAAACAGTAGTAGAGGACGGTAGTTTTTCAGGCTGGTGGCTGGTATACAATGGGGTTCTCCAGGGATTGGTACAAAGACCGCTGCTTTTCATGATATATATTAATGTCCTTGTGTTGGGTGTACAGGTCGTAATCTCAAAATCTGCAGATGACAAAACTTGTAAGTATTGTGGACTGGGAGGAGAATAGAGAGGCTTGAAGGGGGCATAGACAAGCTGGTGGAATGAGTGGATACATGACAGATGACATTTAATGCAGAGGTGTAAAGTGATACACTTTGGTAGGAAAAAAGGGGAGGGGCAATATAAAATAATGGATACAATTCTAAAAGGAAAGTAGGAGCAGAAAGACTTGATGGTATATATGTGCACAGGGGGTGGCATTTCAGCCTCAGCTGGAGTACTGTGTTCAATTCTGGGCACCCTTTAGGAAAGATGTGAAAGCTTGAGACAGGATGCATGCAGCAAAAGATGTAGGAGAATGGTTTCACAAATGGTAGACTTCTGTTGCATGGGTAGATTCGACAAGCAAGGGGAGAAGTTTGAGGGGAAATTTTATGGAGGTGTTCAAAACCACGAGGGGTCTAGGCAGAATAGATAAGAGAAAAACTGCTCCCTTTTGCGGAAAGATCGAGAATCAGAGGACAGCGATAGAAGGTGAATGGCAAAAGAACTACTGACAACATGAGGAAAAGCTTTTTTCTGTAGCACATGGTTAGGATCTGGAATTCATTGCACGAGTGTAGTGGAGCCTGATTCAATCATGGCTCTTAAATGGGAACTGCATAAGCACCTGAAGAGAAAACATTTGCAGAGCTAAAGGAAAGGGCAGGGGAGTGGGTCTAAACTGAATTACTCTGCAGAGAGCTGGCATGGACTCAAGGGGTTAAAAGGCCTCTTTGTGCGTCAACAATGATTCTAAACTGAGAACAGTAGCCTAGAAGAAGCAAGCATTGAGAACCACAGCTACTGAGCTCAACCACAAGATGCAGTTTAGTCTTGACACAGCAGTCCAAGGGTTTTGGGCTCAAGTCCCATTGGAAGTATCCGAGTACACAATCTAGGTTTCCACTTCACTGATCCATCCAATCCAACCCAAAATAGGATCCAAGATACTTAGCGTTAAGCCAGTATTCACACAAGCACTAGTGGAGTCACACTCCAAACATCACTTGTTGCTGCATCTTTCTCACACGCACATGATTCCCTGAACAGTGTCCAATTGCATTCTATGGCTACAGGTGCTGTACCCCACCACTGTGCAGCCTCTAGCAATACACTAGGTGATGCTTCTCATTACAAAGTGATCTTACCTTGGTCTTTTCAGAGGCGTTGGCTTGATGTTATACTTGTCGGAAATTACTGGACCAGAGGAACTCTTTTTTGGCAGAATGGGAACCTCCATCTCCAGGCCTGCAAAGAGAGTTAGGAAGGTGGTCAATGTCACATTACAATGAACAGAAGTGACGAGTTACCAGTTGGCAACAGTAACCCTTTGTAAAGCAAGCCGAATCACAAAAGGCAAGATCTGCAATTCTTAGGGTAGTTCCCCTTTCTGGTTGTAGAAGTGATTGATATCTTCTTAATTATTAAAGTTCACAATCTCTTTCACTAGATTAAGTCTAATTAAGTTCCAACACAACCTTGTGGAAAAATAAACACGCACCAAGCATTCTCAACACTTCAGTTCCAATTGCTCAGTAATAAGGTACACCATCTGGCATGGGATTAAGCCAGTGTGTGAAGAACCAAACAAGAATAGGCTTGACCACTAGAAGAGGTAAAAAAAATGTATTCTCCAAGAAGTATTCAGGCTAGGACAGTGAGTGTTTTATGTGAGGTGTGTGCATTACAAGTATAGCCACCATGACTAGAATACCCACCTGTTGACCTGAACTTGGCGTGACTGGGTGCCGTTGTCCGTAACGATTTGGGCTTCTCTCGTTTCTTCTCCAACATTTCCTCCTCCTTCGTCTCCACTCGGAGGTCCGATTTTGGATCTGGGACTCGTTCAGAAACTGGCGCTCGAACCTTGCATTCATCTTTCTTGTCATCTTTCCGCTTTTTCCTCTCTGGCTGTTTATCTACAGATTTAAAAGAAAAATGCCAAAAAAGTTGGCCCATCAAACTCTTTACTTACAAGAGTCAGGGGATTTAACATTAGATAAAAAATCTCCACTGCTCAAATCAACCTTCCTTTTTAGTCAGAAGAACACACGGCAATTTACACAAGAGACTGTTTGCACTAAACTGGCAGCTTCACTTTATGTTTATTGGTATAGATCCAACAGCATGAGAAACCTAAGCATCTTCCACAGAATATGAACACCAGGCACAGCTGATAAATGTCTAAAGATTTCACTTATTGGTGATTGTGACTGGCAAATCTCAGTTTATACATTCTCCGTTGCATTTACTAGTACAAAAGTATGTACTCAATCTGTTAAAAGCAGTATAAGAAGTGCCAGCTCAAATTTACTGTGCTTAATATGGCATAATTTGCACTATACCAGAAAGCTCAAGACACAGAAATGCAAGAGACGGAATGTATGCTGCCTCATGCTGACCCTTGACTTAAAGCCAAAGTTTGATGTGCAATCTGAATAGTAGTTAACTCTCAATTGAGTTAGTCAGTGATCATTTAAAAACAATTTAGACTGTAGAGACAGAATGGTACATGTTCGCAATAAAGTGTAATGCTCCTGTTCTTTTAGAAAGGAATTTTTCAGCAAAGTTGTGGAGTACCCACCACCCCCACCTCCACCCCTACCCTCCAAATATATTGGTCACAGTTGGTACAGCTCAGTGGAAACAAGCCACATAAACTAGATAAGTTCCAGATTTGATTGCTGGACTGTGTGTAGATTTACACAGTTGGGGCAGTGGTGGAGCCTTACACTGAGTTTCACTGCCTCTAGGCTTCGGAAGCACATTTTATTATTCAACATTAAAAAAACCCTTTGTTCAATAGTCTCCTATCAAACAACAATGGATGTGGGGACATTTGTTGAAACAAAGGCCAGCTGCAATAAAACAGTCACAAAGCACTGGAAGGTAATCTACAGAACTGTACCAGAAATGCCTTTAGGGGGTCAGGCGGTAAGTTATTTTGGGGGATTCTAAACTGATATTAAAAAAACATTCACTGTAATGTTATCAAGGGAGACATGTGTCAGATATTGGATTACTAGGAACCGATACAAATCAATTGAACACAAATAATCGAAAGGTACCTTGCACACCAGGACCTGTGCTCTGAGAACGAATTACAGTCATCCAATGGTTGACCAGAACTTGTGCCAACTTCCTGAGTTCTGAAACAAAATCATAATGGAATTATGAAGAATCATAATGATATCATAACTTCCAGGTCAAGCACCACTAACTGCCACTGCTTATACCTAATGGCATTGCCAGTTAATAGCTATTCCACAAACATAAATGGTTAGATCACTAAAAATTGAGCTGAAGAATGGAAAATTAGTCAATGCTCAACTTCCATCTGCTACCTACTGACCCCTTTGGAAAGCGAATGTATACCAATCAGCTGAGTAGCACCAGGACTGAATGTAACGCCCTAGATGGTCAGGCCACTGACACTCATTATCCCAAGAGACAAATGACAATTTGCCTCTGACTTTTGGGGGCTGAGGCAAGGCAAGAAACTTATTAAATCAGAAGCATATAAATTAAAACAGCTCTGAAGCAAAAATTAAACAAGGAACTCAGCAGCAAGGCACAATGAAATTAACTTAAAGCAACAGTTCATAAAAACAAATTATTCGTTACTTCCTCTCAACCAGTGGGTGTAAACACATACACAGGTCACGACATTTCTGTAGACTTCTTGTACCTGACAATTACTGAAAGGTGGGAATATTGGCGATCTAAAGAAATGCAACTTTAACTCTTCAAATTTGATGCAGATAGCTTGCATTACAACTAACCTTCATCATCAAAGCTCTTGCTTAACTGCTTCACTATCTTGGCTGTGTTATTCTGGAATAGAAATAAGCCCAGGTAAAACAGACACACTTGCTAGTCAGATTTATCAACTCTGCATTCTGGAACTCCCCTTCTCCCATAAATATCTATGTAAAAATGCAGCATTTGTAACACCACCATACCATCCCACCCCTAAAAACAAGTCAGCCACATCTGCGCACTGCAGATGCTTATTCAGTGCAAGCATAAATATGAAGTGTGGACAAAATTTGGCACAATTGTGATATCCTTCAAGGCCAAAAGTCTGCTAGGTTTACACAACATCAGCACTCAAGGAAGATGGGTGGAACCAGAGCAAGTCTTCAGCAGGGAAGGGAAAATATTGTTGGGGGAAAAAGGAAGATGGGAAATAAAAATCATTATGCACTTTAAACAAAATATTTTACAACAGAATGTCAATTAGATATGGGAAGTCAAGATACACACATCGAATTAAAAAGAATGTCCAAAGTAGTTTATGGAAACTAGTAGAAACCCACATTTATTAAAAGCAAAAACATTACAATGTAAAAGGCACTAGGAATTGGAATGTGAAATCATGGCTCTCATGACACAAAATGGTGACATGACATGAAGCATAGAATTGGTGAAGAAAAAAAATGCCCTAAATTTCACACCTGGAATTATATAGCCAGTCCACTGTACCAGCTCTTTGAAAGGTTGGTTATAATTGGAGTCCTGCTCCTCTCTGCTCTTCCCCCATGGCCCTACAATTTTTTCATTTTCAAGTGTATCTCAAAATTCCCCTTTTTGAAAGTTGCTATTGAATCTGCGACACCCTTTCAATGTCAAGAAAATTCTCATCTGCTCTTTGGTTCTTTTACCAATCACTTAAATCTGCATCCTCTGGTTACTAAGCCCCTCCAATTTCTCTGATTCTTGCTATCGAAGTCCCTCATTATTTCCATGCAAGATTGAAATATTTTTCATGCCCCTGTTCCCCAGTTTAGTTGCAAATAACTTAATAGCAAGGACATTGTCACTTGAAGGTAAGAGCCGTCCAAAGTTGTACCACCCATTGTAGTTTGTTTTCACTGCGTTTTACTTACTTGTTTCAGATGGTCCACAGTGAGTGGCAGCAACTGCAATGCCAGCAGAATCTGCTGTAACAATGGCACATTGCTAGTAGATTTGGAATAGGCCAGCCAGTTATTCAGCAGCTTGTAACCGCCAACATTGATGAACCTTCAAGGAGAGAAATAAACATAAGGCACTGAATTCTAACATTCACACATCCATAATACAATACATTGCACACCGTGATATTCACAGGCTGTGGGCTAAAACAGAAAGCAGTTGCAATGCAAAGTAAGTCAGCGAACTGCCAAGGAAAATAAAATAGGTTAGCATTTTAGGTGGTATCTTTGAAGATTGGGAGATCATGATGATCAAGGCCCTTCTTCACTCCATTTAGTAGCAATTTTTCAGAAACTGTCATTTTCTAATTTAAAAATTATTTGAACTGGACAATGGACTACCATTCAGGGTCTCACCCAAAACACAGTGCTTCCAATCATATAGCATGGTTGCTAAGTAATGCACAGGGGGCATTGACCTAGACTTCACACTCAAGCACTTTAGTTTCTGGACCCACAACCTGCTGACGCAGGGGTGAGTGCTTCACAAACCAAGCAAACTGAAATATCCAGACCCGCTTGTTTCTGAACAGGCCAACACAATGACTCTTTTTGAGACCACTCGCATTTAAAGAGCCACTGCCATTTGCCCTGGTAGGACTTTTCATAGTGACCCTATTCCAGGCTCCATCTATTCACAACTCAGCCTGTTTCAAATTCTCTTGATTGCATCAAGTGCATGAAGTGGGAATAGACAGAAAACAGGACTATGGATCCAAACCGGATGGGTCATGCCTACAGCAAGCAGAAAGGATCTAGTTAAAACCAGAAACAAATCTTGTGAATTTCTCCACTTAGCACAATTTGTCGACCAAATATTATAATTTTGAACAAAACGGTGAACATGCAGGTCCTAAAAAGGTTGGATGATAGCTTGCACAACGGGTCTCGAGTCACACAGCACCACACTGAAGTAATAATGGAGGGGGAAAATAGTCAATAAGCCAAAGACATTTATGGTAAGTTAGAAGCTATCAGCCTTACTGATTCAAGATATCCTCCGATCTAGTCTGTAGCAGGATGTTCAAGTACATGCATCTGCTTACAAGCTTTTTCGCATCCTTCATTAACCTGAAAATTAAAAGCAGTGAAAAGAATTAGCAATAGCCTTTGGACTGGAAGTGAATCACATATGTCACAGATATACTCTGAATAAGCATTATTCAAATGAGAAAATGTGTTTAAGGGATAGACAGATTAGAAGGGATGGGACTAGAAGAGAAACAACTCAAACATAATGGTATCTATGTAGAACCTTAAGTTTTAGCTAAACATAGCAACCAGAATACTAGAAAATTAGAAAACGCTGGAAAAACTCAGCAGGTCTGGCAGCATCTGCAAAGAGAGAAACAGAGTTAACGCTTAGAGTCCTTATGACCCTTCTTTAGAGCTAAAGAGGACTGAGGACAGTGGGGAAGGTACATGGTGTTTATGTGTGCATAGTTGCATGGAACAGAGTGAAGAATTACCTTTAAATTCTAATTTCCCCATCTTTACCAAGGAGGCAGTCCAACTATCAGCTCTTTTGGATCTGCAGGCTCTTTAGTTCTGAAGAAGGGTCATGTGACTCCAACGTGTTCTCTCTCCACAGACGCTGCCAGGCCTGCTGAGTTTTTCCAGCGTTTTCTGTTTTTATTTCAGATTTCCAGCATCTGCAGTATTTGGCTTTTATTTTACTAGAGAATCAAGTAGGCTAACCTAAATCCACCTGTTGGGAAACTGGCAGGATCGAGTGGAATGCTAATTATACATCCCACTTAACTTTCCTCTCTATGGAAGATAACGGAGTATAATATCGGGGAAAAAAAAAATTAGAGCTGATTAAACCTGATCCCATGGGATTCCCATCCAATGAGTTACATTGAAATTGCTCCCCCATGCCCATTGATAATTCTGAACAAGGTAGGACAAAAACATTGTCATGGAGAAGGGAGGGAAACTACCTGCTCTTCCTACACGCCCAATGTAAAATTAAAGCTTTCGTGCATTTGTCCAAAATGGCATAGGCCATAACACTTAGCAATATAAAGTTTTCATTTCATTGACATCCAGGATGAAAGAACATATCAAGTCAGGTGGGGAACATAGGGAACCAGGGTTACAAAACTGACATATCATTCTTATGTAAGTAAACTCATGTACCCTATATAAACGAAACTTTAATATGAAGGAAAAGTTAGTTACAATTCTTGGTCTAAACATTTGAGTCATAGCCAAGGCGGTAGTGTATACCCCACAATCAATTGTGGGTGGTTAAAATATCAGCTCAGGACCAGTGTCTTGGCTGCTACCCAACCAAAATCACTAGATATAGCCCATTGTGCATGTTGGGCCCAATTGAATAGCTCATGGCCAGTTACCAAGGTAGCTACTTGAGAAAGGTACCCAAGTGCATGAGCCAGAAGCAAGAAAATCAAAATCAGCAGTCTCAAAAATGTGGACAACATTGCCGCCTCTACCTCTCAACAATGTAGGTACATGCTTCAACATGGGTGCCCCGCATTCAGAGATACTCAAACGCTATTAATGAAGTGATAAAAGCTGACAGAGTGACAGCCTTTCATGGAAAGGATAGCAAGCAGGTAGAACACCTGAACACTTTCAGCACGTATATGGTAAAGTGCCACTATTTGCTTAATTAATATATTCACAGCAAACCGTATAGCACGTTACTCAATTTTTAAAAATGTAATGAACTGAGGACAGTGGGGAAGATACATGGTGTTTGTTTGTGTGCGTATAATTGCATGGAACAGAGTGAAGGATTACCTGTAAATTCTAATGACACCATCACCACTTTTAATTTCCCCATCTTTACCAAGGAGGCAGTCCAACCCTATCAGGAGCTCTTTTGGATCTACAGGCCCCGAACCCATTGTATCAATTACCTTAAAAAGAAGAGACATGAAAGGTGTCAGTTTTTTTTAATTCTTCCCCCTTTGGCTAAAAAAGGCAGTTATAGAACAATATTTGATTACAGCCTCTATACTGAGAGATCAATGTGTGTATAGTCCCAGTCCAGCAATCTTTCTGCACTGCTTATTTGCATAAATTTAAATTGGCAAGGTGAAGAATGCAGTTTCCTAAGGTGGTCTTGAAAGATACACGACCTAGTCATCCCTGCCACCCCACACTGCCCTCCCGAATGCTAGAAACCACTTTAGTTCTGAAAATGCAGCAATTATAATTTGTTGATATGACTGGCACCATTTGTAAAATGCATAAAATGGCAGGCCACCAACACAAACTTCCTGCTCCAGTTATCTGCTCTTCTACACTCCCAATGTAAAATTAAAGTTTTCGTGCATTTGTCCAAAATGGCATAAGCCATAACACTTATCAATATAAAATTCTCCCTGCTTTGAACACACTTGCCTATGCATTTCAAATTCCTGCATTCAGGCATGACCCAGTAGTTTAGAAATTGATTTACTAGGCCTAAATTAAGAGGATACAATAAACCAGAGACCTAATAGCTCAAACTACTTAGAAAAACAAAGGAAATACAGCCCTCTATGACAGAGTTCTGTGGTTAGGCTTCATGTGTTTATTGCCAGCTTAATGCCATATACAATAAGATGTACGTTGCTTTGTATAAGGCAGGTTTCTTTCTAGACTTGCACCCTAACCACTTTTGACTATTTCAGTTAAACTGCTCAGATAAAACCATTAATTGCAAATTGGAGGCATAGCATCCAAGTTACTATGATTCATTAAATGCCACCTTTACACCCACCCCACCCCCTCAAAAGTACAACACCTCATTCAAGATAGCATATTGAACAGCAAATTCCAGGATATGTGGACAGTGCCACAATCCATCCTGTCTCAACTGCTTTAATGCCATACATTTGCTGTTTAGGCCAAGATTCCACTTAGAAGCTACTGGCCTTCAAATTATGGCTGCCTGTTGTCTAACAAGGTAGAAGTTTCCATAAAAAAGACAGATAGGCTAAATAAAACAATAATAATTGATGTCATTACAGAACCTTCTTTTTTGCAGATATTTACTAGTTTGTTGGAGGTAGCAGCTGAAGTTTTTTTAAAAATCACAATAGCAAGGATTGTGTGTGTTTTTGCATCAGAAGGCACTCATATGTTGCCACTATGTAACATTGTTAATGGCTTCACGCAGGACTCTTAACAATGCTCTTACAATTAATGATGGTGCTCTTGGAATTAAAAGCAGTTCAAATGTTATTTTAATAAAAAAATAGCTGTGTTGATAAAAATGCAGCATTGGATGAAGTTCTAAGTCACTGCAACAGAATTTTACCACAATGGCCCCACTGTCTTGCTTAACATCTTCAAAAATGCAAAATTATATCAGTGCCGATAGTTTATATATTGTGTGAATAAGAAGGTGCTTACTAGACTGCTGGAGTATTGTGATCAAAATACTTCTGCTTTGCTGACTTTTCATGATTGAAAGAAAAGGAGCAAACAAGTTTTTGGACGGGTGGGGGAAACAGAAGAGACGTTCCTTACAATAGAGAATTCTGCCCTGACCACCCCTAAGGAAACCCCAACTTGGTCAACCAGGACAGCTACTAGAGTCTATAACCATATAAACTGCCACGATGAGGGCAATTTACAGGTATAAAGTGCACTGAAATTTAGCTTTTCCTTCTATTCACGTGGAACAGAAAATTCAGCGCCAGAGAGGGAACAAAACCAGATGTATTAGCTGTCACTGATGAAGATGGTCACAATATTTAAGTGTTGTAATCACTTGTGGGCAAAGGTATGTTGTGCAGGAGCCAGGTGGGCAGAGCATGTTTTAAACAAGTAGTTGAATATATTTAGTCATTTTCCCAACTAAAAATCATTGTGAAAAGTCACCGAGGAAATGTAGTGGGATGACATGGCCTGTCACAGTCTCAGTAGTCTGGTTTCAGGCTCTGCAGTTGACCTGGCTCCCTGCAGACGGCGTTGCACATCTTGCTGACTCCTCTCCAGCCCCACGCAGGCCAGGTACAGAGTGAGAACACATAACAAGGGAATTGGAAGAGGCAAATGACAGTATTCACTTCAGCATCAGCTACCAGCTGAGTATAGTCAGTTGTGCAGATCTCCAGCTGCCTGCTCAGCAAAGGTCCACAAGTCTGGGAGACAAAGGCGGAGGAAAAAAATTAAAATTTTGAAAAAAGGTCAAAAATTTGGTTGCATCATTCTCATTTGAGGGGCAGCCTGTGCACAACTCCTGAATATTGGTTTATAATGTATTCTGTATTTGCAAGTTAAAAATCTTCCCATGACATGAAGTAAATGCTTAAGTCATTGACCAGTTCATAAGGCAGGCAGTTTCTGTAGTACTGCATTGCTAAATTTGATAACTGAATCATGTACAAGTTGATCAGTTTTTAAAAATGCAGTACAGATCTGAGCAGCAACTTGTGTCAAGTTCAAAAAATATCCTTACTGCTACAAATTGTATTGTGCCCCAAGGAAAGGTCTGCAATACTGCTTACAAAGATTTCAAAATACCCAGCAACTTCAATATTTTGGTTACATTAACCTGCCTTATAAACATACTGCATGTCCTGAGAAAGTGCTCAGGTACTCAAACTGGACTTCTGATCATTCTATAAAATGTTTGGCAAGTGTGGAGCCCAAATACCCTCTCCCCAGAAAGGGGCCAGGTAGTTTGGCATCAGTGTTCTAGATTCATTAGGAGACAGTCATGCCAAGCTCAAAGCAGAACTATATCTTTCAACTATCATGCCCATACAGGTTGGCAGAGGACCAGAACATTGCAACCTGCTTACAAAAAAGCTTTGCATTTGCAATAGGAAGCTACATGAATGAGGTGTAAAATAAAGTCAAGCACATGCTTCAGTGCTCTGAATGGAATACCCTCTGGTAGTAAAAATTAGTGAACACAGGAAAATCAGAATCCAGTACCATTGAGGTTGGTTATTAAATGCTCCCTAGAGGGATTCTAAACATCTATCCCACTGGCCCCTGACAATACTGTCAGGTGTTTAAAAACTGCACTCAACTGTTACACCACCCATGTTAATTGGCTTCAAGGGCAATTAAATAAAAATATTGGTAATATCATTATTGTGTTTGCTAGAAATACATTCATAGCCTTGCTGCTCAAGATTGAATTTCAGCTTTGAAAGCTGCTACTGCAGCAAGCTGCTCAATTGTACCTTGCAATTTCTAAAAAATATTGTACCTACAATCATTCTGAGCAGCAAAGATGATTGCTGCCAATGAGATAGGAGCATCAGGATGCAAAGCTTATGGTATGCTTGCTTCAACTGGAAAGAGTGTTAACTATGCAGATTTATTTGCAGTTTGTGGAAGTGTCCAGCACATTAGTAAGGCCTGCTTGTACTCTGAACAGCTCCAAAGTATTTGGTTAGTTTAAGCTAGATTGATTTGTACAGTACTGAGCTAAAAATAACAATCTGAACTTCACCTTTGTGGGCTGAAAGCCATTAATTTTTGTACATCTAGTTAGATTGTTGGTATTTGAAGAATGGCCAAGTGTATGAACCTTTCCAGAACTTCAGATCCATAAAATTCAAACTGAACAGGCTAGTTAAAAATAGGACAAAAGGTTCAGAAATAACCTGCAAAGTGTAGGTTTATTATGGGTTTTGTTGGCATATTGAAGAGCTCTGGTACTGATACCTATTACCATTTTAGGCAACTAACTCAAACTTTTACAGATTACTTATAACCCATGAAAATAGCTCAGGAACGAGTCTACTTAAAAAACAAGCTTGCAAGTCTGACTCCCATTACAATCCTGAATCCAATCGACTTATCCCACAACCATACACCAAGTGCACAGAGGGTAAGGAATGGTTTTGTTTTCTGAGTGTTATGAAAGAACTGCATCCAAAACTAGAAGCATCAGCATTGAAGGGTTAAGCTTCATCTGTTATCAAATGGTATTTAATGGAATTAAAATGCATATATGGAAACCTACAGCAAATGTTTAAACTGACACTAAATCTTTAAACAGAATAGCCAATACAGAAGACAGGCTAATTAACAAAAAAATGATTTGAGCCCTTACAAAAATGTTAAAAAGTCTGTTATCTGTGAAACCCATTCCTAATTTTTATCCATTTACTAGAAAGTAGAAAAACTTACCCTCCTGCCAATTGCCTTAAGAAGCTTAATGAAAAACTGCCTGGCAACCTTAAATTGTTTACCTTGTTCAATGCAGTCTAAGTGAAAAGCCTTATAGCCTGCTACAGTAGGGCAAATTACATTTGCACCTTACTTCAGGCTGACCAGATTTTTGTTTAAAGCTGACTGTTAGAACCCAAAAAGTACTCAAGGTATATACAGCCTTATAGCTGTTAAGCACTGTTCCTGAAGACTGGCATGTGTTACCCTCAAGCTGTCTAGAACCTGCAGTAAAACTTGCTTGGGCAGTCAAAGGCACGAACACTTCTTTCAGTGCACAGGTTTGGATAGTGTTCCCAATAAAAATGATGCCGAACAACCATACCACTTATGGTAATTTTGTACTATAATTGGAAAGTATTATTTGGAGCAAATAGAGCAATTAGTTTAGCTAGCTAAACACTTATGCTATTGCAGTTAGAGCTAGTGCTGATAAAAAGGATTTCATTTGAGTTGTTCAGGCAAGATGGTGCGTTGCAGGTTTTAAGTTGCTAATTCACAAGGGAGTTACTGTTTGTGGACAAATGCTTGTGCTCAAATGGCTACATGGGTTACATGCCACCTACCTTTATCAAAGGTTTTATCATAAAAGTGTGCTGTAATGCTTAAATTACATGGATTCCATTACCCCAACAGTACTAAACTCGACTCCTAGAGGACAACCCAAAATCCTTCAAAATCAGCATGTCACCCAATTGCAGGAACACTGTTCAGGGACCAGTTTATGAATTCAGCATCTCATTCATTGCAAAGACCAAGCACTGGTTTCCTGTAATATACTGCACATAGATCAGGTATAGCAGGCAGTGCAAGAAACCAGTTTATATATGGTTACATACATTTTTCATCCCCACCCAGTAAAAGTGCATTATAGTACATCAGTACAGTGGAGTTCTACATGTATACAAAGGTCTAAATCATTTATATTAACCAGGGAATTTTTCACAAATGCATTAAGTATCACTGAACATGTTACCACTGGGCCAGCCTCGAGGGGAACAATGCAAAGATTAATTTATTCAATTGTGTAGATCTCAAGATGTCAGCAAGATACCGAAGTTATCTTAGCTGCGTGGGTTTTGGTCTCAAGTTCTTATCTCCGAAAACACACTAAATGTAGTGCTCTTGACCTACCTCCCTTCCTTTATGTATAAAGTAATAGCACGGCTTGATTGCTACTTTACCCAGAGCTAACACCAGCTGCGAATATCATCTTCGCATTAGAAATCAAAACTCTTTACACTGCCCTTCCAATTGAATCTGCAGTACCCCTCAACACTTTCAGAATCAAGTGTGACATGGGGGCGGGGGAAGGGAGCGGAGGAAATTTGCCCCACGGTTGGGGGCACTGACGTCATTCCTTAATACACTAAGGGAAAAGAGAAAAAAGTCCGAGTTAAAAATTGAATTGAATGCCGATTAACCGTGTAGAGTTTACACTGCAAAATTCGGGCTGTGACCCGCAGGACTGCTAACCCAGATTAATTTCAAACATAACCCGCCACTCCTAAGTAATTTACAATTGCTACTAAAAACCTCAACCAGTACTCAAGATGAGAAAAAAAAGTTATTTAAAAGCAATTTTAAAATATTACGAATTTAAAATTTTAATTATACTTTTTAAATTATTCTATCACCATATGGAAGGCGTGGCGACCAATGGATAATTCAGGCATGAAAATTGACCGTGAAACAAGTTCTTGTGTAGTTCACTGGAACAATGTCGACAAAGCCTCTTTTGCATGCATGTATCGAATATTTCACCATGGATTTTTGCAGAATGGCAAACATTACACTCGTTCAAGAAAGCAATGAAGTCGTGAAATGCAATTAAGGTCAGAAAGGTTTGCTTACCAGTTTGCATGTGGCTGTCCCTGTGATGAGTTTTTTTTTAAAAAGTGCAGGATGTTTTAGCTTCACCAACCCCTATTCATCAGCCCTACTGTGCTGGGAAACTAAACAGTACAAAAGCGTGCAGGCATGGGCACTTAACTCCTATATGAAAAGTTAACGCTTTCCATATGAAGATGCTCGCTGCAAAGAATTATGTACCTATTATGGAAGACAGTGATCATTAAGTTATGGACTGTATCCATTCACATACGGCCCAGTGGTAACATGGTTACAGGTACTTTCTCCACGACATAAAATCATAAATCAATTTGATTCAGAAGTTGATTGATGCCTTTAAAGAAAACCTACACTGCCCCTGGGGATGAACCGGTTTGAATATATTCTTTAAAACTGTTTAAAAGTCAGTTTTTTTTTCAAAAACTGAAACAGTGGCACCACCCACCCCTTACAACCTAGGCATCAATCAAGTCCTCCAAAGCACATAATGAATTGGACATTACAAAAAAAGCAAGTCCTGGATTCCTTGAAGATCGAGAGAAAGAAAAGCAATTAATTTTCCAACACACGAGTTCCGCATTGTTGGGGGTGGGATGCTGGCAAAGTTTCCATTCAAGTCTTGGGCGGGGTGGGGGAGAAAAAAATTCCAACACGTGCTTTTGTTGGTGGGGGGGGAGGGGAGAGAGCAGTAAGTGGTTAGAGAGAAAAAAAACTTCCAACACTTGTCGCGGGAGAGCCGATAAAAAGCACAGCACCTCCACACGGAGCAAGCAATTCCCATGTAAGTCTAGGTCAGTAGGCGGAAAAGAGAAAAAACTTCCAACACTTTTTGGGGGTGGCGGGGCAGTGGTGGGAAGAGGCATTGCATCTCCATACGATGCAAAGACTTGGTCGGGGAGGTTGGAAGAAAAGGGGGAATTTTTTTTGGGGGGGGGGGGGGGAGGGAAAACATCTCTAATCGAGGCAAAAGCGGTTTCCAGCCTACTTGCACTTTGGATGGGCGAGGATATGAAATTCAAGAGAAACAAACAGGCGTTGCATTCCCTCTAATTTTTTTTAAAAAACCCTCACCCCCCCCCCCCTCCTGGAATCCATTTGAAAGAGGCTGAACGCGGGGTGGAGAGAGGCTTGAAGGTTTCGTCACCTCGGTGGAGTCAGCGGCTGATGTCATCCAGCCTCGCCCTGATCTCCAGTGGAGGAGGAAGAGGAGAGAACAAAAAAGACAGGCGGAAAAGAGACAAGAGGCCGCCATTTTAAGAACCAAGAGACGACCAGCCGCCATCTTGGGAGGCACCGAATGGAGGAGCGAGGGGAGAATGAAAGAGACATTTTCATATTATAAAAAACAGCCTGCTGCGAAATTTAAAAAAGAAACTCGCCCTTTTTCGCCTCTTCCAGAAATTATTCCTTCCGCCCTCCTTTCCCCCGGGGAGAATTATTTCCAGCAATCTTTATTTACAGATTGCGCGCTTCTTTTATGATCAATTTCAATTTGAAAAACCACGCTTCTTTCTCTTCTCTCTCCCCCCCCCCACCCATCCCCAAAGTTTTTTCTGGTCTCACACGCACATCAGAGCAACCAAATAGTAAACTTTTATTACCACTTCCTTTTTTTATATATATATATAAAAGGCTTAATATATTATAATTTTGTGCGTGTGAGCTCATGGGTTTTATAATTATATATAATCTGCTCACCTTCCGCTTGCTAGACATTCCTCCCACCAACCACCCCCCCATCCAAACCCCGTCCACCAACTAAAAAATACCCTTTCAATGTTATATAGACTGCACACACAAGTTAATTTCATTGCCCTCCCTCCCCCCGTTTCCCAAGTTAATTTCCATTTTTCGTTGCCAAAAAGCGAAACTTACTATCAAACTCTCCTTGACAGCGCCTCGAGCTTTTTTTTATGTGCAAACACAACACAATGTTGACAATTGTTTTGTTAAAGAGATTTTCATGACTTATTTGTAAATTTTTTTTAAAAAGGAGCTTATAGGGGTAGAGTATATTTTTTCGCTTTTGTTTTGCTGATCTGTCGCCTTTCGCAAGAATTGCAAATTCCTCCTTTTTTTGAAAAAAATCTAAAGAGCAAACAGGAGATCAGTGTCCCAAGGTTGACCAAAAATCACATGAAAAGGAATTTTGTTTTGAAGGTGCGGCTGTTTTTTTTGTTATCCTCACACACACAACACACAGAACAAGAGACTTCTTCCCCCGTCGTCTTCAGCGAAAAAAATACCTGGAGGAAAGAAAAAGACA
>NC_135899.1:23757356-23929006 GCF_964194155.1 Cetorhinus maximus | reverse complement strand
GAGGGGTGGGAGGAGGGGAGGGGTGGGAGGAGGGGAGGGGTGGGGGGAGGGGAGGGGGAGGGGAGGGGAGGGGGAGAGGGGAGGAGGGGAGGAGGAGGAGGAGGGAGGAGGGGAGGAGGAGGGGAGGAGGGGAGGAGGAGGGGAGGAGGGGAGGAGGGGAGGAGGAGGGGAGGAGGGGAGGAGGGGAGGAGAGGGGAGGAGGAGGGAGGAGGAGGAGGGGAGAGGGGAGGAGGAGGGGAGAGGGGAGGAGGGGAGGAGGGGGGGAGGGGAGGGGAGGAGGGGGGGAGGGGAGGGGAGGAGGGGGGGAGGGGAGGAGGGGGGGAGGGGAGGGGAGGGAGAGGGGAGGGGAGAGGGAGAGGGGAGGGGGGGAGGGGGAGGGGGGAGGGAGGAGGGAGGGGAGGGGAGGGGGGGGGAGGGGAGGAGGGGAGGGGAGGGGAGGAGGGGAGGGGAGGGGAGGGGGGGAGGGGAGGAGGGGAGGGGAGGGGAGGGGGGTGGGGGAAGGAAGGGAGGGGTTGGGGGAAGGAGGGGAGGGGTTGGGGGAGGGGAGGAGGGGTTGGGGAGGGGAGGAGGGGTTGGGGGAGGGGAGGAGGGGTTGTGGGTGGGGGGAGGGGGAAGGAAGGGAGGAGTTGGGGGAAGGAGGGGAGGGGTTGGAGGAGGGGTTGGGGGTGGGGGGTGGGTTGGGGGAAGGAGGGGAGGGGTTGGGGTGGGGGGAGGGGTTGGGGGTGGGGGGGGTGGGGAGAGGGGTTGGGGGAGGAGGGGTTGGGGGTGGGGGAGGGGGTTGGGGGAGGAGGGGAGGGGTTGGGAGGGGAGGAGGGGAGGGGAGAGGGGTTGGGGGAGGAGGGGAGGGGTTGGGAGGGGGAGGAGGGGAGGGGAGAGGGGTTGGGGGAGGACGGGAGGGGTTGGAGGTGGGGAGGAGGAGGGGAGGGGGAGGGGGAGGGGAGGAGGGGGAGGGGAGAGGGGGAGGGGGAGGGGGAGGGGAGGGGGAGGGGGAGGGGGAGGGGGAGGGGGAGGGGAGGGGGAGGGGGAGGGGGAGGGGAGAGGGGAGGGGGAGGGGGGAGGGGGAGGGGGAGGGGGAGGGGGAGGGGGAGCGGGGTGGAGATCCCTTAAGCTCCTCCGCTCTAAGGAGGAGATTTGATGGAGGTGTTGAAAATCACGCCTGGTTTTGTTGTTGAAGGGATGGGTTAATCTGGAGAGCCAGGTTACTTGAAAGGTCAGTCCCTCACCTCGATGGTGCGGTGAAGTGGGTCAACAATCTGCCAAACAGCCAGTGTGAGGACATCAATGGCGAGCAGCACGCTCACTGTGGCGTACAGTTTCCACGGCTCCAGGTGCTGAGGGACACCAAAGCAAAACAAGGTGAGATTCAGACTAACAGTTCAGTTTTCTAAGCAGTTCATCATCCAGCGCCATGGTCCACACATGGTATTGAAAGGAGGAAAGAGTTTCCACAGACAGAGGAGAAAATGATGTCGGTCACAAAACAAATGTCATTTGAATTAGACAGTGGGTCAGACACTGTCCTTTCCCCCTCTGGGACTGGGTGGGACAGTGGGTCAGACACTGTCCTTTCCCCTCTGGGACTGGGTGGGACAGTGGGTCAGACACTGTTCTTTCCCCCTCTGGGACTGGGTGGGACAGTGGGTCAGATATTGACCTTCCCCCTTTGGGACTCCGTGGGTCAGTATGTAGCAAACATGTCCATGGAAGGCAGGTTTTTCAAGGTCAAGATGCGCATATATCCTGCAATGGATCAATTGAGCCATAACAGCACTGGATACTTGTAGTCATGTGGAGTACCTGAGAGCTCGGGTTAGACATTCTACTGCGGCCTGTTGTGTTTGGGAGCATTTCATCCTTAAACACCCCATGTGCAGACAATTCGATCTTAGACCCACCAATGTGCCTCCCCAACCCTATAGACCGTGGCTTCCCTAGATGATCAGTGATGTTCTTCATTCACCAGACCTGCTGGAGTGACTCCCCTCTCCGAGACACCCCGCTCTAAGGCCCACCAAATGTGGGTGCAAATGTACCCTGGGAAGCAGCCTAGGAGTGAGAAATATCTCGACCCCCTCACTCCACCTCCCCACCCCCCACCCCTCCAAGCATTTCCACTGCCTGCAATGATCACCATTACAAACGCTCAGGCCCCAGTTGTGATTCCGTTCCCAGTGGGCCTTCAACTGCAGTCGGCTTGTGATTGGTTCCGTGTCACCCAGAGCAGGGCAGGCAGGGAGGGGGCACGGAGGTGGGGGTGGCGGGGAGGAGGGTTTGGGGTGGGGTATGAAAATGTCACACGATGGATTTTTGGAAGGAGGGGTTTGTCCGGGGATGGGATTCGGGCACATTCCTGGGTCAAAGGGGATGGGGTCAATGGCAGGGGGCGGGGCAGGGTTGATTGTCTTCTGGGTGTGGAACTGAGACAGGTTTGTAGGTCAGCCCAAGGGGTAAATTAGGGGTGGGGGGAGGGGGCGATGGGGAGCGAAGGGGTGGTTACTGATATTCAAGCTGTATCTGACCCGGGTTGGCTTGATGCTGACGCTGGGTGAGAAGATTGGGGAGAGGTTCCAGTCTCCAGCACTGACAGCTCTCACCTCTGGGAGCAAGTAAACCAGAAATTCAACGCTACAAAAACAACGCAAAACCCAACAAGGGCACAAACCTCCCGCTCAACGACAACAATTCGCATTTTGGTAGCAGTCCCATGGCTGGAGTGCTTCTTGCAGATGTTATTAACCTCCAGCATTATCGAGAAGCTGCGGTTACCTCGAGGCTGGTGCTCCCAGTCCCGTACTGAGGCAGTGCTGCACTGGCAGAGGTGCCATCTTTTGGATGAGACGTTAAACCACTGCCCTTTCGGGTAAAAGGAAATAAAGGTTTGCATTTATACAGCGCCCTTCGCGGCCCCGCCGATGCCTCAAAGTACCTTACCGACAACTGAGGTCTTTTTGAAGTGTGGTCACTGTTGTAATGTAGGAAACTCAGCAACCAATATGCTCACAGCAAACTCCCATAAGCAGCAATGTGACAATGAACTGAGAATCTGCTTCTTTTCTGATGTTGACTGAGGGATAAATATTGGACATGACGTAGGGGAGAGCTCCCCTGCTCTCCTTCAAAATAACGCCATGGGCTCTTTAACATATACCTGAGCAGGCAGATCAGGCCTCAGTTTAATATCTCATGCACAAGACGGCACCTCTGACAATGCAGCACTCACTCAATACTGCACTGGAATAGCAGCCTTGATTTGCAGCTCAAGCCCCAGAGTGGGCCTTGAACCCAGGACCTTTGCAATGCAGGGACAATAGTGCTACCAACTGAGCCAAAGCTGACAAGTCACCAGCTTCTCCCTTTGTCATTAAAAACTTGTCCTGGCTGGGGTGGAAGGGACAACTCACACACGATCCACTCCCAGTGGCAGCCAGTATATCAAAGGGTGAACGTAAAAGACCCCTTGGCCACTATCCAGAAGGACGTTCTCCCCGGTGTCCTGGCCAATATCTAACCCTCAGCCAATACCAGTGAAGAAAATAGATTGCCTGGTTCTTATCTTATAGCTATTTGTGGGATCTTGCTGTGCGCAAAATTGACTGCCTCATTCCCTGTGTTGAAACAGTGGCTACTCCTCAAATTTACTTCACTGGCTGAAAAGTGCTTTGGGATGTCCCAGGGGTTTGTGAAAGGAGCTGTACAAATCCACGTCTCTTAGTTCTTTCTGAAAACGAGGACTGGCATCTGTGCAATGTGACGCGCAGGTAGCTGACCTGAGTTAAACTGCCTGCTGCGCCTCACATTGAAACCAGCTGCATGTTGCACGTGCAGATCTCCCCTCCCTATCCGGACAGCCTTTGGAGAAAATACGGACCGAGTGTAATAAGCAGTGAAGAGAGGGGGAGGTTTCGAAAGCTCTTGCAGACCGATGGAATACAGGAGTTATACTGCACTGCACGGGTAAACACCCAGCGCGTGGATGACAAGGGCTGTGTCAGCCCCTAAAACCCTCCTACTGTAGAGTATATAGAATATCTTCTTGGCGTTTCTTCATGGACGAAGATTTTTTGGAAGGTTGCATTCTTCTCATGGGGTGCAGGCCCGCCGGTGGCTAGTCAGGCCTACCCAAGACTGGCAGATTCTCCCACGCCGGGTGCAGGTGAAGGTGTAGTCACTGCTGGGGGGAAATTGGATCTCTTCTCCTCTTATCTCTTTCATACTGGCTCCAGGCTCAGTCTCAGAGGTGCCTGTAACACTCCCGCTGTGGCATCTCCAGGCATCACGGCCTACACCACCGACCCTTCCCACTGCCGACGGTCAATGTGGCACATGGGGAGCGACTTCTTCGAGGCGTCCTTGAGACATCGGCCCCCTCTGTTCCATTTACCTGCGGTCAGCTGTCCGTATAGCACGTTCTTGGGCAGGCGACTGTTGTCCATCCAGGCAACGTGACCTGCCCAATGCAGCTGGCTTTGCAGGAGGATGGCATAGACTATGTCTAGATATCTACCAACCTTGACCTTCATTGCAAGAGGATTTGAGTGCAGGAAAAGAGATGCCTTGCTTCAATTGTATAGAACCTTGGTGAGAACGCACCTGGAGTACCATGTACAGTTTTGGTACCCTTACCTAAGGCAGGGTACACTTGCCAAAGAGAAGTTCACCAGGCTAATTCCTGGGACGATGGGACTATCCTATGAGGAGAGATTGAGGAAACTGGGCCTGTATTCTCCAGAGTTGTGAAGAATGAGGGGTGATCTCATTATAACGTATGGAACTCTTAAGGGGCTACACAGGGTAGATGCAGAAAAGATGTTTCCCCTGGCTGGGGGTGTGGGTGTAGAATAAGGAAGTAGGCCATTTCAGACTGAGATGAGAAGGAATTTTTTCATTCAGGCGGTGGTGAATATTTGGAATTCTCTACCCCAGAGGGCCGTGGAAGCTCAGTCATTGAGCACGTTCAAGACAGAGGTCAATAGATTTCTAGATACCAATGACATCAAGGATATGGGGATAGCGCAGGACAATTGGTAGACAATCAGCCACGCTCTAGTTGAATGGAGGAGCAGGCTCGAGTGGCTGAATGGCCTACTCCTGCTCCTATGTTCCTGTTTGCATGGAAGGAACGTTTATATCATGGCCTGTCAGGCTGTTAAACAGCCTCCAAACCCTGCCAATTCTTCACACAATTCTCCGAGGCAAGATTGCGATAGTATGAAAATAACAAATACGCCACATTGTCAGACTTGTGAATAAGAACATAGAAAATAGGAGCGGGAGTAGGCCATGTGGCCCAATGAGCCTGCTCCCATGTTTAATAAGATGTTCTGGTCTTCCAGCTCAACTCCAGCTTCCCATCATATCCCCGTATCCATTAATTCCCTCAATGCCAAAAAACTGTCGATCTCGCTCGCGAATGTACTTAACGACTGAGCATACTCATCTCTCAGGGTTGGAGAATTGCAAACATTCACATCCCTTCGAGTGAAGAAATTTCTTCTCACCTCAGTCCTAAATGATTGGCCTCTTATCCCGAGCCCGACTTCTAGACTCAGCAGCCGGGAGACGCACCTTCTCAGCATCTACACTGTCAAACTCCCTAAAAACATATATAATTCAAACGAGGTCGCCTCTCATTCTTCTAAGTTCCAGAGAATCTATACTCATTTTATCTCAGCCTATCTATAGTGGGAATGGAGGGGGGACAGTTTAACAACAAGAAATTGTTTTACTTTAAAGTGAAGGATGGCAACGACTTATGTCCCAATTTACACACACTATTGCTGTGCATTTTAACTTTTATAATTGTTGCATTGTGGCGCAGTGGGTAGTGCCCTCTGTCTCAGAGCCAAAAGCTCCAGGTTCAATTCCCACTCCAAAACTAGGTGGCCAAGGAAAGTGTTCATAATGCAGCCAAATGGATTGAGTAACAATCTGCAAAATTCTTCAAAGATACCCGAGTGGGAGAGATTCTTGGGAAGCTGGTGCTGTTACCATCACTATCTATACCTGTGGGCTACAACATGTAAAAGCGAAATACTGCGGATGCTGGAAATCTGAAACAAAAACAGAAAATGCTGGAAAAACTCAGCAGGTCTGACAGCATCTGTGGAGGGAGAAGCAGAGTTAATGTTTCCAGTCCTGTATGACTCTTCAGAGCTAAAGAGAAGTAAACATTTATACTGTTTAGTGGGGGGTGGGGGGGGTGAAGCAGGCAAAGCTGGATAGAAGGCCAGCGATAGGTGGGGGTAAAGGAGAGATTGTCAAAGATGTCATGGACAAGAGGACAAAAGGGGTGTTAGTGATAGTGGTAAGGGCTAAAGGAGGTGCTGATGGTGGCATTAAGGTCAGAAAGCAGAATATGTTAATGTAAAAGTGTATGTTGCCACAACAATGAGGGCTCCTTTGGGGTGGGGTGAAGGAGGGGAGGGGGGGGGTGAAGGAGGGGAGGGGGGGGTGGGATTGGCCGGACAGCCAGTGTGGATCAGTGGTGCCTGGAGCTCGCCCTTCGATCCCCGGTCTGGCTGGTGCAGAGGCAGGACCTGCCTTCTCCCCTTACCTGTGTGGAGGTGATGGTGCTGCGGGTGGGACCTGCCTTCAGGCAGAGAACTGAAGGAGAAGAAGAGGAATTTTCCGGTCCCGCCGATGTGAACGGAAGTTTGAATGGCCGGCCGCATCCGTCGTGGCAAGGCCGGAAAATCCTGACCATCGACTTGCCCTCTTGTTAAAAAAGGAGCTGCACTACCACATTCGGCCACCAAGTGGGGATGTTACAACGCTTCCCTCTTAAAGGAGTGGAATTCAGAAATAATAACGCGGACTTTTAATCATATAACCCCGCACTGAGAGAGAAAAGGCAGAGGGAGGGGAGAGAGAAAAACAGACAGGGGTAGAGGGAAAGGGGAAGAGACAGCGAGAGAGGGAGGGGAGGAGATGAACAGAGACAGAGAAACACAGAGTGAGGGAGGGGAGGCAGACAGAGGGAGGGGAGGGAGACAGAGGCGAGGGAGACAGAGGAGAGAGAGATAGAGGCAGGGGAGAGAGAGAGGGAGGGGAGACAGAAGGAGGGGAGGGAGAGACAGGGGAGGGAGAGAGGGGAGGGAGAGAGAGATAGAGGCAGGGGAGAGAGAGAGAGAGAGAGAGACAGAGGGAGGGGAGAGAGACAGAGGGAGGGGAGACAGAAGGAGGGGAGGGAGAGAGAGGGGAGGGAGAGAGGGGAGGGAGAGAGAGATAGAGGCAGGGGAGAGAGAGAGAGAGAGAGAGAGACAGAGGGAGGGGAGAGAGACAGAGGGAGGGGAGACAGAAGGAGGGGAGGGAGAGAGAGGGGAGGGAGAGAGGGGAGGGAGAGAGAGATAGAGGCAGGGGAGAGAGAGAGAGAGAGAGACAGAGGGAGGGGAGAGAGAGAGAGACAGAGAGAGGCAGAGGGAGGGGAGAGAGTCAGAGGGAGATAGAGGGTAGGGAGATATGGAGAGAGAAGACAAAGAAACAAATATAGGTAGAAGGGAAAAAGAGAGTGACACGAGAAAAGAGAGAGTGTGTATTTCTATGGAGTCTTCATGTTCCCAGACCATCCCTGAGGGAACTCATGATACCTTAAAAGTGCAGTCACTGCTGGAATGTAGAGGCAGTGAGATGGGAGGAGGGAGAGAGAACACAAACTGACGGGCGTCCCACATCCCAGTGGATTGAAGTCATAAGGAAAAGTAATCATTTACCAAACTGAGCACCGGGATGGTATGTGGCTGAGACCATGCGGCACCCTCCCTGTGAACAATAGGCACTAACTGCTCCTCCCCCGCCCCACCACACCCACCACCACCATCACCATCATCACTTGCCTCTCCTTCTGGTCAACTAATATTCTGTTGGGTTCTGGAGTGAGGGGTGCTCACAGTCTTCTCAAGGGCAATTAAGGGTGGGCAACAAATGCCGGCCTTGCCAGTGATGCCCATGTCCTGTGAATGAATTCCTTAAAAAAGTCAGCGCCCATACCTTCCGTTTGTCCTTCTTGTCATCCTTCTTGGTAAACACGGTGTGAACCCACCAGATTTTGGTGAACATGCTGCCGTAAGCTAGGCTGAAGCCCAGGCCTAGTAGCCATACTCGGGCCTGTGGGAGAAAAAGATAAGGGCCACTTTAATGTTTATTTACAGGTGCTCTCCGGCCATAGGATCCACACAGGGAGGGCTCCTTTGAGAAGACTAAGGCGCTAGAATTCTTCAATTACCCAACACTGCAAACCGGCCTGCGAGGAATTTTTTTAAAAATCCAGTCAGGCTCCCGGTTTGGAAGTGTAGGCCGCAATGGAGGGGAGATCAAAGGAACTTCTGCCTCTCCCATGTAATGCTGAGGCCCACAGTCATTGCTCCTGTGCTTGAAAGAAAGAACTTTCATTCACGTAGGGCCTTTCATAACTTCAGTCACCCCTTACGCAGCCACTAAAGTATTTTAGTGGAGTCACTGTTGTAATGTGGGGAATGTGGCAGCTGCTATTGCGCACAGCAAGCTCCCACAAACAGCAATGGGATAATGACGATCAGTTAATTTTTAAAAAAATTCATTCACGGGCTGTGGGCGTCGCTGGCTAGGCCAGCATTTTTATTAACCACCCCTAATTGCCCCCCGAGAAGGTGGTGGTGAGCTGCTTTCTTGAACTGCTGCAGTACACGTGGTGTAGGTACACCCACAGTGCTGTTAGGAAGGGAGTTCTAGGATTTTGACCCAGCGATAGTGAAGGAACGGCCGATATATTCCCAAGTCAGGATGGTGAGTGACTTGGAGGGGAACTTCCAGGTGGTGGTGTTCCCATCACCAGTTTATCGTGATGTTGGTTGAGAGGTAAATATTGACCCAGGACACACTGGGGATAACTCCTCTGCTCTTCTTCAAATTAGCACTGCGGGATCTTTTAAGTCTTCCTGAGAGGGCAATGTGGGGACTTGATTTAACGCCTCATCCAAAAGCCAGCACCTCTGACAATGCAGCACACCCTCAGTATTGAGCAGGGTTTGTCAGCTTGGACTTTTTGCTTGATCCCTGCAGTGGGAACTGAACCCATGACCTTCTGACTCGAGACATGAGAGATATCCATGAAAGCCATCGGTGCAAGATACCATTGACAAGCTCATAGCATCAGGAAATCACTGTAGATGAGAAATGCCACTCAGCCCATCTTAGCTCATCTTTGTCAGCTGAGGCCCGGTGGAGAACACTCTTGCCTCAGAAGATCATGGCTTCAAGTCTAGAGACTTGAGCACAAAGTCCAGGTTGACACTGCAGCACTGGGGGAGTGCTGCATTGCCAGAGGTGCTGTCTATCGGACCAGGTGTTAAAGTGCCTTCCTCTGGCTGCTGTTGCGTGTTATTTGATTGGGTGAGGTAATTGAACTTTCCATCGGGGGCACCCAATCAGACACACCCTGTACGTCGTCGATTTCTCCCAGCTCCCTTGCGTGTGCCGCCTTACTGCCAGTAATTCATGGGTTAACAGTAGCACTGTAACAGCATAGACAGCAAAGCAATGCAAACGAATTAACAAAGGCACTAAAAATAGTGCAGAGGCAATTGAACCCCATAGCAACCGTCCACAGGCCTGGAACAGCCTATCGGCTTTGCTGCAGCTCAAAGGCCCAGAGAAGAACCCTCAAGTCCCTCAGTGTTCAGTGGGATCATGGGTGCAGTAATGCAGTTGTCTGGCCTTCAACCCAGAACCCAGAGGAGCCCCGGATTTCCCCGCTGACCCTGATGTGTAAAGAAAAAATAATCCATGAACCTGGGCACGGTTTGTCTGCTGGAAAAGGAAGAAAACAAAACACTTGTATTTCGGGACCATCTTTCGCAATCTCAGCACGTCGCAGAAATGCACGACAGCCAATGAAGTACTTCTGAAGTGTAGCTAGTCAGCCTTGTGATGTAGGAAAGACGGGAGCCAATTTGCGCACAGAGAGCTCCCTCGAGGAGCGATGTGATGATGGCGGATCAACTGTGTTCCTTCTGTGATGTTAGCCAAGGGATAAATATTGGTTAGGATTCCGGGGATAACTCCCCTGCTCTACTTTGGGATCTTATGTATTCACCCGAGAGGACAGATGTGGCCGTATTTTAACGTCTTGTCCAAAACGATGACGAAAGCTGGTGGATTGTCGTAAAATACACTCAGTTGGCTCATAGCCCTGTCATTCTCACCCGATCTGACCTTATTTTCTCTTGGGATGTGGGCGTCGCTGGCTAGGCCAGCATTAATTGCCCATCCCCCCCTTGCCCCTGAGAAGGTGGTGGCGAGCAGCAGTCCATGTGGTGTAGGTACACCCACAGTGATGTTAGAAAGGGAGTTCCAGGATTTTGACCCAGCGACAGTGAAGGAATGGCGATATATTTCCAAGTCAGGATGGTGTGTGGCTTGGAGGGAAACTTGCAGGTGGATGGTGACCCCATGCGTCTGCTGCCCTTGGTTCTCTGGGTGGTAGAGGTTGGGGTTTGGTGTTGAAGGAGCCTTGGCGAGTTGCTGCAGTGCATCTGGTAGATGGAACACACTGCTGCCACTGTGTGTCGGTGGTGGAGGGAGTGAATGTTTAAGGTGGTGGCTGGGGTACCAATCAAGGGGACTGCTTTGCACTGGATGGTGTCCAGCTTCTTGAGTGTTGCTGTAGCTGCTCTCATCCAGGAAATTGGAGAGTGTTCCATCATAGTCCTCACTTGTACATTAAAGATTTTGGACAGGCTTGGGGGAATCAGGAGGTGAGTTATTCACCACCGAATCCCCAGACTCTGGCCAGCCCTTGTAGATATTATCATGCAGTTAAGTTTCTGGTCAATGGCGACTCCCTGAAATGTCAATGAGGGGGGGATCCAGCGATGGTGATGCCTTTGTATAATGGCACCTATGTGTCTCATTGATGCTGACTTTCAAAGCCCTCCAAAGTGGCCTAAGAAGCCACTCGCTTGAGGGGAAGGGCGCAGGAACCCACACCCTCAGGGCAGCCGCCAAACAAACACTAAATGCTGACCTTTCCAGGTCTGTCCCGCATCCTGAGTTACCGGCAGCTCGACGAATTGAGGGTGAACGAGCCGGGGAGGTGACCATGACCACGACGCGCCCCCCCCCCACCCCCGACTCCACGTCTTCCCCGGGCCAGCGCAACCCGAGCAGCCAAGAGCGGAGCTCGCTTGGGGGCTGGCCAGGATTTCGGTAGGGGGGAGTGGGGAAGGGGCAGTGACAGCCTGAGCCACGTGGTTTCTGAGGCGGAAGGCACCCACAGGGAGGTCCCATTACACGACAGGAGGCGAAGCTGGACATTGAGGCAGGAACGGAAAGATGGGCTGAATTACGTTTCCCACCCGACAGGAAATGCCGTGGCGCTATTCTGAGAAAGAGCGAGGGAGTTCTCCCCCTGATGGCCTTGGGCAGTATTTACCCCTCAACCAACATCGCGAAGCAAACCAGATTAACAAGCTATTATTGCGATGATGTTTGCGGGATCTTGCTGTGCGCAACTTGGCTGCTGTTTTTGTTTACAATTCTTTCATGGGATGTCACTGGCTGGGCCATCATTTGTTGCCCATCCCCTAATTGCCCTTGAGAAGGTGGGGGCTGAGCTGCCTTCTTGAACCGCTGCAGTCCAGGTGGCGTAGGTACACCCACAGTGCTGTTAGGGAGGGAGTTCCAGGATTTTGACCCAGCGACAGTGGAGGAACGGCCGAAATATTTCCAAGTCAGGGTGGTGAGTGGCTTAGAGGGGAATGATGTACCCATGCATCTGCAGCCCTTGTCCTTCTAGGTGGTAGGGGTCGTGGGTTTGGAAGGTGCTGTCGAAGGAGCCTTGATGAGTTTCCTGCCTTATAAGAGGGACAACACTTCAAAAGTACCTCACTGGCTCTGAAGTGCTTTGAACGAAAGACGCTGAACGAAGGATATTTTTTTTCCCCCCTTCTTCCTTGCTTTCTTTTCTTCCTGGATGACCCACCTGGCAGACAAGGGGGAAATGCCATTGGCGGATGTGGTACCCGTCCAGTCCAAGCGGGAATACGGCTGCCAATGCCAGCGTGCAGCCCACCGCCGTCATGTTATTCAGGTAGGGCTGGGAGTTCTGAATGTACCTGGAATGAGTGAAAGATCGAGCCGTTACAACACCAATGACATCCTGCATTTACATAGTGCCTATAGCCCAGTCAAACATCCCAGGGTGCTTCACAGGCGCAGCTGTCAAGCAAAATATGACAGCGTGCGAGATAAAGAACTATTAGGGCAAATATCCAAATGCCTTGGCTAAAAAACAGGTTTTAAAGAGCATCTTAAGGGAGGGGAGAGAGGTGGAGAGGTTTAGGGAGGGAATTCCATTGCTTGGGGCCCAAGCAGTTGAAGGCACAGCCACCGATGGTGCAGTGATTAATATAGGGGATGCACAGAGGCCAGGATTAGATGAGTACAGACATCTTGGAGGGAGGGTTGTGGGGCTGGATGAGATTGCAGAGGGAGGATGGAAATTTTTAAATCGAGGCATTGCCAGAACGGGAACCAGTGTGGGTCAGCGAGCACTCAGGTGATGATTTATTGGCTTATATAGGCCCAGCAATAATTATAGACACCTTCCACACCTGCCTACTTACCGTACATTGCTGTTGTAGATATTAAAGGTGAGGCAGATAATTCCCAGTAAAATCCCGAGTCCAGCCAGGACCGAGACCGACACAAAAAGCTTCTGGGATAGGTACCGGAAAGTGGGGATAACCTTTGTGTGGTCAGCGGGAGGGACCCCACCTAGGAACATAAGACAACGATAGTCAAGGGATAGGGTGGTGAGTTCATCATTACTCTTAGAAAGACAGAAAAAGAGAGAGAGAAACAAGCATACATTTTCATAGTGCCTTTCGCCACATCAGGACTCCATAAAACACTTCATAGCAATGAAGCACTTTTTAAAGTGCAATTAGTGTGGCCCAGGTATCCATTCTTCTATATATAAACCATCTGAACCCCTCGATTAGATTCCAGTCTGCAACTCACTCCCAGGTATCCATTCTTCTACATATAAACCATCTGAACCTCTCGATTAGATTCCAGCCTGTAACTCACTCCCAGGTATCCATTCTTCTACATATAAACCATCTGAACCTCTCGATTAGATTCCAGTCTGTAACTCACTCTCAGGTATCCATTATTCTATATATAAACCATCTGAACCTCTCGATTAGATTCCAGCCTGTAACTCACTCCCAGGTATCCATTATTCTATATATAAACCATCTGAACCCCTCGATTAGATTCCAGTTTGTAACTCACTCCCAGGTATCCATTATTCTGTATATAAACCATCTGAACCTCTCGATTAGATTCCAGTCTGCAACTCACTCCCAGGTATCCATTCTTCTATATATAAACCATCTGAACCTCTCGATTAGATTCCAGTCTGCAACTCACTCCCAGGTATCCATTCTTCTATATATAAACCATCTGAACCTCTCGATTAGATTCCAGTCTGCAACTCACTCCCAGGTATCCATTCTTCTATATATAAACCATCTGAACCCCTCGATTAGATTCCAGTCTGCAACTCACTCCCAGGTATCCATTCTTCTATATATAAACCATCTGAACCCCTCGATTAGATTCCAGTCTGTAACTCACTCCCAGGTATCCATTATTCTATATATAAACCATCTGAACCCCTCGATTAGATTCCAGTCTGGAACTCACTCCCAGATATCCATTATTCTATATATAAACCATCTGAACCCCTCGATTAGATTCCAGTCTGCAACTCACTCCCAGATATCCATTCTTCTATATATAAACCATCTGAACCCCTCGATTAGATTCCAGTCTGTAACTCCTGGAAGGCTGTTACAGATTCATTCTTTATTCTCTTTGTGATTAATTCAGCAATGTCAGTGATTGTCAACTGAACAGGCTGCTCAGTGAATAGGGGGAGAGATGGGTGAGAGGGTTAATCCCCTCCACTGGGAACAGGCTGCCCACTGTCTGACTGTGAATGGGAGAGAGGTGAGTGAGAGGGTTAATCCCCTCTGTAAGGAACAGGCTGCCCAGTATCTGACTGCGCATGGGAAGGGGTAGGTGAGAGGGTTATTTTTCAGACAGTTTGGAGTGAGCCTAGGGCACACCAACTGCTGAGAACGCTGTGTCTTCCTCCTGTTGTTTTCAAGGAGACATCAATATGGAGCACAGCTCTCCAGCTTTGATTTCTCCATGGCAACAGCCCTGAGAGCCACTGCGGCAATCCACCAGGTTGCTATGGTGACCTAAATGAGAGGCCTGCATGTGTCGGAGAGTCTCCGGCGGTTTCTATAGAGACGAAAGGACAGAACGTTGACATCTAAAACCTTTTCTCCCACGCTCTCAGGAATGTCTCATAACTGGAGTCCTGTACAAGAGCTGTGCGGGGGTATTAGTAGTCCCAGAGGTGAGAGAGGTCCCTCCTTCATAGTTGCAGTGGTTTCTGAACAAGAAATATCACCTTGATATCCTTGAATTTTCAAAAAAGCAAAAAATCTCACCTTACTACTGTACAAATGAACCTTTCCATTAACTTTCAGAACGATAAATAGTGGGAGTAAGTTACATACTGGAATCTAATCAAGGGGTTCAGATGGTTTATAGCTAGAATAATGGATACCTGGGAGTGAGTTACAGACTGGAATCTAATCAAGGGGTTCAGATGGTTTATAGCTAGAATAATGGATACCTGGGAGTGAGTTACAGACTGGAATAATATTCACAAATAGAACTTATTTTCAAAAGTAAAACTTAGAAATGTGAAATGGAAATGAGATGAATCTCAAGTCAAGGATGTGAGCGTCGGACACTTGATGTTGTGTTGCAGCACTGCAGGCCTGTGTCTCACTGTGAGAGTTCCTGCTAATTAATAGGTTGTCAGGTTTGCCAGGCTGAATAACAAGCTGCTCTGGAATGTACACAGCACAGCATGCTGGAGCCACCTATGGGTGCACTAATTGGGGATTATTGCTGCTCTGCTGATGGGTTTGTTAATGTATGTGCTGCATTTTCCCCCTCCCTGCACTTAGATTCTGACTTCCCTGTTGAAAATTGTCGCCTTTCAATACATTTGCTGTTATTTCGAATCACTTGGGCTTCATCTTGATATTGGCTTTGGCACAGTGGGAAGCACTCAGGCCTCCTAAAACCAGAAGCCGTGGGGGTTCAAGTCTCACTGTGGTGACTTATGCCCGTAATCTTAGCCAGCGCTCCCCTGCGCAGTACTGATGGAGTGCTGCACTGCCGGTGGTGCTGCCTTCCAGGTGAGATATTAAATCAAGGCCCTGGATGCCCTCTGTGCTGTGGATGTTGAAAATTCACCATTTTGGTGAGGAGCAGTGAGGCTCATTCAGGTATCCTGGCCATGAGTTACCCTTCAACCAGCCTCACCAGGACAGGATATTTGGTCATTGCCACGTTGTTGTTTGCAGGATCTCGCTGTGTGTAAATTGGTTGCCACAGCTCCTAGATTACAGAGTAGTGACTACACTCCAGAATGTACTTCATTGGCTGTAAGGCACTTTAGGACACACGGAGATCATGACAGGTGTTTGTATAAATGCAAGTCTTTCTTTGTTTTTGTGTTAAATGAGCGCTTGGACAACTGTGGCATTGGGGGTGGCTCCACGGACCTTCAGTCTCAGTAGAGACAGCAGGAATAGTTATATAAGAGGGCAAGTCATTGGTGTTCAGCATTCTTATTCATAGCAGCAGATATCTCCCTGGGCGTGCAGCCACCATTTTCACCTGCTGATGCGGGTTGTCTTTGATGCCTCCTGTCCCCCCCTTTTTTTTTAAGGCCAGCGGTCTAGATCGTTAACCACTGCAATTAGCATCCAAGGTCACTGAGAGATCAATTGCTGCAAGCAGGGAGCTAGGTTTCTTTTGATTGGTGGCTGCTTGTAAAATTCCTGGCTCGCATCCTGGGAAAAGATCTGAGTTATCAAGGTCAGGAAAGCCAGAAAGATATCCCTGACTTGTCATCTCTCTTTTTGCAAACACTCGACACTTCGAAATGTGTCGTCTGAATAATGAGTACCTTATCGGCAGTTGCACACTAGACTTGAAGCTTTATATATGTGTGGCTGAATGTATATAATATAAATATATACAGCATATTTTTTATATAAACCTTCCCAGGGATCAGTCCATAATGAGCATAGAAGCATACAGCACAGGAGGAAGCCATACAGCCCACCATGCATGTGCCAACCCTTTGAAAAAGTAACCGAATTAATCCCAGCCCCCTACTCTTTTCTCAGATGCAGCAATTTGTTTTCTTTTTCAAATATTTATCCCATTCCCTTTTTAAAGTTATTATTGAATCTGCTTCCACCACCTGGTCACCAAATGCCGGGTCTGTCTGGTCTCCCGGTGCAGGGGGCGTCTGGTCTCCCGGTGCAGGGAGCGTCTGGTCTCCCGGTGCAGGGGGCGTCTGGTCTCCCGGTGCAGGGGGCGTCTGGTCTCCCGGTGCAGGGAGCGTCTGGTCTCCCGGTGCAGGGAGCGTCTGGTCTCCCGGTGCAGGGGGCGTCTGGTCTCCCGGTGCAGGGAGCGTCTGGTCTCCCGGTGCAGGGAGCGTCTGGTCTCCCGGTGCAGGGAGCGTCTGGTCTCCCGGTGCAGGGAGCATCTGGTCTCTGATGCAGGGAGCGTCTGGTCTCTGATGCAAGGGGTGTCTGCTCTCTGATGCAGGGGGTGTCTGGTCTCTGATGCAGGGGGTGTCTGGTCTCTGATGCAGGGGGCGTCTGGTCTCTGATGCAGGGGGCGTCTGGTCTCCCGGTGCAGGGGGCGTCTGGTCTCCCGGTGCAGGGGGCGTCTGGTCTCCCGGTGCAGGGGGCGTCTGGTCTCCCGGTGCAGGGGGCGTCTGGTCTCCCGGTGCAGGGGGCGTCTGGTCTCCCGGTGCAGGGGGCGTCTGGTCTCCCGGTGCAGGGGGCGTCTGGTCTCCCGGTGCAGGGGGCGTCTGGTCTCCCGGTACAGGGGGCGTCTGGTCTCTGATGCAGGGGGCGTCTGGTCTCTGATGCAGGGGGCGTCTGGTCTCTGATGCAAGGGGTGTCTGGTCTCTGATGCAGGGGGTGTCTGGTCTCCTTATCTAGGGGGGTCTCTGGTCTCCCGATGCAGGGGGTGTCTGGTTTCTGATGCAGGGGGTGTCTGGTCTCCCGATGCAGGGGGTCTCTGGTCTCCTAATGCAGGGGGTCTCTGAACCCCTGATGCTGGGAGCCTCTCTCCTCTGAGACAGGCTGTACCTTTTCCAGTTCTCTTCACACTGTGCGGCTCTCTTTTCCACACTTCCCTCTCTCTTTTGTCACTTGCGACACTGCATGATGAGTGTGATTAATTTCCAGCCAGCCAGCTCGAGCTGTGAGCACAAACTGCTGAGATTTACTAACTGTCCTGTGACTTGTTAACTCCTCACTTACCTGCAGCTGTAGCCCTTTCTCTGCAAATCACTGCTTCCTTTTAAAACCTTTTGCTTCTTTCTCACCGATCTTAGCAATGTTTATCTCATCTTGCATTAATATAGCGTCTTTAACTTTGGACACATCCCAAGATGCTTCACAGGAGCAATTATCTAACACAATTTGACACTGAGCCCACATAAAGAGATGGTGAGCAAGACATTGGTTTTAGGTTTAAATGTTAAAAGTAGGGACAGAGGTGTAGAGGCAAGAACATTTAGGGAGGGAATTCCAGATCTTAGGGCCTGGGCAGATCGAGGCATAGCCACGAAATGGTGGTACGATTAAAATCAGGGATGCTCAAGTGGCCAGAATTAGAGGAGCACAGATAGCTCGGAGGCTTATGTAGAGATAGCGAGGGGAGAGGCCATGGAGAGGTGTGCGAAGAAGGATGAGAAGTTTAAGACTGAAGTGTTGCTGGAGGAGCTGATGCAAGGTCAGCAGGCACAGCGGTAATGAGTGAACAGTACTTGGCGCGAGTTAGGATGCGTTCAGCAGAGTTTGGATGAGCTCATGCTGATGGAGTGAGGGAGGTAAGGGGTCAGGCAGGGGAGCGGTCCCCAAATCTCACCCTCTTCCCTTCCCTTCTAGCCTCAATGGGACAAGGTTCCATGACCACTAACCTGTCACAGTGTGACTATAGGTGATGAGTAATAGAAACTTGCTCACTCAACCAGTGGACGGTGGGGAGGAGGGGGCTATCGCATAGGAAGCCTGTCCTCACGTGAAGAACAAATACACACAGGCTCTCGATCTAGACTGAGGCCAATGGTCCTCAGGGACTGAGGCAAATTATCCATCCTCCTATTTGAAATATGTAATTCTTAAGATGTGGGTGTCGCTGGCAAGGCCAGCGTTTGTTGCCCATCCCTAACTGCCTTTGAGATGCTGGCGGTGAGCCACCTTCTTGAATGGCTGCAGTGCATCTGAGGAAAGGGGAGGCCGTCCTTCCTATGGATTCACCCACAAAGAACTTCAATTTATAAGCTGCCTGCCATGTCCTCAGGATGTCCACTTGCCGGATGAGTCCAGCTCCAACAACACTCAAGCCCCAGATGGGGCTTCAGCGTTATGTCTCTTTAGAAAGATGGTGCCTCTGACAGTGCAGCACTCCCTAAATACTGACCCTCTGACAGTGCAGCACTCCCTAAATACTGACCCTCTGACACTGCAGCACTCCCTAAATACTGACCCTTTGACAGTGCAGCACTCCCTCAGTACTGCCCCTTTGACAGTGCAATGCTCCCTCAATACTGACCCTTTGACAGTGCAGCACTCCCTCAGTACTGACATTTCTGGCAATGCAGCACTCCCTCAGTACTGACACTTCTGGCAATGCAGCACTCCCTCAGTACTGCCTCTCTGACAGTGCAGCACTCCCTCGGTGTGACACTTTGCCAGTGCAGCACTCCCTCAGTACTGAACCTTGAAAGTGCAGCACTCCCTCAGTACTGACCCTCTCTCAGTGCAGCACTCCCTTAGTACTGACCATCTGACAGTGCAGCACTCCCTCAGTACTGACCATCTGACAGTGCAGCACTCCCTCGGTACTGACCCTCTGACAGTGCAGCACTCCCTTAGTACTGACCATCTGACAGTGCAGCACTCCCTCAGTACTGACCATCTGACAGTGCAGCACTCCCTCAGTACTGACCATCTGACAGTGCAGCACTCCCTCAGTACTGACCCTCTGACAGTGCAGCACTCCCTCAGTACTGACCATCTGACAGTGCAGCACTCCCTCAGTACTGACCATCTGACAGTGCAGCACTCCCTCAGTACTGACCCTCTGACAGTGCAGCGCTCCCTCAGTACTGACCCTCTGACAGTGCAGCACTCCCTCACTAGAAGTGTCAGCCTTAGATTTTGTCTTCAAGTCCCACTCCAGGGACCTGAACCCAACCTTCTGACTCAGAGGAAAGTGAGGTACTGACCAAGCCCTGGCTGATGGAGCAGATACTGCATCTGTCAAGAACGAAGCATAAACAAGGGTGAGTCTCATTCCAAATACAGGTGGGGATTGAGTGTCATGTCATGACACCGAGCAACAGGACAAAGTGACTCACCAAACCAGCGGTCAGTGCCAAAGTAAGACATGTTGTCATTCGTGCTGTCATAGTAGCAGATCTTCACGTATTTAGCATCTGTGGGGAAAGAACAAAGTCATTCTATTACAAAACTCCTCCAGATAATAACAGGATAAACATTCACCATCCTCACCTCACCTGCCTCTCCCCATTCACAGTCAGGCACCGGGCAGCCTGTTCCCAGTGGAGGGGATTAACCCTCTCACCCAACTCTCCCCCCATTCACAGTCAGGCACCGGGCAGCCTGTTCCCAGGGGAGGGGATTAACCCTCTCACCCACCTCTCCCCCCATTCACAGTCAGGCACCGGGCAGCCTGTTCCCAGGGGAGGGGATTAATTCTTCCATCGGAGCTTCCCAGAGGGAGAGATTCCCAGCAGGTAAAGGGGGAAGGCCCAGGATATATGGAGCCAGCTGCAGACATGAAATACAGACAAAGAGACAGGGAAAAATTCTCTGGCGAACACAGTTAAATTCCATCCAGGGAAATACAATGAAATCAGCCATGCAATTATGTGCAAAGCATCTCCGAACATGCAGCAAGGTGGAGGGAAGATGGAGGGAAACCACTCCGGAAAGTCTGGGACTAGATAAGGGATCTGGATTTCTGTGGTAGTGGAAATGGAAAATGTTAATGTGCTGACAGCTCCCTTTGCTCCCCATCCGACATTCAGTCCTGGTGAATTCAATCAGATGCTGTGGGCAGTGTGTGATCTGTGTGCTGCTGCCCAAAAACCATTTCTACTACCTTTAGCACACGGGGAGACGGTGGAGTAGTGGTAATGGACTCCTAATCCAGGCCGATTCTCTCGTTCAGATCCCACCATGGCAGCTGATAAAATTTTAATTTGATTAATTGAAAAATAAAAATCTGGAATTGAAAGCTAGCCTCAGTGAGGATGACCATGAAATTATCATCGATTGTTGTAAGAAACCCATCTGGTTTACTAATGCCTAGTATGGAAGGAAATCTGCCCTCCCTTCCTGGACTGGCCCACATGTGACTCCAGACCACACAGCAATGTTGTTGACTCAGAAATGACTGACCAAGCCATGCAGTTGAAGGGCGATTAGGGACGGGCCACAAATGCTGCCTTGCCAGTGATGCCCACATCCTCCAGGAAAGAATTTTTTAAAAAACTACAGCTGCAGCACAATGGTAAATACACCTTGCAATTGCTCAACCATTGTCCAGGCCATCCGAGATCCACTGGCATCGAACACCACGTGACCCTAGGGGAGAGAAAGGACATGTCAATAGACGTCAAGATCCATCAATGTTCAGGAAAGCCATCAGCACAAAGATTGGGAGAGGAGGGGAGAGGAGACGCAAATGTCAAACCGATGGTAATGTCAGTTCTAGGGATCTAAGCTGGGAGAACCATAACATTCCTTAAGTATTCTTGCACTGATGCCACTCCATAAATGCACCAAGGTAGACACACACACTGAGCAGCATAGGGACTGACACGCCAGCTCGGCGGACAGCAGCAAAGCACTTTCCCTGTGCCTTAAATGACTTTCTGTCTCTATGGCAGCCAGCAGCAAGCACAGGCACGTGCTGATGAACACAAACACAGGCACTTACAAGATGCACCAACACACACACACACCACACACACACACCACACAAGCACAGACACCACATAGGCACACACACCACACAGGCACACACACCACATACACAGTCACACACACAGACACACTCACACCACACACACACACACACAGACACCCCATACCCACACAGACACACACACCACACACACACACACACACACACACCACACAAGCACAGACACCACACAGGTACACACACCACACACACAGACACACACACAGACAGACACACCACACCACACACACACAGGCACACACACACACACAGACACACACACAGGCAGACACACAGGCACATACACACACAGACACACACACACACACAAACCACACACACACACAGACCCAGACACACACACACACATTGATGTATCTGAGATGGAGCTCCACACATCAGTAACTAAATAGTTTTTGGAAGAGGCAGGAAGAGCAATGTGTTTGAGAGATGCGACATCTCACATTGAGGAGTGGGTTTGAGACAATATCCCACAAATAAGAGATTCCTCAGTGTGGTGAAGGAGCAAAGGGGTCCAGGCATGTTGATGATTAAATCCTGAGAAACAGGGTAGGGAAGAGCAAAAGATAGCTAGTGAAAATAGAAAATTGGGCCTGAGGGTTTATATCGAGAAGGAGTGGAAATAAAAGCAACAAGATCATGCTGATTGTGTAAAACAGTGGCCACATCTGAAATGCTGAGTGCGGTCTTGGGCCTCCCGCTACAGAAGAGATAAATATCCTCAGGAACAAGTGCAACACAGATCGCTGCTTGGGTTAAGGGCTCAGGGAAAACCTCAAATCAAAGACAACTTTGTTTACTCTCAGACTCCGAGGGAATTTGTTTAAAGAGGTGTTCAAAATGGTTGTCAGCCATGGCTCAGTGGGCTGCAATCTTGTCTCTCAGTCAGAAGGTTATGGTTTAGAGCCGGAGATGAGCACATAGGCCAGGGTTTTCAGGATGGTGGGTTTTCCCTTTCACCATCTGACAAGTTGGCAAGTCCGCAGCCATTTCACACTCCAATAAGCGTCAATAGGCCGGAGACAGGACTTCTGCCCCTCGCTCGGGATTGGCCGGCAGCTCCCGAGTCCCTGCAGTGGGGCTGCAGTGGCCAGGACTGGAACTGCAATCGGTACCCAGAGTCTCAGATCCAGGACCGGACAATGGTGGGGGTCTCAGGGCATGGAGGGGACGTGAGGCACAGGGGAGCAGGCAGAGGCCCTATCTGCCCTCTCAGCTGGGTGTGAAAGATCTCAACAGCACCATTTTGGACAGGAACAGGAGAGTTCTCCTGGTCTATCAATATTACTTAAAAAAAACTGGTTATCTGATCATTAACCTTCTGGTTAAAATGTCTTTGTTTTCACGTACCAGACACACTTGCTTACAAATAAAAACTTACACACAGCACACTAAAAGAGACTACCTTTAATTACAGGCGCACAGAGACACAAATAAACATACACAAACAGGATAAACACAGACAAATTATACACCAACACCGACACATGACACATAAATGCACGCACACAGACAGATATACATCCACACATGCATAGATATAGAAAGATTGATACACACAAAGACTTCTTAAAAATTCTTTCATGGGAATGTGGGCATCACTGGCAGGGCCAGAATTTGCTGCCTATCCCAAATTGCCCTTGAACTGAGTGGCTTGCCACACCATTTCAAAGGGCGGCTGAGAGTCAACCACATTGCTGTGGGTCTGGAGTCACATGTAAGCCAGGCCAGGTAAGGACGGCAGATTTCCTTCCCTAAAGGGAACCAGTGCCCAGAGCCCAAGTCCCAGGATGCCAGGAACAGGTGAGTTTTGGGGTTCTCAGGGCAGGGAGGGTAGGGAGGCCTGGGGGTGGGGTGGGTGGGTGGGCACTGGAGGGGATTGGGGTCAGAGGAGAGGCCAGGATGGGGAGGAGGGAGGTCCTGCGGCTGTGCTGGAGGGGGCGGCACCCGATGTTAAAAGGGAGCTGCTGATGGAGGCGCACCCACCCCCCCAAACCCCCAACCTCCCAACCTCCTGCCCTGTACCCTCCCCCCCCAACTTCCAGGTCAAGGCCTGAATCCGGTTTATTTTCGGGCTTCCCCCATTCCCTGGAACTCCTCCTGCCATTCTGAAAATTGGGGCTGGCTGGGAAACAGTCCTTAAGTGGTCCATAATTGGCTGCTTAAGGGCCTTAATTGGGGCAAGGGTGGGTGGGCTGACTCTGGCCTCGCCCGCCCCAGTATCAAGTTGCGGAGAGGTCGGGGCAGGTGGGAACCCAGCGGGAAGGCCATCCGAGGAATTTTACGCTGACACCCCACATACAAACCCACCACCGGGAGAGTGTAAAATTCTGCCTATAGTAACACTTACACACAGACACACAAGCGCACAGGCACACACAAACAGACACAGACATAGAGATACACAGGCACACAGACACACACACACAGATAAACAAACACACACATGGAGATACACAGGTGCAAACACACACACATTCACAAAGACAAATAGACAGGCACACAGATACAGACAGAAACACAGTCAGAAACACAGACAGACACACAGACTGACACACAGACAGACACACAGACAGAGACATACCGAGACCCCATCGAAGGAGGAGGAATTCATGGCTTTGTAAAGCTCGTCGGTGATGTCCCTGTTCTGGCTGCGATAGTTGAACTGCTCCAAACGCATCTGCTTCTTCTCCAGCTCCTGGGCCGTTTTGTTCAGGGCCAGGGCCAGGGCCCAGATGGCATCGTAGGCCAAGGGGGCCTCTTGGTAGCCCCCCGTCTCCTCCGGCGATTTCTTGATCACCATCTGCAGTTTCTCCAAGAACTCTTGCGAGGTCTGGGCATGGATTCAGAGCGGGAAAGTTACATGGGCTACATCACATAGAATCCAACCCATCCAGCTCACAGCTGTCAGGCAACGTCTTGATTTTAAAATTCTCATCCTCGTTTTCAGATCCCTCCATGGCCTTGCCCCTTCATCCCTGTAACCGCCTCCAACACCCACATCCATCTGGGATCTCTGCAACTGCACATTCCAAATTTCAATCGCTCCACCATTGGCGGCTGTGCCTCCAGATGTCTGGGCTCTGGAATTTCCTCCTAAAACTCTTTGCCTCTCTTGTTTTCCTCCTTTAAGATGCTTCTAACACCTACCTCTTCAACCAACCTGTTGGTCACCTGTCCTAATATCTATTAATGAGGGTTAAGCGTCACATTAGGTTTTATAATTCCCCCCCCATCCACCCCCTCCCGGTTAGGATGTCCTCCTACGTGTTGCGTCATTCCATGATCCTACCGCTGAGATGCACTACAGCAACTTGCCAAGATTTCCTCACCCCATGACCCCCAAATACTTGACCTCCAACACCCAGGCCAGAATATTACGTCCCGCGGGTGGGCGGGCACGCACCGGACCCGAATGGACGCGGAACAGCGCGAGGTGACATCGGGCGAGCGTCCCGGCGCCAACGCGCACTCACACGGGATTCCGCTCGGCGGGCACGTGCGGCAGTGGGAAGCGTGCCTGTCGGCGGGCACGTGCGGCAGTGGGAAGCGTGCCTGTCGGCGGGCACGTGCGGCAGTGGGAAGCGTGCCTGTCGGCGGGCACGTGCGGCAGTGGGAAGCGTGCCTGTCGGCGGGCACGTGCGGCAGTGGGAAGCGTGCCTGTCGGCGGGCACGTGCGGCAGTGGGAAGCGTGCCTGTCGGCGGGCACGTGCGGCAGTGGGAAGCGTGCCTGTCGGCGGGCACGTGCGGCAAACAGGCCCACTGGCGATGCAATCAACAGCCATGTCCCGTGGCCCGTCCACATTCACAGCTGGCGGCGGATTCGGGCCAGGCTGCAATCACATTTCTGCTCGAGCCTCGATCCAGGGCGGGCTGGAATCTCCGTGTGGAAATAAGATAGAGAGAGAGACAAGGGGGCTGGTTGTTGTTACATTAACACCTGCCCCCCCCCCCCCCCGGCGGTGCTGGGTATTTCAGCGCGTGCTTCACGCTGGCTGCCCGTTAATTGGACAGCAGGCGTGAAATGGCGGTCAGGAGCCAATCGCAGCCGCTGGTCCATTTCCCGCCCGCCCCTGGGCCCGCCCACCGCACGCGCCCGACGACCGAAAAATTCAGGCCCGAGACAATCAAAGTCTAGTGCGCACCTGGGACCCGCCCCCTCTCCCACCTCCCCCCGGTCACATGTGCTTTTTATTCGTGCATGTCATGGCATGTACTTCATTGTCGCCGGGTGGAAGCGCTGCAACTTCCTACCTAACAACCCTGCCGGAGCACCTTTAACCCACACTCACACCGGAGAAGGCAGCTCGCCACCGCATTCTCACAGGCAGCTAGCGGGGAGGGGTAATAAACGTCAGTGATGCCTTAAAAAGCAAAACTAGCCCCCATTCCTTTCAAAGCTGCGTCCTCACCATTTTGGAAATTCCCCTGCTGTTGGTGGGATTCACCATGAGGATCTCAGTGGTGAGGTGACCCTCCACGGCTTCTGTCATTTGCTGCACCGTACAGTTGATGTTATTGTCCTGGATCTTGAACCAGTTGTCCGCGTACCATCCGATCAGGAACCAGACATACTTCTTACCGTACAGCTTCTCCTTGTATACCTGCAGCCGGGGAAGAGAGAAAGATGCAGCGCAGTGTAGGGAATTAACTGGGAGAGCCGTTCGCACAGCGCAGCTAGAGCAGAGTGTTTTTCGTGAGGGATGTGTTATAACAGTGATAGTGAGATGTGGTGTGTAATACCAGAGAGTGTGGTAACGACAGATGTGTGTTATATCGGAATGTTACTGTGAGACATTTTTTAAAATCAGAATGTTACAGTGAGGAGTGCGAGGCATATTATACCACTTCTACAGTGAGGGGAGTATTATACAAGATGTTACAGTGAGAGCAGTGTTATATCACAGTGTTACAGTGAGGAGTGCGAGGCATATTATACCACTTCTACAGTGAGGGGAGTATTATACAAGATGTTACAGTGAGAGCAGTGTTATATCACAGTGTTACAGTGAGGAGTGCGAGGCATATTATACCACTTCTACAGTGAGCGGAGTATTATATAAGATGTTACAGTGAGAACAGTGTTATATCACAGTGTTACAGTGAGGGGAGTGTTATGTAAGATGTTATAGTCAGAGCAGTGTAATGTCAGAGTATTACAGTGAGGGTTTTTTTATGTAAGATGTTACAGTCAGAGCAATGTGATATCAATGTTACAGTGGGGGGAGTTTTATATAAGATGTTACAGTCAAAGCAGTGATATTAATCAGTGTTACAGTGAGGAGTTTGTTATATCTGTGACAGTTATATGGAAAGAATATTGTGTCAGAGTGTTAGTGTGAATGACCTAAGTTATATCCTGCACTGTCTCTGATCTGGGTGTGTTTGTTAGGGTAGTCATGTGATAAGAACTTGTATTTATTTATATAGCAACTTACCATATCTTTCCGAACTGTCTTACACCTACAATGAATGATTCTAAAACGCGATTGCATTTATAATGTGACTATGCACAAACAACAGCAATGGGATACTTCATGGGATAATGTGCTGTTTTTAAAAAAATTTCCATGGGATGTGGGCATCACTGGCAAGGCCAGAATTTGTTGCCCATCCCTAATTGCCCTTGAACAGAGTGGCTTGCTCAGCCATTTCAAAGGGCAGTTAAAAGAGTCAACCACATTGCTCTGAGTCTGGAGTCACATATAGGCCAGACAGGGTAAGGATGGCAGAACATTAGTGAACCAGATGGGTTTTTACAACAATCAATGATAGTTTCATGATCACTACTACTGAGACAAGCTTTCAGTTCCAGATTTTATTGATTTAACTTAAATTCCACAAGCTACTGTGGTGAGATTTGAACCCATGCCCCCAAAACATTACTCACCCAGTGACATTACCACTGCACTTCTATATCCTCTTAGTCCAGGAAGGGCAGTTTGACTGTTATGTCAGGGGAATTCCTTGCGCCCTGTTAACAAGTGACATCTTGAAGCTGATTGAAGCAGTTGATTGGGTAGATAGAGAGAAACAATTTCCTCTGGTGGAATGGCCCAGAATAAGAAGGTATAACCTTAAAATAATAGCTAGGCCATTTTGGAGTGATGTCAGGAAGCACTTCTTCACACAAAGGATGGTTGTAGGGCTGAAATCATCAATTTTTGCAATTTTATATTTTTATATTTTAATTATGCTTTGCTCTCGATTTGAAAAGAGCCAGTATTGATTTTCTGAAAGTTACTTTGTGGAACTTGATTTAAAACTAAGTGTGATTGTGCTTTGATTAAGTCAAGCAATTAATCAATCAATTCGTGAATAGTAATCAATAATGATATTATTAACTGTGGACTTGTTTTTCCCACTCTTTCGTCTTGTTTTCATATTGGTCAGACCACATTCGCAGCTGTTATTTTGTTTAAACTACTGTTTTTTTCGCTCTTCTGGCTAGATAAAAGTTGTCTTCTATTCTTTATGAGCAATCAGTTCTTACATCATACGATGACCCTTGAACTGGAAGCCAGGACAATGGATAACCTTGCACATGGGGTGGTCAACTATGGTGTGGAAATGGGAAATGGAGTCTGATTGATGGGCAGTATAACCAGATTGACGCCATTCCTTCACTGTCGCTGGGTCAAAATTCTGGAACTCCCTCCTGAATGGCACTGTGGGTGTACCTACACCACATGGACTGCAGCGGTTCAAGACGGCGGCTCACCACTGCCTACTCTGGGCAACTAGGGATGGGCAACAAATGCTGGCCCAGCCAGCGAAGCCCACATCCCGTGAATGAATTAAAAAAGGTGGGAGACACTATCAGAGAGACGTGTAAACAGCCTGCCGGCAAAGTCTGCAAGCCTCACAGTGCCTGTGAGAAAAATTTGATAAGGACTCATGGTAAGGGTGTTAAACGATATAGGAGTAAGGTGGGTAGACAGAGTTAAGGTAAGGATCAGCTAGGGTCTAAGTGAAAAGTGGAAGAGGCTCAAGGAGCCAGATAGCCTCCTTCTGTTCTACGGGATCTTTAATACACATCTCTGCCAAAGAATGTTACCACTGACAATGCAGCACTTTCTCATTAATGCACCAGCTCCCCCTCAGCCAACAGTGCGACACTCTCAGCACTGGTGCTGGGAGTGTCAGACTAGACTTTGTGCTCAAGTCTCTGAATCGAGCCTCAAACAGGTCGGAATGTCCCATTAGGGAAAATCCAGGCTCTGAGGGGGCAGCTGTTTCTGAGGTCCTTGCCCTGTATCATGTGCTGTCAGGGTGGTCTGAATGTGACAAGAGACAGTAATCATGCTCAGGAAGTAACCTCCCTCTCTCTCTCTCTTGCCTCTCAGTCAGAAGACTGTGGGTTCAAGTCTCATTCTAGAGACTTGAACACAAAATCTAGGCTGACACTCCAGCCCCAGGACAGAGGGAGTGCTGCACTGTCAGAGGTGCCACCTTTCTGATGAGACCTTTAACCTGAGGCCCCATCTGTCCTCTCGGGTGGACGTAAAAGGTCCTACTGTGTTCTTTGAAGAAGAGCAGGGAAGTTATCTCTGATGTCCTAGTCAATAATTATCCGTCAACCAACATCACTATGTGATCATTATCACCTTGTCGCTTATGGAAGCTTGCTGTGTGCAAATTGGTCACCAAGTTTCCTGCATTACAACAGTGGCTACACCTAAAAAGTATTTTTGCCTGCTTTGAGGTACTCTGGGGAATTGCAAGGATGGGAAAGGCACTAAATAAATGCAAGTTGCTTTTTTCATTGAACTCGTACCTCACAGAAGACTTTCCTTGCCTCAGTTTCGTAGAATAACCCAACAATGATACGGGCATCTTGTCTCTGCAGAAACAGATTAAAACACTCCATTAGGTTATAAAACCAATCACGGCTTCCTCCCTGCCTAAACGATACAACATGCTTGGGGTCTGAAGGAATTATTCATTCCTGTCTGGTGCTGCATAGTCCTTGTGTGTCTCAGTATCAGCTCCTGTGCATGTACAGTGCACAGTGCTTTAAAAGGGGGGTGATTCACTCCTTTCTAGTACCGAATGTCCCATGTGTGCAAAGTGTGAAAGCTGATGATCAGTCCTTGCTGCAGCCTGTTATTCCGACGGCTCGGAGGTTACCTTGAGGTTTTTAACAGCGACGCCGGGGTCTGTCAGGAAGCTCTGCCGCACGCTAATCTCGATCCCGGCCTCCTTCACGCGCTGCTCCAAATCGTCTAAAGTCTGGGAGAGGAAACAGAGAGGAGTATCAGGACTTCTGAACGGCTCCAACAAGCCGCTGAGCGCAACTCAGACAATGGGGAGCTGAACTCCAGGCTCACCTCAGCCCCGTCTGCTAGGTTGAGGCATCTTCAACGTGCAGCTGGTGAAAACTGGGCCAAGGATGTAAGGTCGGATGGAGAAATGGAATCAGGAGGAGTAATAGAGATATGATGACACAGAAGAAGGCCATTCAGCCCATTAGAGTTTCTTATTCATTTGTGGGACGTGGGCATCACTGGCTAGGCCAGCACTTATCACCAATCTTCAGATGTGTAGTTGAGAGTCAGCACATTGCTGTGGGTTTGAAGCCACATGTAGGCCAGACCAGGGGTAAATACAGCAAATTTCCTACCCAGATGGGTTTTTATGATAATCAGCAATAATACTTTAAATTCCAGATTTTTATTGAATTCAAATCTGCAGTGGTTGGATTTGAACCCAGGTCCCACAGAGAAGTACCCTGGGTCTCTAGATTACCAGTCTAATGACAATACCACAACGCCACCACTTCCCCTCCTCTCTGCGAAGCAATCCAGTTAGTCCCATTCCATCCCCCTGCTCTATCCCCATAGCCCTGAAAGTTTATTTCTCTCAAGTGGCCATCCAATTTTCTTTTGAATTCCTTCATCATCTCCTGTTCTATAACCCTCGTGAGCAGTGAGTTCCAGGTCATTACCGCTTGCTGCGGAGAAAACGTCCCTCCTCATGTTCCCCTTGCATCTCTTTCCCAAAACCTTCAATCCGTGCCTCCTCGTCCTTGCACCATGAGCCACTGGGAACAGCTTTACTTTGTCTACCTTATCTAAACCTGTCATCATCTTGTACATCCCAATTAAATCTCCCCTCAATCTCCTTTGCTCCAAGGAGAACAATCCCAGCTTCTCCAACCTAACCTTGTTGCTAAAATGCCCCCTTCCCTGGAACCATTCTGGTGAATCTCCACTCCGCCCTCTCAAGGAGCCTCACACCCTTCCTAAAGTCTGGTGACCAGAACCGGACTCAATGTTCATGGTAAATGAAGAGGAAGAGGGATCAGCATCTGAGGGCTGTTGGAACATGGGCTCAGATCCCACCAGAGACAGTGTGAGAATTGGAATTAAGTAACAAATCTGCTATCAGGAGAAGTGATTTGGAAGTTGTAAGAGTATCGTTAAAAGCCTCAAACCTCTTCACTCATACCCTTGCAGATAAAGAAATCTGACATCCTTATCTGGTTTGGCCTACATGTGACTCCAGTCCCACTCTCAAGTGGTCAAAACTTGACGGCCCTCGGAAGTGGGCTAGCATGCCACTCAGTTTTTAAAAAATTCTTTCATGGGTTGTGGGCGTTGAGAAGGTGGTGGTGAGCCGCCTTCTTGAACCACTGCAGTCCATCCGGTATATGTATACGCACAGTGCTGTTAGGGAGGGAGTTCAGGGTTTAAACCCAGCATCAGTGAAGGAACGGCGATATAGGTCCAAGTCAGGATGGTGATTGACTTGGAGGGGACTTGCAGCTGGTGATGTTCCCATGCATCTTCTGCCCTTGTCCTTCTAGGTGGCAGAGGTCGTGGGTTTGGAAGGTGCTGTTGAAGGAGCCTTAGTGAGTTTCTGCAGTGCGTCTTGTAGATGGTACACACTGCTGCTATTGTGCATCGGTGGTGGAGGGAGTGAACGTTTGTGGAAGGGGTGCCAATCAAGCGGGGCTGCTTTGTCCTGGATGGTGTTGAGCTTCTTGAGTGTTGTGGGAGCTGCACTCATCCAGGCAAGTGGAGAGTATTCCATCACACTCCTGACTTGTGCCTTGTAAATGGTGGATGGGCTTTGGGGTGGGGGCAGGAGGTGAGTTACTTGCCATAGTGCATAATAAAGGGATATGGGGTTAGTATGGTAAAAAGGCATTAAAGTGGATGATCAGCCATGATCATATTGAGTGGTGGAGCAGATTTGATGGGCTGAATGGCCTACTCCTGCTCTTATATTCCTATGTATCACCAAGTTCTCCGGGGACAAATGAGGAACAGGCCTTACCCAGACCTAGAAACTGAATTAAAAGAAAACCAGTTCTCCTTCCCATTTCTCCGCGACCCCCTCCATCCCACGTGCACCCTTGATGTCGTTCCACACGCGATGGCCCATCGGAGATCCCGGCAGTTTGCGTTGCCCATCCGGCCCTTAACTCGGTCGGCAGGGCCAACCCCCCGGCATGCTGGCACACGGACCTTACCGAGGTGAAGACTTCTGTGGTCTGTTGGATGGTGGCGATCTTCGTCCAGCCCCACCTCTTGAAGAGCTTGACCCGGGTTGGGTTGTGGAGGGTGGCGGAAGGGTGAGTCCGGAAGAAGGTGGGGAAGCGCTGGCGATTGGAGAGAGCAGGAGAGCTGGAGCCGTACGAGAGCTGCAGAGAGGAGAGCAGAGGGTCACCAGCGTGCTCAGTGATGCACAGGGGGCCTCACACTGTGTGATACAAATGTCATATCCTAATAAGCACCAAATCCCATTTGTTCATCACCCACTGTGCTCACTAATCTCTATTAGTTCCCAGCTTGGCAACATCTAGGAAAATAGGACTTGGGAGTAGGGGTAGACCATTCGACCCCTCGAGGCTGCTCCGCTATCCAATGAGGTCATGGCTGATCTGGCTGTGATCTCAACTCCACTTTGCCATCTGCCCCCCCATAACCCTCGACTCACTTGTCTATCAAAAATCTGTTTAACTCAGCCTTGAAATCTGTTTAACTCAGCCTCCACTGCCCTGCAGGGAAGAGAATTTCACATGTACTAACAATCCTTTGAGAGAAAAAAAACTTCTCCTCGTCCCCATCTTAAAAAGGGAGACCTCTTATTCTTAAACTGTGCCCCCTGGTTCTTGTCTCCCACACACATCCTCCTGGTATCCACCCTATCAAGTCACCTCAGGATCTCATTTTCCTAAACTCCAATGGGTATAGGCCCAACCTGTTCAACCTTTCCCCATAAGATAAGCCCCTCAAACTTCAATTTTAAAACTCTCGCCCTTGTTTTCAAAATGTCTCCGTGGCCTCTACGCTCTCTATCTCTGTAATCTCCTCAGCCCACAGCCCTCCAAGATATCTGCGCTCCTCCAATTCCAACCTCTCGAGCACCCCCGATTTTAATTGCTCCATCATTGGTGGCCATTCTAAGCCCCAGGCTCCAGAATTCCCTCACTGCTCCTCTCTTCCTTTCTATCTCCCTTTCATAGAAACATAGGAACTAGGAGCAGGAGTAGGCCATTCGGCCCTTCGAGCCTGCTCCGCCATTCATTATGATCATGGCCGATCATCCAATAGCCTGCTCCCGCTTTCTCCCCATACCATAGAACCATAGACAAGTTACAGCACAGGAAGAGGCCATTTGGCCTATCTTGTCCATGCCAGCCCGAGGACACCCAGGTGCCCTTTCTAATCCTGCCTTCCTGCACCCGGCCCATAGCCCTGCAGCTTACAGCACTTAAGGTGGAGACCCAGGTACTTTTTAAAAGAGTTTAGAGTTTCCTCCTGTAATCCTGAAAAGCCACCACTTTGACCAAGCTATCGGTCGCCTGTCTCAAAACCTTTTTATGTGCATGGCTCGGCGTCAAATTTTGGTTTGGAAATTGTTGCTGTGAAAGGCCTTGGGGTGTTTTGCTTCTTTAAAAGCTGCTGTGTAAATAAAAGTTGTTCCTGTTGTTGACTCAGACCCAGGGAGTGCACCATACTGTGCAATGCACAGTATCAGACCCTGTGTTGGCGGAGATTGAGGGGGTGGGGGGTAGCTTCACACTGTGTCCTTCCTCGCTGTGGCTGACAGGGTCTTGTTGCAGGAGGTGGAGGAATTCACGGCTTCCACTTGGAGAGCAGCTCAGCTCAGCAAATCAGCAGCTCGAGAGCTGAACTGCTGCCAAGCACCCAGCGTTGCTAAGCAACACTGCATCAAGAGAGGAGAAGGTTAGTGAAAGTGTGCTACTCTCTGCAAATTGCATGAGAGCCGTTCAGCACTGTGACCCCTGATGGGCACAAAATATCGTCCACTTTATTCAAGCTAAGGGCCAGCTTCACCCAGGGACAGGGAGCTGAAAGCTAGAGACAGCCAAGAACATGCCCACCACTTTCTCTCTCTCCTCTCTCTCTCCAAGTTTTTCCCCTCTCTGATTCTCTCTGTTGTTTCTCTCTTGCTCGCTTTCTCTTTGCTCCCTCTCTCTTTCTCTGCCCTTCACTTTTCCTGACCCTCTCCCTCTCTGTCCCCACCTTTCTCTGCACACCCCCTCTCTCTCTCTGCCCCCCTTTCTCTCTGCCTCCCTCTCTCTCTCTGCCTCCCTCTCTCTCTCTGCCTCCCTCTCTCTCTCTGCCTCCCTCTCTCTCTCTCTCTGCCTCCCTCTCTCTCTCTCTCTGCCTCCCTCTCTCTCTCTGCCCCCCTCCTCTCTCTGCCTCCCTCCTCTCTCTCTCTGCCCCCTCTCTCTTTCTCTGCCCTTCACTTTTCCTGACCGTCTCCCTCTCTGTCCCCACCCTTCTCTGCACACCTCCCTCTCTCGCTCTGCCTCTTTCTCTCTTTCTCCTTGCCCCCTCAGGCTTTCTGTCCCTCACTATCTTTCTGCACCCCCCACCCCTTCTCTCTGGCCCCTCTCTCTTTCTCTGCCTCTTATTCTCTCTGCCCCCTCTCCATCTCTCTGCCCTTCAGTCTTTCTGCCCCCTTTCTCTCAGCCACTATCTCTTTTCCCCCTCTCTCCCGCTCCTTGCCCCCTCTCTCTCTCTGCCTCCCTGTCTCTCTCTGCCTCTCTCTTTCTTTGCCCCTCAGTCTCTGACTCCCCCGTTTCTTTCTCCCCCTTGCCCCTCTCTCTTGGCCCCCCTTCTCTCTGCCCCTCTCCTTGTTGTCACCCCTCTTTCTGCCCTTCACTCTCTCTGCCCCTCTATTTCTCTGCCCCCTCTCTCTGCCCCTCGCTCTTAATCTCTTGCTTTCTCTGCCCCTCAATCCCAGATCCCAGAATTTGATACCCACATTAATCTCAGCGTGATGGCCATTGGGCCACTGGGATCGGCCTCAGTGCCCTGGCATCCCTTGCACCCCCTCCCCCCCCAAAATCAGCCGGCTTCTCCAATCCTGACGGCAGGAATGTGCAGGGGAATTCGGGATGAAGCAAGCAGGAGCGACTGAGCTCGACGGAATCTGACTCCTGCAGGTGAATATCTTACTTGCCCTTGCGTTCGTGAAGAACAGGCACGTGGGGAAGATGGAAGAGGGTTAACGGTGCCCAGTTTGCCCACAGCAGTGAAATGGCACTGTGCACCCATCCCGCTACACCAGGGTTAAAGCACACACGGTGTTTGTTCCTTATCTCTCATTGCTTTTCAGGGTTGAGCTCCACAGGGCAGTTGCCTTGGCAACGGTGAGCGCTCCTCGCGTTGCTCTCTCTCCCTCTCTCTCTCTTATTAACCATCTGGAAAACTGGGAAAGCAATCAAAATTGAGCCGGGAGTGGGAGCGGGTCAGGAGCTGGGCAATGGAAAAGGAGGCCGAGCGCCAACGAGGTGCAGATTATGCATGTGCCACTCACCCACTGACACCACCCCCACCCCCACCCCCTTCCCCCAACACCTCCTCAGTGCTGATCCTGGCTGACACGCCACAGCTGTCACATTTAGCATCCACAAGCTCAGCTCTCTCTCTCTCTCGGTGAGCCAGAAACAGCCAGCCGGACATTAGGGTGGCCATTTTAACTGTTGGCCGACGATTTAAAATGGCTGCTTATCGGAACTGGCCATCCATTCACAACCAATTTTCCCTTGCTGGGGCTTCAATGGAAAGCAAAAGTCAGGCTGGAACGGGAAGGGCACATAAGGGGCTGTCAGCTCGTTATCGACCATTTGACACGATGCCCAAAGTTAAATTAACCCCCCCCCCCCATGTGACTGTACAGCAGGACAGGGCCTCGGTAGTAAAGTTAGCCACGTTTTGAAAAACCTGTCCTTTCCTGGCCGTTCCGGCCCACCGCCCCTCTGATTCTCGCTGGCCGGGGTGGGAGGGTCTCAATCCCGCAGGAGCTGGTTGACCTCCAGACAGCGGGGTCATTCCTCACATGCAGCCTTACACTCGTCTGATCAAGCGTGACCAGTGCCGGGTCATGGCTTCACCTCGCAGGAGTCCTGGCTGGTTTGCGTCTTGTATCCTGATCCGGGGAGCTCTGCGGGCAATTGGAGCGGCCTCTGGCCACTCCCGCCTGCCATCGGTCAACGGGTTTTTCAGATCCGCGTGGCCCACAAACTACTCGTGTTTTCACAGCATCTGAAACTATGGTTTAGGTTTTAAGGAGCGTCGAAAGTGAGGTAGTGAGGCAGAGAGGCTGGCGGGGGGGTTCCAGATCTAAAGGCATGGCCGCCAATGGCGGAATGATCAAAACCGGGGATGCTCACGAGGTCAGATTTGCACAACCATGGAGATTCCTCGTTCACACCTCTGTTACCTCTAGATTAGCCTGTTCCAATGCACGACTGGCTGGTCTCTCGCATTCTCCGTAAGCTTGATGTTGTCCAAAACCCCGCTGCCACGTGTCTCAACTCGCACAAAATCACATTCCAATATTGCTCCTGAGCTCGTTGGCTCCCGGTCAAGCAGTGTCTTAATTTTAAGATTCTCATCCCCGTTTTAAATCAATTCGTGGCATCACCCCTCCCGCCTCCATAATCTCCTCCAGGCCCACAACCCTCCAAGATCTCTGCGCTCCTCTAATTCCGGCCTCTCGTGCGTTCCCAGTTAGAATCACTCCGCCATTTGTGGCCGTGCCTTCAGTTGCCTGGGCCCCAAGCTCTGGGGTTCCCCTCCCTACACCGTCTACCTCTCTTTCTTCCATTAGGACACTCTCCCAAACCTACGGGAGGGATTTTCCGACCTGACACCGGCAGGCGCCTTGGTGGGCGGGATGAGAAAATTTGGAGAGCCATTGACTTTTAAAGGCTCTCTGAATTTTCCCATCCCCACCCACTGGTGCGGGACCGGAAAATCCCACCCCTACCTCTTTGGCTAAGCTTTTGGTCATCTGACTTCATATCTCGATCTATTGTTTCATCTCCACCTTTTAGCCCATTTTGATCCTTTCCCCCCACCCCATCCCCGCTAGGGCCATTTGCCACTAGCTTGCTTCCCTTAATGTCCCCATTAGCATATCCTTTAGATAATATCACCACCATCAACACCCCTTTGTCCTTTTGTCTGTGACATCTTTGGCAGTCTCTTCTTGGCCTCCACCTATCACTGACCCCTATCCAGCTCTACCTGTCCCACCCGCCTCAACCAGCTTATATTTCATCTCATTTCTATATGTCTTGGTTCTGATGAAGGGTCATATGGATTCGAAATGTCAACTGTATCCCTCTCCGCAGAGGCTGTCAGACCTGCTGAGTTTTTCCAGGTATTTTTGTTTTTGTTCATATCTCCTCACGTGGTTTGGTGTCACACTTTATTCTATCATGCTCCTCTAAAGCACCTTGAGACGTTTCATTACGTTAACGGCGCTATGTAAACATTAGCTGTTGTCGGCTGTGGGGCTGAATACAACCTGAATATAATGTTCCTCGTGATATCCTCGCCTTGCTAACCCTTAGGACTGTCCACTTCTTGTTGCCCACCTTCCATTTTAATCCATTGCCTTTCCTCTGCCACTGTCAAAAACAAAACTGCGGCCAATTTCTTTTTTTGATGTGAATGCAGGCCAAGGACAAGAGAAGCTAAAAAAAAATTGACTGATTCAGTTACGATTGCCACAGAACACGCGAAGCAGGGATTTAATGACTACTGACAGTGAGGAAGAACAGACAAGAGATGAGCAGTAAATCCTGTCACAAATCCCTCCAGGGCCTTCCATCATGATTTCGACAAGAGGGTCAAAGGGCAATCTGCATTCACTCACAACTGGTTTAATAGCTTATGTGTCTGAGCTCCCCAGTGTTTACACCATGGAGATCTATGAAGGAAATTCTGTCAATTAATGGCAGCATTCATTTTTATAAAGGGTTCCCGTGTTTAGATTGCTGGGATAGGACCTGCAGTGTCAGCAACAACAGCCCCTTGCATTTATATAGCACGTTCAACATGGTAACACATCCCAAGGGGCTTCACGGGATCATTATTGAGCAAAATTTGACACATGAGGAAATATTCGGGTCAGATGGCCGAAAGTTTGGTCAAAGAGGTCGATTTTAAGGAGGGTCTTAAAGGAGGAAAGTGAGGTGGAGAGACAGAGAGGTGTGGGAATTCCAGATCTTGGGGTTGGGGGGCAGGGGGCAGGGTGCCAAGGCAACTGAAGGTACAGCCACCAATGATGGAGCGATTAAGAGCGTGGATGCACAAGATGGCAGAATTGGAGGAGCGGAGCGCAGATATCTCAGATGTTTTACTTTATTCTGACATGGGATGTGGCAAGGCCAGCATTTGTTGCCCATTCCTAATTGCCCTTGAACTGAGTGGCTTGCTAGGCCATTTCAGAGGGCAGTTAAGAGTCCACCACTAGTAAGGGGCTGGCCAGGTAAGGATCACAGAATCTTTACAGTGCAGGAGGAAGCTGTTCAGCCCATTGAGTCTGCACTGGCTCTGATTTCCCCTCCCTAAAGGGGCATTAGTAAACCAGATGGGTTTTTACAACAATTAATGATAGTTTCTTTGTCACTGTTACTGAGACTAGCTTTATATTCCAGCTTTATTGACTGAATTTAAATTCCACCAGCTGCCATGGTGGGATTTAAAGGGTTGGGAGATGGGGACACTCCCAAAACACCTACTGCAACATTTCGCACCCGATATTAAGGGGGAGGTGAGTAATCTCGTTCAAAGGAGTCCCCACACTCATTAAGATCTGGATTGTGACAGTTTATCAAGGCCATCATCACGGGAGCCTGTGGGTCACTGTGCAGAAGCCCTGCTTACAGCAGATGCTGAAACATCACACACACCACCATGTGAACATGTCTTTCATTACAGAAGGCCCCTCATTAACTCAGGCACAGCTTCAAGCCAGCCCCACGTTTTCTCTTACATAAATATTTGAGTGAATGGCATACAGCCTTCACAGTGACAGCAGGCAATTTCCTGTACTCCTCGGTGACAGAAAACTGACAACAGATCCACCTTACTATCTGTCGAGGTGCAAACCTACTTGCCTGGCTGAGCTATTGGTAAGTGAACTGGTCTGGTATTTCTGTTGCTGCCTGCTCACCCACAGGGGTATATTGGGCAACAGTGTGAACCAGGTGACAACGATTGACTTGTGTAAAACAGGCGTCCGACACAAATCCATTCTACTCCTGTGGGAGGGTGAGGTTAGCGTTAACCACCCCGCTTCCCGAGGGTTGGAAATGAAACAGAGGGAGGGAGAGAGAGAGAGAGAGAGGGAGGGAGAGAGAGGGAAAGAGTGAGGGGGAGGGAGAGAGAGAGAGGGAGAGAGAAAGGGAGGGAGAGAGACAAATAGACAGGTAAACACACTCACATAAACACAAGGACAGAAACAAATGGAGAGATGGAGAAACAGAAGGAGACAGAGTCAGAGAGTGACAGAAAGAGAGAGAGATGGGGATGGCGGCGAGAAATGGAGTCAGAGAGACAGAGATAGAAAGAGACGAGTGACAGAGGGAGGCAGAGAAAGGGACAGAGGAAGAGAAGGGGTCAGAGGGACAGAGAAAGAGACGAGAGATAAAGAGAGACAAGAGGGAAGGAGAGAGATGAAGACAAAGGGTCAGAGATGAAGGGAGACAGAGACAGACAGGGGAGAGACAGAAAGAGATGGGGACAATCAAGGAGTGGTGGATAAATGAGCAAGACTGAATTAGATGGAGTGACACAGACGTAAAGAGAGAGATGACAGGTGGAGAGAGACAAAGAGAGGTGGAGGGAGGGAAAGTGAGAGAGAGAGAGTGTGTGAATAAGAGAAGAATGGAAGGCGGAGACAGAGAGGGGCCCACAGGTCCTTATTCATGTCCGAGCTGTGTTACTCACGACGATCAGGTTCCACATCCGGGCTGCTTCAGCCACCAGCGTTGAGACACCACTGCACCCTGGCATGAGGACGATCTTCATGGGCTCATTGTAGAGCAGCTCGTACAGGTACTTGGTAGATTTCCCGGGGTCACACTGAAAAGGCAAGCACAACCAATCAGACTGGGACACAGCCTTGCAGCCCAGGATTCTTCCCTAACAGCACTGTGGGTGTACCCACATCATATGGACTGCAGCGGTTCAAGAAGGCAGCTCACCACCACCTTCTCAAGGGCAATTAGGGATGGGCAGTAAATGCTGGCCCAGCCAGCGACGCCCACATCCCATGAATGAATTTTAAAAAGAATTCAATCCAGGGTATTGGGGCTTCAATGGATCCTTGTCACCTATTAATTAAAAACAAAAAATACCCCCAGGGATTGCTCTAACTTGCAGATTTCCAGCTGGTGACACAATGGGTTAGTGGCTCACATCTTGTCGGTGCACCATTCAGCTGTCCAACAGGTGCTAGCACACTGGCTTTGTCAGCTGTGGCTTAGGGGGTAGCACTCGCATATCTACATCAGAAGGTTGTGGGTTCAAATCCTACCTCAGAGACTCAAGAACAAAATCCAGTAGTGAAGGGGGGGGAGCTGCACTGCTTGAGGTGCTCTGTCTTGGACATCTCTCTGCCTTCTCAGGTGCATGTAAAAAAAAAACACATGATGCCATTTTGAAGAAGAGCAGGGGGGTGATCCCTCAGCTTATTTGTCTGTCAAACAGATTAGCTGGTCATTTATTTCCTTGCTATTTGTGGGATCTTGCTGTCCATTAAAGTGCGCTCTCCACTGCCTGTGAAACACTTTTTGTACCGCCTGAGGACGGGAAAGGCGCCATATAAATGCAACCTGTCTCTCTCTCTCTCTCTCTTACAAGCAGATGGAGGAGCACCACACCAGCACGCCAGCCACATGTTCACTAATCAAAGCTTCGCAGTTAATATGGCACAGAAGGAGGCCATTTGGAACTTTGTACCTATGCTGACTCTTTGAAAAGAGCTATCCAATTAGTCCCACTTCCCCTTTTGCTCTCTCCCCAGGCCCTTCACATTTATCCTTTTCAAGTTCCTCACTCAATTCCCCTTTGAAAGTTGCTATTGAATCAGCTGTCACTGCCCTTTCAAGCACAGCATTCCAGTTCATAATAACAAGTTATGTAAAAAAAAACTCCCCATCTTCCCCTCTGGCTTTTTAGCCAATTTTCTTCAATCTTGTGTCCTCAGTTATTGATCCTTCCGCCAGTGGAAACAGTTCCTTCTTATTTATTCCATAAAAACCTCTTTATGATTTTGAACACCTCAATTAAATCTCCCTCTAACCCTTCCCCGCTCTGAGGAGAACCGCTCCAGCTCTAATATCGCCAGCATTATCTGCCAGGGATTGATTTGCCATCTTCCCTCCCTCTCCTATTGGCTAAAGGTTCACCAAAAATTAATTCCTGGGCTGGAACATTGTTGTATGAGGAAAGGTTAAATAGACTAGGCCTTTATTCTCTGGAGTTTAGAAGAACGAGGGGTGATCTCATTCAAACACACAAAATTCTCACTGGGCTTGACAGGGTAGATGCAGGAAGGGTGTTTCCCCTGGCTGGGGGTAAGTGGGGGGGCGGAGCTGGGGGAGTAGTGGTGGGGTTGGGGGGGTGGGGGTGGTTGCTGGAACCAGGGTGGGTACAACCTCAGGATAAGAGGCAGGCCATTTAGGACCAAGATGAGGAGGGATTTCTTCACTCAGAGGATGGTGAATCTTCGGAATTCTCTGCCCCAGAGGGCTCAGTCATTGAGTAAGTTCAAGACTTGAGATCGATAGATTTCCACCTTTTAAAAACATCGAGGGATACGGAGATAGTGCGGGAAAATGCTGTTGAAGTAGAAGATCAGCTGTGATCTCACTGAATGGTGGAGCAGGCTCAATAGGCTGAATGGCCTATTCCTGCTCCTATGTTCTCTTGTTCTGTTCATTGCTAAGGAATTCCTCTGACCTTCCAGTAGGACATTCCCCAAGAAAATCTTTTTAAAAAGCACACGGGCACAAAGGTGTACAAAGACCCTTACCCCCGGTGCGGAAGGACCCATGGCATTCCGCAGTAAAACGGGACGCAAAGGGTTAAAAGGAAAAGAGCAGATGCAGAAACAGAATGAGAACAAGGAGAAGAGAAGAATCCATTAATGTCACTCGGCCAGTTCCCTGGGGCCTCAGTGATGAATGTGTTGTTTTCATGTAATTGACACAGTCATCGGCTGAGCTGCAGGATCTGCGAATAACGCTCTCACCTTGCATCTGCTCATGTCCGACAGCTCCTCAGAGTTCATGGCGTGTGTGTAAAGCTCTCACCGCCTCTCCCCCCGCCACCGACACATGCATGTCACACAGGCGGTGTGGGGGGTGCTCACTGTGCTCTCTCGGCACCGACTGGTCACATCATGCCCTGTTTTGACTGAATCAGAGCGATTCACCTTTGAAATGCCTGCTCCACTTCTAACCTCCCTAATGCCTTTGGAAATCTCATCCCGACATTCATCTTTCTGAGGCTCTAGCTCTCCAATGTTCTCACCATCGGCTGTCTCTACTTTCTTTTACACCAAGTTCAACTCAAGAGCTACCATCTATCTCCTATCTCAGTCCTGCTCACCTTTGACCCACACTGCCTCCCATCTTATCCTGTTCTCAGTCCTGCTCACCTATAACCTTTGACCCACACTGCCTCTCATCATTTTTTTTGATTCATTCGCGGCATGTGGGTTTCGCTGGCTGGGCCAGCATTTATTGCCCATCCTTAGTTACCCTTGAGAAGGTGCAGTCCATGTGGTGTGGGTACACCCACGGTGCTGTTAGGAAGGGAGTTCCAGGATTTTGACTCAGCGACAGTGAAGGAACAGCGATATATTTCCAAGTCAGGATGGTGAGTGACTTGGAGGGATGGGGAACTTCCAGGTGGCGGTGTTCCCAACTATCTGCTACCCTTGCCCTTCTAGATGGTAGTGGTCGTGTTACTCACGTATAACGTTTGACCCATACTGCCTCCCCTCTTATCCTGTTTTCAGTCCTGCTCACCTATAGCCTCCAACCCACACTGCCTCCCTTCTTATCCTGTTCTCAGTCTGGCTCACCTTTAAGCTCTGACCCTTACTGCCATCCACCATCTTGTTCATCTCTAACCAACATGGCCTAACTCCTCTCACAACTCCTGTTTGTATATGATAGCACCCCCCATGAGGGGCCCTCAGTCATTCGCTATCTTAGAGGCAGTAGATTAAGTGCAGGCTGCTCTGTAATAACTTGCCTCTGTTCAGCAAAATCGGAGCAGTCAAATAGTCCCATGGTGGCTAAGGGGGTGATCTAACTGAGGTGTTTAAGGTGATTAATGGACTCTACGGGGGAGATAGAGAGAGAGAATCTATTTTCTCGGATGGGGGATGTCCAGAACAAGTGGTCATGGTCTTAACATTAGAGGTAGAACGTTCAGGAGTGATGTTCGAACCAATTCTTCACATAATCCTTAGTGGAAATCTGCTCTCTTTTTCTCTCAAAAAGCTGTTGAATTTCGAAGCTGAGTTTGATAGATTATTTTTTAGATGATACAGAACAAGACCAGTTCGGAACATGGGACATGGGAGCAAGAGGAGGCCATTCAGCCCCTTGAGCCTGTTCTGCCATTCGATGAGATCTCGGCTGTTCTGCGACCTAACTCTGTATACCCACCTTTGCTCATTACCCCTTCATATGTCTGGTTAACAAAAAAATCCATCAATCCCAGGTTTAAAATTAAGAATTGGCCTAGCATTAATTGCCGTTTGTGGAAGAGAGTGCCAATCTTCTACCGCCTTTTTAAGTGGAAGCGTTTCCTAATTCACTCCTGAAATTCCTGGATCCAATTTTTTCCATGGTGCTCCCATGTCCTCAACTTCCCAACCAGCAGAAATAGCTTCTCTCCATCTACCCTTTCCGTTTCCTTTAACAGTTTGGAAATTTTGATCAAATCAGCCCTTATAAAATCCAGGGAATGAATACAACAATAGTTTGTGGAATATCTCCTTGTAATGTAACCCTTAGAGTTCAGGTATCACAGAATCACAGAGCAAAAGAGGCCCTTTGGCCCATCGAGTCTGCACCGACACTTGAGAAACACCTGACCTACCTATCTAATCCCATTTACCAGCACTTGGCCCATTGCCTTGAATGTTATGACATGCCAAGTGCTCATCCAGGTACTTTTTAAAGGATGTGAGGCAACCCACCTCCACCACCCTCCCAGGCAGTGCATTCCAGACCGTCACCACCCTCTGGGTAAAAAAGTTTTTCCTCACATCCCTCCTAAACCTCCTGCCCTTCTGGTAAGTCTGTGCTGCACTCCCTCCAAGGCCAATATATCCTTCCTAAGGTGTGGTGCCCAGAACTGCTCTCAGTGCTCCAGGTGTGCTCTAACCAGGACTTTATGAAACTGAAGCATGACCCTCGAGATATAAAGGTCCACATTCCATTAGTCTTTTTACATTATTTCCTGTAGCTGCTCATGACATTTTAATTGCCTATGTACCTAGGTTCCCCCTCATCTCAAGACCTCCTCTGTTTCCAGCCTTTCACCATTTTTAAAGTGTCCTGTTCTATCCTTTTTGGGTCCAAAATGAATAGGGTTAAGACTCAGATCAGCTATGATTGTAAGAACATAAGAAACAGAAACAGGAGTAGGCCATTCGGCCCACTGAGCCCATTCAGTATCATGGCTGAACTTCATAATCAACTCCATCTTCCTGCCTTTTAGTCATATCCCTTAATTCCTTCAGAGTCCAAAAATCTGTTGATCTCTTGTCTTGTATATACCCAGCCACTGAGCAACCACAGCTCTCTGGAGTAGAGAGTTCTGAAGATTCACAACCCTCTGAGTGAAGAAGTTTCTCCTCACCTTAGACCCCTAGTCTAAATTGGCTGCCCCTTTATCCTGATATTATGACCCCTAGTCTAGATTCTCCAACCAGGGGAAATGACCTTTTTTTTTCATTCTTTCATGAGACATGAAAGGTGGGCATCACTGGCAAGACCAGCTTTTGTTGCCCATCCCTAATTTCCCTTTAACCGAGTAGCTTGCTAGGCCATTTTGGAGGGCAGTAAAGAGTCAATCACATTTCTGTCGGTCTGGAGTCACATGTAGGTCAGACCAGGTAAGGGCAGCGGATTTCCTTCCCTAAATCAATGACTCTTTTATGGTCACTATTATCAAGGCCAGCTTTTCAATTCCAGATTAATTGAATTTTTAAATTCTACCAACTGCTGTGGTGGGATTTGAACCCATGTCCTAAGAACAGTGGCTTAGGTCTCTGGATCACTAGTCCAGTGACATTATCACTACAGCACCATCTCCCCCTAAACATATACACACTGTCAAGTCCTTTAAGAACTTCATACATTTCATTCTAAACGCCAGAGAATGTAGGCCCATCCTACTCAATCTTTCCTCATAGGACAACCCTCTCATCCCAGGTATCAGTCTATGACCCTTCATTGCACCCCCTCTAAAGCAAATATATCCATCCTTAGGTAAGAAGACCAAAACTGTACATTGTACTCCAGGTATGATCTCATCAAAAGCTGTATATAATTGAAGACCTTCTTACTCTAATACTCCAAACCCCTTGCAATAAAGACTATCCTAGCATTTGTCTTCCCAATGGCTTGTTATGCCTGCATGCTAACTTTCTCTGATTTGTGTACAAGGACCTCCAAATCCCTCTGGAACCCATGCTAATCTCTCACCTTTTGAAAAATATTCTGCTTTTCCAAGTTCCCTAACTAAGTAGATAATTTCACCATCCCCTGCCTTGTACTCCACATCTACCATGCTTAACCAGTCTATACTCCGTTGCAGCCTCTTGGCATTCTCCTCACAGCTTACTGTCCCACCTAGCATTGTATCGTCAACAAATTTGGATATATTACACTCACTCCCTTCATCCCAAGACATTGTTATAGATTGTAAGTAGCTGAGGCCCAAGCACTGATCCTCATGGCCTCCGCTAGTTACACACTGCCGTCCCCAAAAATGACCAGTTCATTCCAATTCTCAGTTTTCTGTAAGCTAAACAATCCTTAATCCAGGCTAATACATTACCCCAAACCTTGTGTAACAGTATCTCGCGTGGCACCTTAGCGAACGCCTTCTGAAAATCCAAACACGCTACATCCACTAGTTCTAACTGACCTAGCTGAATGGTGGAACATGCTCAAGGTGCTGAACCACCTACTTCTGTTCCATCAAGAGCAGCTAGCAGAACATTCAAATCGTGTCCCGAGTCCCCAGCTATTACTGAACGTCCTTGACACGGCCCCTTTAGAATACAGACATGACCGTCGTGGCTTGGTGGGTGGCACTCTCGCCTGAGTCAAAAGATTCAAGTCCCACCCAGAGATCTAGGCTAACACTCCCAGTGCAGTAATGAAGGAGTGCTATGCTGTCCGAGGTGCTGCTTTTCGAACAAGGTGTTACAGTAAGGCTCGGCCTGAGCTATCTCATGCAATATTCAACCTAATATTGGGGAAATTCTCCGGGGATGCGGGACTTTGCTGTGTACAAGTTGGTTGCCACATTTGCCTATGTTGGAGTTGTATCATTAAGGTAAATGCATTGGATGCGAAGCAGTTTGGGACATCCCGAGAATGTCAAAGGTGCTGCTTAACTCCACGTCTTTCTTCCTCCTCCACAGCCGGGCCATGAAACCCAAATGCTACGGCGCTTTCAGAGCTAAGATGGTACGGTGCACAACGCTTGTACAAACTGGCAACAGGAACAGGCTGACACAGAGCGAAGTAGAGGCTTTGGCACCGAGTACCAAAGGAGATGTCAAACCTCCATGCGTTGCTATGGAAACTGTTGTCTCTGAAGATTGGGCCAGTCAACACTCCACTGAAAGACTTGACAGGTCACAGAAGAGAAATAAACAACACAGATTGGAAACTGCAGGGGTGGGGATTGAGGAATTGAGGAGGCTTTTAGACCTGGATATTTCGGATGGCCGAGTTTCCTTCCCTGCCAAGCGCGGAGTCGGCGGCAAACACGTCCCGGCCTATACTGGTTGCCTCACAGCCACTGCATGATCCAGTGAGTGTTAATTGGCTGGAGACGGAACTTCCACCCCTGACTCAGGAAGTAGTCCCGCCTCAGGGAGCTGCTGGATAATCTGATTGACCCGGCAGCTATCTTGTCTCTACAGCGCCAGAAGCTGCAGTGGACAGGGCTGGGGCTGAATGCAATCCCCGAAGCGTAAGTCCCGGGAGGTCAGGGCCAGCTAAGTTTTGCCGGTCTCAGGACAGTGAGGGTAGGTGAAGTCTGGGGCACTAGGCAGAGGGGGTTGGGGTGTCAGTGGAGAGGTTAAGGGGGCGGGAGGGAGCCCTCGCAGGGGTCAAACATTTTGTTGGGGGAGGACGCCCGCTGTTAAAATGAGGCTGCTGATGGAGGCACCACCCCCCCACCAACCCCCCCAACCCCCGCCTCGCCACCCGGGGCCTGAACAGGGTTAATTTTCAGGCTTCCCCATCTGCCCCTGAACTCCTCCCGCCAGCCTGAAAATTGAAGCTGGGCGGGAAACGGCCCTTAACTGGTGAATAATTGGTTCAGGCCCTCAACTGAGGCAAGAGCAGGCCGGCTGGCCTAGGCCTCGCCTGGTGTCCAGTGGGCAGGCCGTCGAAAAACCTCACGGTCGGTGGGTGAACATAAAATTCTGCCCTTTGTTCCCACCCTGTTGCAAATTGCTGAAATGCGTTTGACGTCAGAGACCCACTGAGGGAAAATTAACTCGGAAACTGTCTAATTTCAGCCCAGTCAATGACTGACCAGCTCACCTTGGGCTTTGAGCCAACTTGACACCACCTCAAATCTTCAGGATCCACTTGAGCAGACCAGACGCTAAGCTCTGGAGCTTTCTCCTGAAACCTGTCCACCTCTCTACCTTGCTTTCCTCCTTTAAGACGCTCCCTGAAAGCCACCCCCTTGACCAAACTTTCGGCCCTGTCCCAAAATCTCTTTATGCGACGCGGTCATATATTTTATTTGATAACGTTCCTGCGGAGCACTGCGAGACCCTCTACTATATTAGCAGAACACAAATGCAAGCTGTTGTAGCAGTACAGGCCTTGTAACCCCAAGCATAAAACTGAGTGGGTACTGACAGCCCGATCTCGAAGGACTGGGTGCAGCTCAAAGTTGAAGGGAGGGTCATTTGCAGGGCAGCGGGGGAGAGGGCAGGGAGCTGGAGTGGGGTCCACTTGGATAGCTGTCTCTCTCTAAGAGCTGGCAGAAGCATGAAGGACCGAATGGCCTCCTTCTGTGCTGCAAGATTCTACAGCTGGGATTTTCCAGCTCCTCTTCTGATCCCACCGGCGTGAATGGAGGTTTCAATGGCTTGCTGGCCCTGCTGCAGGGGAACCTGGCGTAGGGTGGGGGAGGGGAGCGAGAGGGGCGGTGGGGCAGGTGCTGGAAAATTCTGGCCTACGGTTCTGCTGACAGTGCCCTGAGGCCTTGACGTGAGGCAGGAGCTCAGCTGCTCATCCAGAGAGAGGTGGTAGAACTTTTGCATTCAGGATGGATTAACCACGATTCAGAAACCCTGTTACTGTTGCCTCCGCCCAAAAAAAACGAAATCTGAAAGGCCAGTGGTAGAAGGATTGCCAATTCTGGTTGGATGTTTTCTGGAGATCCCATCTCCTGACCCCCTGACCTCCAATAGCTTTTTGACTCCAACCCCCCCAAACCCTGAGGTCAGTTCGCAGCAGTAACTCGGAGGTTGCTGTTCGCTCTCTGGAGACCCCCAGGGCCAATCCCAAAGTGCTGACTGTTCCCAAGTCACGGCTGAATGCAAAATAAAGGGGTCCGGTGCACAGTGTAAGGGCCGTCCGTGCGTCACTTGGGTTCAAAACAGGAAGGCCTGGCGACTGGTGTAAGAGGCCTGCATTCCATTCACAGAATTTGTTACAGCGCAGACGGAGGCCACTCGGCCCATCGTGGCTCTCCGAATGAGCAATTCACCTCGTGCCATTCCCCCGCCTTCGCCTCTTAACCCTGCACATGGCGTTTTAATTTTATTTTTGTATCTGCTCTCTGTGATTTTCTTACATAGGCCCCTCAAGTAGCTTCACAGTTCCTCGCTTCTCACCATTTAGAAAATACTCTCATCTGTCTTTCAAAGCGGACGGCCTCACACTTCCATCCCCCCGCCAGTAAACTCCACCTGCCGCAGCTTTGCCCGTTTATCTGTCAACATCCCATTACAGCTAGCTGCCCCCATCTACACAGTTCACTCTCCCACCCACCTTCCTGTCGTGCGCAAGTTCAGACACCTGGCCCACTGTCTAACTTATTTTTAAAATGTGGTGAAAAGCTGAGGCCTCAGTACGCATCTCTGGTTTGGGGTGTAGGGTGCTGGAGTAGTGCGGGGGAGAGGGAGGGAGGGAGGGAGGGAGTGGGGGAGGGGAGTGGGGGAGGGGAGCGGAGTGGGGGAGGGGAGCGGAGGGATGGGGGTGAGGGGATTGTGGGAGGAACACCACCTGCTGCCAATTTGAGTACCTACCCATTGTCCCTACTTTCTATCTCCGGGCTAACTCACTACCATCTTCATAGGTGAACCCCAATTCCATGTGCCTTCAGTTCGATGTCCAGTCTCTTGTATGGAACCCAGTTCAATACCTTCTGGAAGCCTGTGTAAATAACATCCCTCATTCCCCCACCAAATTCAGTGACTTGGGCTTGGAGGCTTTCCTGTGTCTGGTGATATATGAGGCAGACAAAGCACATGCTAGTTCTATTCCCCATGCTAAACTGGCAGAAGGGGGACTAATGTTTTTTTTAAATTATTTATGCACTAAGTACACTTACGTGGCCTTCCTGTTAATATTTCAGCTCAATGTGACGTCAAGATCCAACGAAACCAGCTTCTCTCAATTCCCTACAAATTACTGTCATGTGGGTCACCCATTGCAAAGGCCATCTCCAGTCAGTTCACCACAGTGAGCTCACACTGTGGAAAGCCCTTCCCCATCTCCAGTCTGTTCACCACAGTGCGCTCACACTGTGGAAAGCCCCTCACCATCTCCAGTCTGTTCACCACAGTGAGCTCACACTGTGGAAAGCCCTTCCCCATCTCCAGTCAGTTCACCACAGTGAGCTCACACTGTGGAAAGCCCCTCACCATCTCCAGTCTGTTCACCACAGTGAGCTCACACTGTGGAAAGCCCCTCACCATCTCCAGTCTGTTCACCACAGTGCGCTCACACTGTGGAAAGCCCTTCTCCATCTCCAGTCTGTTCACCACAGTGAGCTCACACTGTGGAAAGCCCTTCTCCATCTCCAGTCAGTTCACCACAGTGAGCTCACACTGTGGAAAGCCCCTCACCATCTCCAGTCTGTTCACCACAGTGAGCTCACACTGTGGAAAGCCCTTCCCCATCTCTAGTCTGTTCACCACAGTGCGCTCACACTGTGGAAAGCCCATCTCCATCTCCAGTCTGTTCACCACAGTGAGCTCACACAGTGGAAAGCCCTTCCCCATCTCCAGTCTGTTCACCACAGTGAGCTCACACTGTGGAAAGCCCTTCTCCATCTCCAGTCAGTTCACCACAGTGAGCTCACACTGTGGAAAGCCCCTCACCATCTCCAGTCTGTTCACCACAGTGAGCTCACACTGTGGAAAGCCCTTCTCCATCTCCAGTCTGTTCACCACAGTGAGCTCACGCTGTGGAAAGCCCACCACCATCTCCAGTCTGTTCACCACAGTGCGCTCACACTGTGAAAAGCCCTTCCCCATCTCCAGTCTGTTCGCCAGAGTGAGCTCACACTGTGGAAAGCCCCTCTCCATCTCCAGTCAGTTCACCACAGTGCGCTCACACTGTAGAAAGCCCTTCTCCATCTCCAGTCAGTTCACCACAGTGCGCTCACACTGTGGAAAGCCCATCCCAATCCCCAGTCTGTTGACCACAGTGAGCTCACACTGTGGAAAGCCCTTCTCCATCTCCAGTCAGTTCACCACAGTGCGCTCACACTGTGGAAAGCCCTTCCCCATCTCCAGTCTGTTCACCACAGTGAGCTCACACTGTGGAAAACCCTTCTCCATCTCCAGTCTGTTCACCACAGTGCGCTCACACTGTGGAAAGCCCTTCCCCATCTCCAGTCTGTTCACCACAGTGAGCTCACACTGTGGAAAACCCTTCTCCATCTCCAGTCTGTTCACCACAGTGAGCTCACACTGTGGAAAGCCCTTCCCCATCTCCAGTGTGTTCACCACAGTGCACTCACACTGTGGAAAGCCCTTCCCCATCTCTAGTCAGTTCACCACAGTGCGCTCACACTGTGGAAAGCCCCTCACCATCTCCAGTCTGTTCACCACAGCGCGCTCACACTGTGGAAAGCCCCTCACCATCTCTAGTCAGTTCACCACAGTGAGCTCACACTGTGGAAAGCCCTTCTCCATCTCCAGTCTGTTCACCACAGTGCGCTCACACTGTGGAAAGCCTTCCCCATCTCCAGTCTGTTCACCACAGTGCGCTCACACTGTAGAAAGCCCTTCTCCATCTCCAGTCTGTTCACCACAGTGCGCTCACACTGTGGAAAGCCCATCTCCAACTCCAGTCAGTTCACCACAGTGAGCTCACACTGTGGAAAGCCCTTCTCCATCTCCAGTCTGTTCACCGTGCGCTCACACTGTGGAAAGCCCTTCCCCATCTCCAGTCTGTTCACCACAGTGCGCTCACACTGTGGAAAGCCCTTCTCCATCTCCAGTCTGTTCACCACAGTGCGCTCACACTGTGGAAAGCCCTTCCCCATCTCTAGTCAGTTCACCACAGTGAGCTCACACTGTGGAAAGCCCTTCCCCATCTCCAGTCTGTTCACCACAGTGCGCTCACACTGTGGAAAGCCCTTCCCCATCTCTAGTCAGTTCACCACAGTGCGCTCACAATGTGGAAAGCCCCTCACCATCTCCAGTCTGTTCACCACAGCGCGCTCACACTGTGGAAAGCCCCTCACCATCTCTAGTCAGTTCACCACAGTGAGCTCACACTGTGGAAAGCCCTTCTCCATCTCCAGTCTGTTCACCACAGTGCGCTCACACTGTGGAAAGCCTTCCCCATCTCCAGTCTGTTCACCACAGTGCGCTCACACTGTAGAAAGCCCTTCTCCATCTCCAGTCTGTTCACCACAGTGCGCTCACACTGTGGAAAGCCCTTCTCCATCTCCAGTCTGTTCACCACAGTGCGCTCACACTGTGGAAAGCCCCTCACCATCTCCAGTCTGTTCACCACAGTAAGCTCACACTGTGGAAAGCCCTTCTCCATCTCCAGTCTGTTCACCACAGTGCGCTCACACTGTGGAAAGCCCTTCCCCATCTCCAGTCTGTTCACCACAGTGCGCTCACACTGTGGAAAGCCCCTCCCCATCTCCAGTCAGTTCACCACAGTGCACTCACACTGTGGAAAGCCCCTCACCATCTCCAGTCTGTTCACCACAGCGCGCTCACACTGTGGAAAGCCCCTCACCATCTCTAGTCAGTTCACCACAGTGCGCTCACACTGTGGAAAGCCCCTCACCATCTCCAGTCTGTTCACCACAGTGCGCTCACACTGTGGAAAGCCCCTCACCATCCCATCCACATGGTTTATTAAAGTTTCTCAGTCGGTACTCTGGCCACATGGACCAGGAACGTACCCAGTTCGATCTTTGTGTCAAGTTAGCTTGATAGTGTGTGTCTGGCTCCTGCCTCAGAGTCAGAAAGTTGTGGGTTCAACATCCCCCACTCCAGAGACTTGAACATTAAGATCTCGGCTAACAATCCCAGGGGGAACATTGGAGAAATGGAGTCACTAGCAAACTTTGACAGAAATTATTCCCAGGTTGCAGGTGTTGATTGCAAGGCCAGCATTTATTATGGCCAATTCACCATGGCTCCTTAGACAGCACCTTCCAAACACACGACCACTACGATCTAGAAGAACAAGGGCAGCAGATACATGGGGACACCACCACCTGGAAGTTCCCCTCCAAGTCACTCACCATCCTGACTTGGAAATATATCGCCGTTCCTTCACTGTCGCTGGGTCAAAATCCTGGAACTCCCTCCCTAACAGCGCTGTGGATGTACCTACACCACAGGGACTGCAGCGGCTCAAGAAGGCAGCTCACCACCACCTCCTCAAGGGCAACTAGGGATGGGCAATAAATACCTACCCAGCCAGCAAAGCCCACATCCCGTGAATAAATAATAAAAATAAAAGTCAGGATGGCGTTTGACTTGGAGGTGGTTGTGTTTATACGTGCTTGCTGCTCTTGTCCTTCTAGGTGGTAGAGGTCATGGGTTTGGAAGGTGCCGCCTAAAGGGCCTTGGTGAGTTGCTGCAGTGCATCTTGTTGATGGGACACACTGCTGCTACTGTGCACTGGGAGTGAGTGTTGAAGGTGGTGGATGTGGTGCTGATCAAGTGGGCTGCTTTGTCCTGGACAATGTCAAGCTTCTTGGGTGTTGTTGGAGCTGCACTCATCCAGGCAAGTGGAGATTATTCCATTAAAGTCCCATCTTTGCAAAGGCTCGCAAGAATCTCCCGTGGGGAACATGTTGGGCAGAGTTTCATGATTCCACCCCCCTCAGTGATGTGCCGTGAGGGCCTGTAAGATTCTCCAGGTTGTGCCGCATGCCCCCCAACACTTCCACCGCCTACACCCCCACCTTTCCCCTCTTCCCCCACGCTTTCCCCCTTTCCCCTCCTTTCCCCTGCCTTCCCATCCTGCCTTCCAGCAGTCCTCCCACCATCTTCCCCCTCCTTCCCTCCCTTTCCACCACCTTTACCTCCTTCCCCCTCAATTTGCCCCGCCTTTACCCCGCTTCCCCGCACTTTCAGTCACCTCCCCCCGTTCTCCCACCATCTTCCTCCCGCCTTCCCCCACTTTCCACCACCTTTACCCCCCTTCCCCCTGCCTTCCCCACACCTTCACACCCCCTTCCCCTCACCCCTATTCCCCCATTCCCCCGCCTTCCCCCCACCTTCACATGCCCTTCTTATGCCTTTACCCCTTCACCCTGCTTTCACCCCACCTTCACTGCCCTTCCCCCCACCTTCACTGCCCGTCCCCCCACCTTCACCCCCTTTCAACCCCCTTACCCCCACCCTCATTCCCCTTCACCTTGCCTTCCCCCCACCTTCACCGAACTTCCCCCTGACCTTCACCCCTCTTTCACCCCCCTTACCCCCACCTTCACCCCCCTTACCCCCACCCCTTTCCCCCTCCCCCCACATTCCCCCCACCTTCATTCCCCCTTCTTTTGCCTTCCCCCCACCTTCAATAGCCCCCTTCCACCCTTCAACCCCCCCTTCCCCCCACCTTCAATCCCCCTTCCCCCCACCTTCACCCCCTTTTCTCGCACTTTCCCCCCACCTTCACCCCCCTTCCTCCACCTTCACTCCCCTTCCCTCTGCCTTCTCCCTGTCCTACCCCCGCCTTCCCCCATTTCCCCCCTGCTTTCCCCCCTACCTACCTTCCCTCCGCCCACGACCTGTCTGCAAATTTATGGAGGATGGGCTTGGGGGAGGCCTGCCTGTCCTTTTCCCAGTTGAGGCCCTTAAGTGGCCCATCCAGACACGATTCCCTGGCTGGCGGGTGAAGCTCAGTGGCGGGGGGAAGCCAAGCCGATCACTGTGCTTAGGCCTCAGGTGGAGGTGAGGTGGGGAGGTGGGGGGTGTGACCTCCATTACTGACCCCCGGCATCAGCGCCGCCGCTCCAAGGTCTCCCCCTACCCACGCAGGTTCTCCCTCCCTACCTGGCCTTACCATCATGAACTCCCTCCCCCACCCCACACTGCCCAGCACCCCCAGGCCACCCCTCCCATCTCCGCTGCGAGACGCTTAGCCCCAACCTGGGCACCAGGGTTTATAATCCAGGGACCACTTGTTGTCCCGGCAGTGGCCACTGCTCCTGGTGGCGCTGCTGGTACGACCGCAGCTCTCTCGGGTGGGATTTTCACCTGAGTAAGGGGCAGAAAGCCTGCCTCCTGCCAATTAGCGCCCCTTGGAGCATCAAAGGGTGGCGGGGCAGCCAGAGGTGGCGACGCCCGCAAAACTCTGCCCATCAGAAATGGGGATTTTGTCTGAACTTGGTGCTGCGCCTCTGTAACTTTGCTGACACACATGGCGATCAGCAGAGCAGGGACAGGCTGGAGGAATATGTTCATGGAATGATACAGAATGAAGTCATTCAGCCCATCGTGTCCGTGCCAGCTCTTTGAAGGAGCTATTCAATTAGTTCCGCTTGCCTGATCGCTCCCCATAGCCTAGCAAACTCAGGCTCGTGAAGCGCCGGGGAAAACTCTCCACATTAACAGTGCTGACATAAATTGCCATATCATTGTGTTAGCGGCTGCCCAGAGGGCCTGTTTAAAACAGACCCAAGTGACAACAGACTGCGATTATTAAGCTGACCTGAATCGCTGAAGAAGGAGGTTTTGCTGCAATGAGGAGAAATAAAGAGCAGATGGCAAGGAGCTGGCCTCTTTTTCCAGGGTTTGTATCATCTGATTTCAGCATCCAGCCAAGTGGCTATTTGGAGGGGGAAGCAGAGGCTGAGTGTCAGTCGCACAGTGGGGGAGAGTCTCAGCTGTAGGTCAGGACAAGCCTGATGGATTGAAATGGTCTTATCAGGTTGTGTAACACCACCCACCACCCCAACTCTCCCCACACCCAAACCGGTCACCGTACCTTTAGGTCAAACCGGTTGGTCTATATTCCTTTTTGGTATATTTATATTACCCGATTGTAAATGGGGGAGAGGTGAGGAAGAGGGTTTATCCCCCTCCACTGGGAACAGGCTGCCCAGTGCCTGACTGTGGATGGGAGAGAGGTGGGTGAGAGGGTTAATCCCCTCCACTGGGAACATGATGCCCAGTGTCTGACTGCGAATGGAGGGAGAGGTGGGTGAGAGGGTTAATCCCCTCTACTGGGAACAGGCTGCCCAGTGTCTGACTGTGAATCGAGAGAGGTGAGTGAGAGGGTTAAGCCTCTCCACTGGAAACAGGCTGCCCAGTGCCTGACTGTGAATCGAGAGAGGTGAGTGAGAGGGTTAATCCCCCTCCACTGGGAACAGGCTGCCCAGTGTCTGACTGTGGATAGGGGAGAGGTGGGTGAGAGGGTTAATCCCCTCCACAGGGAACAGGCTGCCCAGTGCCTGACTGTGAATGGAGGGAGAGGTGAGTGAGAGGTTAATCCCCTCCACTGGGAACAGGCTGCCCAGTGTCTGACTGTGAATAGGGGAGAGGTGGGTGAGAGGTTAATCCCCCTCCACTGGGAACAGGCTGCCCAGTGTCTGACTGTGGATAGGGGAGAGGTGGGTGAGAGGGTTAATCCCCCTCCACTGGGAACAGGCTGCCCAGTGTCTGACTGTGAATGGAGGGAGAGGTGGGTGAGAGGGTTAATCCCCTCCACTGGGAACATGCGTCTGACTGTGAATGGAGGGAGAGATGGATGAGAGGGTTGATCCTATTTACAGACTGCCTGAGATATAGGAAGGGATCACTCCGGAGGTTATACCTCTCCCCTGGGAAGAGGCTGCCTGCGTAAATGCGAAGTGTTAGATAAAAGTGTTTCATTGTCAGAACCCTTGACAGGAGGGATTTTCCTTATTAGATTTGACATCTGTTTATCTTCATTTTGATGTCCTGGCAGAAATGTTTCATCGGTCTATGAATATCAGAAAGGTAGTGCCAGCTAATATGTACAATTGTACTGCACTAAGGCTGGAGGGACCAACGAGCTTGTATCTGAAGCATTCAGAAATGAAGAGTAGGCTCTCCGGACTGGGCCTGGGGAAGCAGTCAATAGATCACTTCCCCTGCTTCTCATTAACCTTTTGCTATTCATTCACAGGATGTGAGCATCAATAGCCAGGCCACCATTTTATTGCCCATCTTTAGTTGCCCTTGAGAAGGTGGTGGGGAACTGCCTTCTCGAGCTACTGCAGTCCATGTGGTGTAGGTACACCCCCACCATGCTCATATGGAAGGTAGTTCCAGGAATTTGACACAGCTACAGTGAAGGAACCGCGACACAATGTAAATACCCAGGTAACGGTCCCCTCCCTAAATCCTTAGTTTTTCGTGTATCGCACGCCTGAGTTGAACTCTGACCTTTTGGTCCCCGAATCCCTTAGTTTTCATATTCCTTGTGTCAGTTTTGGGGAGCGGTTTTGGAGGAACAGTCCAGTGAGTCTATTTTACAATTGCTCTTTTCTCATTTATGCTGAGTTCAGGACAATGGCTGGCTAGTGCTGAGACAGCGCAGTTATCGGCAGCTCACAAGAACCGGCGTGGATTTCAACTCCTCAAACTATTACTCCTGGAAATGTCGACCCCCTAACTTTTGCCTAAAATTCTGATCTCAAAATCTCGACTTTTACACAAGTATATACAGCAATTCCAAGACAGGATGATTCGTGGCTTGGAGGGGAAATTTACAGTGGTGACCTTAAAAGTCAGGAAGAAACTTGATCTGTGCCAAAATGTCTTTGGAATCGAGTACAGCCTTTTTACACTAGATGTACCGGCCCTGGGAGTATTTTTAATGGGACAGTGTAGAGGGAGCTTTACTCTGTATCTAACCCCAAGCTGTACCTGTCCTGGGAGTGTTTGATGGGAGAGTGTAGAGGGAGCTTTACTCTGTATCTAACCCCAAGCTGTACCTGCCCTGGGAGTGTTTGATGGGACAGTGTAGAGGCAACTTTACTCTGTATCTAACCCCGTGCTGTACCTGTCCTGGGAGTGTTTGATGCGGACAGTGTAGAGGGAGCTTTACTCCGTATCTTACCCGTGCTGTACCTGTCCTGGGAGTGTTTGATGTGGACAGTGTAGAGGGAGCTTTACTCCATATCTTACCCGTGCTGTACCTGTCCTGGGAGTGTTTTATGGGACATTCTAGAAGAAACGTTAAGTTTTAAGAAGGAAACCAAATTCTTGTTTTTAAACCTATTTGATGTTTAAATTCTCAATGTCCCTCAGCAGACACTGACAACTGCTCATCATCTTTATAGGGAGAATTGAACTGAAATTCTATTTTACTATTATTGCTATTATTACTATTATTGCTATGTCATGAGATCAAAATCCTGGCACTCCCTCCCTAACAGCACTGCAGCGGTTCAAGGAGGCAGCTCATCATCACCTTCTCAAGGGCAGTGAGGGATGGACAATAAATGGTCCACATCCCGCGAAAGGATAAAAAAACTCATTGTGGAGAATTGTTGAAATACAGGGCACTGGAGCTCAGCAGTCCGCGATGTGAGTTGATTGATGCTGTGAGTGGATCCATTGCAGTTGTCCAATATGTAAAGTAATAAAACCCACTGGGACCACCATACAATATTCATGGCAATGTTTACATTTTCATTCTGCACCCAGTGTGTCTTTCAGCTCTCTGTACCTGCTGTGATGTATATTGCAGTTCTCTGTACCCAGTGTGATATGTATTACAGCTCTCTGTACCCGGAGTGATGTGTATTACAGTTCCCTGTACCCAGTGTGATATGTATTACAGTTCTCTGTACCCAGTGTGATGTGTATTACAGCTCTCTGTACCCGGAGTGATGTGTATTACAGTTCCCTGTACCCAGTGTGATATGTATTACAGTTCTCTGTACCCGGAGTGATGTGTATTACAGCTCTCTGTACCTGGCCTGATGTGTATTACAGTTCCCTGTACCCAGTGTGATGTGTATTACAGCTCTCTGTACCAATCTAATAAGTATTACAGCTCTCTGTACCTGGTCTGATGTGTATTACAGTTCTCTGTACCAATGTGATATGAATTACAGCTCTTGTACCTGTTGTGATATGTATTACAGCTCTCTATACTTGCTGTCATTTGTAATACAGCTCTCTGTATACGGTGTGATATGTAATATAGCTCTCTGTACCCAGTGTGATATGTAATACAGCTCTGTGTACCGAGTGTGATGTGTAATACAGCTCTTTGTACCCAGTGTGATATGTAATACAGCTCTGTGTACCGAGTGTGATATGTATTACAGCTCTCTATACCTGCTGTGATATGTAATACAGCTCTCTGTACCCTGTGTGATATGTAATACAGCTCTGTGCACCGAGAGAGATATGTATTACAGCTCTCTGTACCTGTTGTGATATGTATTACAGCCCTGTGTACCCAGTGTGATATATAATACAGCTCCCTAAACCCAGTGTGATATGTAATACAGCTCTGTGTACGGAGTGTGATATGGTATTACAGCTCTCTGTACCCGGTGTGATGTGTATTGCAACTCTGTAACTGGTATGATGTATATTACAGTGTCTGTACCCAGTGTGATGTGCATTACAGTTCTCTGTACCTAGTGTGATGTGTATTACAGTTATCTGTACCTGGTGTGATATGTATTACAGCTCTCTGTACCTGGTGTGATATGCATTGCAGCTCTCTGTACCTGATGTGATATGCATTACAGTTCCCTGTAACCAGGTGATATGTGTTACAGTTCTCTGTACTTGGTGCAAAATGCATTACAGTTCTCTGTACCCAGGGTGATATGCATTACAGTTCTCTATACCCAGGGTGATATGTATTATAGTTCTCTGTACCTGGTGTGATATGTATTACACCTCTCTATCTAGTGTGATATGTATTATGTGAGTCCAACTGCAGAATTAAAATTATCAAAAAACCAGCCCCTTCTGATCTCAATCTGATTATTGTCAGATTAGAATGCACCAGTTGTGACTTGTCGTTCCAATGAAGGGGATTTACACACCCACATACCATTTCGCATTCACAGGAACCATTCACATTGAGAACAAACGCCCCCCTTTCCTTCAGTCTGTTTTCTGGCCTAAGTATACTACAGGATAGTGAGTGATGGGATCCCAATCCCTTCACACATTGTTGGGCTGCATCTGAGGCGATGATTAGCCTGTCCTGCCTCCTACAGCAGTAATTTCTGTGACCGATCATTCTTGTCTAATCAACTCCTCACCCCTAAGATGTAACTCACTATGTAACACTTTGGACTTTGTGCACAGTTTTGTCTCTTTACTTGGAAAAAAAGATTTGGCCGTGTTAGAAGTAGTTCAGAGAAGGTTCACTTGACTCATTCCCGGGATGAGGGGCTTATCCTATGAAGAAAGGTTGACCAGGTTGGACCTATACCCAATGGAGTTTAGAAGAATGAGAGGTGATCTTATTGAAACATATAAGATCCCGAGGGTGGATTACCGGGAGGATGTTTCCATTTGTGGGAGAGGCTAGAACTAGGGAACACCGTTTAAAATAAGAGACGGAGATGAGGAGAAATTCTTTCTCTCAGAGGGCCATTATTGTGTGGAATCCTCTTCCTCAGAGAGCAGTGGAGGCTGGGTCACTGAAAATATTCATGGCTGAGTCGGACAGCTTTTTGACAGACAAGGGAGTCAAGAGTACGGGGGGGGGGGGGGGGGGGGGCAGACGGCAAAGTGGGAGTTGAGACCACAAGCATATCAGGCATGATCTCGTTAAATGGCAGAGCAGGCTCGAAGGGCCGAATGGCCTACTCCTGCTCCTAAATCCTATGTTCCCATGATCCTCTGAGCCGGAAGATCACGAGCTCCGATCCACACTCCCCCACACCAAGATGAAAATCTCAGCCCACAATCCCTGTGGAGTACTTAAGGAGGTGAGCCTTTCAGATTAAACCGATGTCCCATTGCAATCTCAGGTGGGTGCGCAGAATTGCTGACTATTGTTTAGTTTACAAAAAAAGCCCCGCCAGATAACATTGGTTATTCAGATTAAGATAGTGCTTGGGAATTAATCATTCTGTAGGTGGGCTGATTGAGCCGGCCTGTATTTATAACAGTAACCGCTTGCATTAATGCAGCACGTTAATGTTGGAAAGCGTACCATGGACTTCACGGAAGTGATCACCAAACAAGATTTGACACCGAGCCAAGTGAGGAGATAGCAGGGCAGACGAGCCAAAGCTCGGTCAAAGGGGATGCTTTTAAGGAGTGTCTCAAAGGAGGAAGAAGAGATGGAGACGTTGAGGGAGGAAATTGCAGAGTTGAGGGGTTTAGGACGTGAGCAGATGAGCCATTGATGATGGGTGCCAATAAAATTGTGGATATTCAAGAGGCCATGTGCGCAGAGATCTCGGAAGGTCATGGGGCTGGAGGAGACGGCAGAGATAGGGATGGGAGAGGCCATTGAAAACAGGGATGAGAATTTTAAAATTGAGGCGTTGCTTAACTGGAAGTCAATTTATGTCAGTGAGCCCAGGTGGGGGCGTTGGTGGGGTGGGGTGGGTTGGGGAGGTGGGGGCGGTGGTAGGGGGATGGGACTTGATGCGAGTTAAGGATACTCGCAACAGAGTTTTGGATGACCTCTAGTTTACTGAGAGTAGCATATGGGAGACGAGCCATGTGTGGGTTGGGATAGTCGAGTCTAGAGGTAACGGGGGCGTGGATGAGGGTTTCAGCTGCCAATGCGCTGAGGTAGGAGCAGAGGTAGGCACACCTGAAGCTGTTATTCGCACGGTTGATTTAGCCACCTGTCCTTCATGATGAGAAAGGCATGCCGTTTTGGAGAAATCCATTTTGAAAAGAGCAACCGCAAATTAATCCGTGGCAGTGATGGATTGATCGCGATGTGACAGGAACCTCCGCAAATCGTGCATTTAAAAGCAGGGTGTGTGGGTGACATACTCCCCCTCGCTCTACTGTCACACTGAGGAACAGGCCCTCAACACACAATACACCACCTCTCTATAGTTTGAGCCACACTTCAGAAACTTGAGCATAAGCCCCAAGCTGACACCCCCCCGACACACAACACCCCGCAGCTCCTTCCCCCGCCCCCACCAGGTGAATATGGAACCCAGGCCATTGTGCCCAATCAGGTGGGCATAAAAGATTCCATGGCGCTATGGTGAGGAGGACCAAGGGAGCTCTCCCCCGAACCCTGGTTATTGTTTATCCCTCAACCAAACATCACTAAAAACATGATCTGCCAATGATCACACTGCAGCCTGTGGAGGTTAGCTGGATGAAAATTGGCCGCCACTTTTCCTACCTCACGACAGTGAGTGCTCTTCAAAAAGTATGTCATTGACTGAGACACTTCAGGACAACCTAAGGTCGTGAAAAGGTGCTATATAAATTATTTGGCAATTTACAGAGCCCTGATGCTACATCTAAATCCAGTCTACTTCAGCACAAGAAGCCATAGAAAATTTATCAAATAATCTCTTTTTAGCTTTTAGCTGAGGGACAAATATTCATCAGGTCACGGCAGATAATGTACTGCTCTTCTTTGAAGTAGGTAGCCATGAGAACTTTTATTTCCATTTGAGAGGGCAGAGTGGGGGGGGTCTCGACTCTATATCTCATCTGAAAGAGGGCAGCTCCGACAGGCCAGGGCTCCCTCAGTACTGTGCTGGGAGTGTCCGCCTAGATGTTGTGCTCAGGCCTCTGGGGTGTATTGAAAAACAGTGATCAGGGATCAGCTGGGGTGGGGAGGGCCCTTTCACTGGATCCCCTCAGGGCCCCATGCAACGATACCCCAACCATAATTCTCCAGCGCTAAAATAAACTTTGAGTGTTTTTTTATTCTTTCATGGGATGTGGGCATCGCTGGCAAGGCCAGCATTTGTTGTCTATCCCTAATTGTCCTTGAACTGAGAGCAGTTAAGAGTCAACCACATTGCTGCGGGTCTGGAGTCACATGTAGGACAGACCAGGTAAGGATGGCAGGTTTCCTTCCCTAAAGGGACATTAGTGAACCAGGTGGGTTTTTATGACAATTTATGATAGTTTCCATGAGATTCACTCTCAATTCCAGATTTATTAATTGAATTTAAATTCCACCAGCTGCCCTAGTGGGATTTAAACTCACGTCCCCAGAGCATTAGCCTGGGCCTCTGGATTACCACTTCAGTGACATAACCACTACACCACCACCTACCACCATCTATCTAGCCATCTTTCCTGTCATTGAGATGCCCTGTGCCTTTAAGAGCAGCAGAAGGGAATAGTAATCCAGAGGCCCAGGCTGATGCTCTGGGGTCATGGGTTCAAATCCCACCAGGGCAGCTGGTGGAATTTAAATTCAGTTAATAAAATCTGGAATATAAAGCGAGTCTCAGTAACGGCAACCATGAAACTATCATTGATTGTCATAAAAACCCATCTGGTTCACTAGTGTCCCTTTAGGGAAGGAAATCTGCCCTCCTGGTCCTTACCTGGTCTGGCCTACATGTGACTCCAGACCCACAGTAATGTGGTTGACTCATGAGTGTCCTCTGAAATGGTCTAGCAAGCCAATCGGCTCGAGGGCAATTAGGGATGGGCAACAAATGCTGGTCTTGCCAGTGAAGCCCATATCCCATGAAAGAATAAATTTTAGAAAAGGGCTGGGGAGGAGGAACATAGATGTAATGGATTCGGACCACGCTGCCTAGCGATGCAGCATCCATGGAGTTAAATCTGGAGGAAGGAACCATGGCTGAGTGACAGATTAATGCACAATGATAGAGGGCAACCTTTACAGTCAGAGCCATGCATGGTTCATTCAGCTGCTTCCATACCCACACGAATATTCTCTGTCTCTCTCTCTCTCAGGATGCATTGTATTTTAATGAAGTTTAATTTGCTTCTGTAGTAATAAATGCGGGAGGGGGGGCATTTGTAAACCATTCCCCCTGCTCCCTCCTCCCAGGCAAGATTTAATCCATTCAGACTGATAGCACTGTGCTAGTTTAGAGATTCTCAGCTTTCAGTCTTGTTCAGTGAGGCTGGAAGCGAGCACTGAGAAAGCCCCTGTTTTGTGCGATGACTGTGCTGTCGATAAGCAATGAGTGTGTCGAGGAGGGTGAAGCCGACTCTCAGGCTGCCAGCACATCGGAGAGAGGCAGGGACAGAGAACCTGAGAGAGACGGAGACACAAAGAAAGGCCGAGAGAGAAAACAGACACACAAGAGAGAGACAGAGGCAGAAAGAGTCAGTGACGGAGAGAGAGAGAGAGAGGGGGGAGAGAGGTGGGGGGGAGAGTCAGAGAGAGACAGAGAGAGAGGGAGCAACAGAGAGACATGGGAAGAGGGTCAGGGAGAGAGAGAGAGAGAGAGAGAGACAAAGGGAGTGACAGAGAGAGATGGAGGGAGAGTTTGAGAGGGAAACAGAGGGAGCGAGAGTCAGAGGGAGTGAGAGTCAGAGAGACAGAGGGAGAGAGACAGAGGGAGAGAGAGTCAGAGAGAGAGGGAGAGAGACAGAGGGAGAGAGAGATGGGGAAACAACGGTGAGAGACAGAGGGAGAGAGAGTCAGAGAGACAGAGGGAGAGAGAGTCAGAGAGAGATGGGGGAAACAGCGAGAGACAGAGGGAGAGAGAGTTAGAGAGCAAGTGAGACAGGGAGCAACAGAGATGGAGATGGAAGGAGAGAGTCAGAGAGAGAGGGAGAGAGAGTCAGAGAGAGAGAGACAGAGGGGGAGAGAGAGTGTCAGAGAGAGAGAGTCAGAGAGAGAGAGACAGAGTGAGAGAGGCAGAGAGAGAAAGAGAGAGTCAGAGAAAGTGAGACAGAAGAAGAGTCAGGGGTCGGAGAGAGAGAGTGAGACAGAGGGAGTGACAGAGAGACAGACAGAGGGAGTGACAGAGAGACAGACAGAGGGAGAGATAGAGAGAGAAAAAAGGCAGAGACAGTGAAAGACAGAAACAGAGACAGAGACAGGGTGAGGAAAGAGATAGAGAAATAGAGAGAGGAACAGAAGGAAAAGAGCAACAGAGAAACACAGAGGCAGAGGGGAAGAGAGGAGAAAGTGAGACATATAGAAAGTGAGGCAGAGAACCAGAAAGAGACAGAGCGAGAGAGGGAGACACCGGGAGACAGCGACAGAAAGAGAGAGAGAGAGAGGGCAGACAGGCACCAAGAATAAGAGACAGCAGGGAAAGAGGAAAAGAGGGACCGAGAGAGAGAGAGAGAGATTTAATCATAGTAACTGTCTCCCCAAAGATCTCGCTGCCAACATCCATTCCAAGCAGCTCCAATCACAATGCAACGCGATTATAAATTCTCCTCACAAAGAGAACACCAATTCTGCTCAACCAACTCTGCTTAATCTCATTGCATGTTCCTCCCTGAGAGTGAGTGTGTGTGTGTGAGAGAGTGTGTGTGTGTGTGTGTGTGTGTGTGGGGTGGGTGGGGGCGGGGGGGGGGGTGGTGTGGGGGGTTATCTAGCAGGTGAAACCGACCCTGTAAGAAGCGCCAGTGAAATCAGCAGTAACACCGAAATCCAGACCATTAAAAACTTGTTTGTGGCTTTTGCATTTCAGATGTTCCCCGCCGGCTGCAAAAATAAATAAATAAATCGGCTGCACTGTCACCCCCAAAAACACATGGAAATCTCTTATCTTCTGACACAGGGATGGTTCTTGAAGGAACAAGGGTTGTGTTTTAAAAGCAGCCCTTCCCCTCCACTCCCCTCCCCTCTCCCATCCAAGATACCTTGCTGTCATGGTAGATCAGTTGCAACTCGTAGTCCCGAAGAATGTCTGAGCGGTTGTTGACATCGCGGAGGGCCATCTGAGCAGCTGGAAGACAAGCCTGGCCACCCGGCCAGCCACCGCTCATGGGGAACAGAGCTCCGATGTACAGGGTCTGCTTGCTGCCTGCGGAGAGAGGGAGAAGGATCAGCGCAAGGAGCAAGAGGCTGCTCCGGCTCCGTGCCATCATTATTCGCTGCTGACAAGTCGCGTTTGGCCCCCGTCCTTTTAAAGATGCTCAGAGCCCCCGACACATCGTCCTCGCTCCCAGGCGCTGAAGCTCTGTCATAGTAACAACAGCAACAGCAGCAGCATCAGCAGCAGCAGCAAGCTCCATCTTACTGCAGTCAGCAAGCTTGGTGATGTCACTACAGCAGCCAAATTCTCACACACACACGCTCTCTCACACTCACATTCGCACACACTCACAGGCACACACACTCACTCACAGACACTCACACACACATAAACAGGCACACACACACTCACAGACACACACACACATAAACAGGCGCACACACACTCACAGACACTCACTCACACACATAAACAGGCACACACACTCACTCACAGACACACATAAACAGGCACACACACTCACTCACAGACACTCACTCACACACATAAACAGTCACACACACTCACTCACAAACACTCACACACACATAAACAGTCACACACACTCACTCACAAACACTCACTCACACACATAAACAGTCACACACACACACACACATAAACAGGCACACACACACTCACAGACACTCACACACACATAAACAGTCACACACACTCACACACACATAAACAGGCACACACACACACTCAGACACTCACACACATAAAGAGGCACACACACACTCACAGACACTCACTCACACACATAAACAGGCACACACACACACTCACACACATAAACAATCACACACACTCATTCACAGACTCACACACACAAACAGACACTCACACACATAAAGAGGCACACACACTCACTCAGACACTCACTCACACACATAAACAGACACACACACACTCAAATGCACCTCACAAACACACTCACACATACACACACTCTCATACACACACACTCTCTCTTTCACACACACACAAATTTAGACTATAATAAAAGCAAAAATATTGTGGATGCTGGAAATCTGAAATAAAAACAGAAAATGCTGGAAAAACTCAGCAGGTCTGACAGCATCTGTGGAGAGAGAAACAGAGTTAACGTTTTGAGTCTGTATGACCTTTCTTCAGTGCATTCATGCTGTTACCCAGAAAAGCATCCTCACCCTCATGCACATACATCCACACAAACAGACATACATGCACAAGAACCACATGAATACAAGAAATATGAGCAGGAGTAGGCCATAGGGCCTGTGGTGCCTGCTCCACCATTCAATACGATCGTGACTGACCTTGGGCTTCAGCCCTACTTTCCCGCCCAATCCCCATATCCCTTAATTCCCTGAGAGACCTAAAATTTGTCCATTCCAGCCTTAAACAATGGAGCATCCACAACCTCCTGGGGTAGAGAATTCCTATGAGTGAAGAAATTTCTTCTCGTCTCAGTCCTAAATGATTGGCCCCTCATCCTGAGACTGTGCCCGTGTTCTAGATCCCCAAACCAGTCTGTGTCCACCCTATCAAGCCCATTCAGAATTTTGTAGGTTTCAAAGAGATCGCCTCTCATTCTTCTGAACCCCAGAGAATATAAGCCCAATTTACTCAGCCCCTCATCATAGGACAACCCCCTCACCCCAGGGACCAATTTAGTGAACCTTCGCTGGACCACCTCCAACGCAAATAAATCCTTTCTTAAATATTGAGTCCAAAACTGCACAAAGTCCTCCAGATGTGGATCACCAAAACCCTGTACAATTGTAGCAATACTCACAATCACAAAAAGTTAGTATGCAGGTACAGCAAGCCATTAGGAAGACGAATCAAATGTTGTTGTTGCCAGGGGAATGGAATATAAAACTAAGGATGTTTTGCTACAGCTGCACAGGGCATTGGTGAGACCATCTCTGGAGTACTGTGCACAGTTTTAGCCTCCTTATTTAAGAAAGGACATACTTGCATCAGAAACAGTGCAGAGAAGGCTCGCTTGACTGACTCCCTGGGATGGGGGAGGGTTATCTTATGAGGAAAGGTTGGGCAGGCTGGGCCTGTATCCATTGGAGTTTAGAAGAATGAGAGGCAAACTTATTCAAACATAACCGATCCTGAGGGGACCTGACAGGGTGGATGTTGAGAGGATGTTTCTCCTTGTGGGAGAGTTGAGAACTAGGGGATACAGTTTAAAAATAAGGGATCTCCCATTTAAGACGGAGATGAGGAGAAATTCTTTCTCTCAGAAGGTTGTGAATCCGACCATGGAGACAGGATCATTAAATAATTTTAAGGCAGAGCTATGTTGATTCCCTTGTTAGTCAAGCATCTAAGGTTATCGTGGGTAGGAGGAATGTAGAGTTGAGGCCACTATTAGATCAGCCATGATCTTATTGAATAGTGGAGCAGGATCAAGGGGCTGAATGGCCTACTCCTGTGCTTAATTCCTATGTTCGTATGTAGGACTTCTTTATCCTTGTATTCCAATCCCCTGCAATAAAGCCCAACATGCCATTTGCCTTCCTAATTGCTTGCTGCACCTGCAGGCTAACTTTCTGTGTTCCTTGTACAAGCACCACCCAAGTCTCTTTGAACATCAACAGGTACAAGTTTCACACCTTTTAAAAAATATTCTGCTTTTATACTCTTACAGCCAATAAGAGTGAATAACTTCACTCTTCCCTATGTTATACTCCATCTCAATACTCCATCGCTCATCTTGTTGCCCATCCACTTAGCCTGTCTATGGGTGGAATTTTATGACCCCTCCAAATGGCTGGATTTTCCGGTCCTGCCAAAGTCAATGGACTTTTGATTGGCTCGCTGCATTTTATGGCCCCGCCCCCAACGTGACAGGGCTGTAAAATTCCACCCTATATCTCTTTGCAGCCTCTCTGTGTCCTCCCCACAGCTTATCTTCCCACTCAGCTTTGTATCATCTGCAAACTTTGATACATTACTCTCTCTCTCTTCATCCAAGTCATTAATATAGATTGTGAATAGCTAATGCCCCAGCCCTGATCCTTGTGGTACTCCATTATTCACTGCCTGCCAATTTGAAAATGTCCCATCTATGCCCACTCTCCGCTTTCTATCCATTAACCAGTCCTCTCCATGCTAATATATCACCCCCAACTCCATGAGTACTTATCTTGCCTGTTAACATTTTGTGTGGTGCCTTGTTGAATGCCTTTTGAAAATCCAGGTATACTACATCTACTGGTTTCTCTTTAGCTACTCTATTGGTTATATCCTCAAAAAGTTTGAATAGATTTGTCAAACAGGATTTCCCTTTAGTAAAACCATGTTCACTTGTTCTAATCGTACAATGATTTTCTAAGTGCATTGTTACACAGACCCTCACACCTTATCACAAAGCAGTCAGATATGTGCCCACACAAAATCACCTCGTGCACAACACACACATAAATATATATATATTCATACAAGTCTATACACAAGATATCTACACACAAATGTAAAATACATACAGATTCTCACACAAATGTAAAGCACTCAATATATCTCAGAGAATCAATCTCATACATCTCTCTCTCTCACACACACACACACACCCTCGCACCCAATCACACAGCCATCAGATATATAGGCTGATGGAAAATCATCTCCATACACAAAACTAACTGAGTTGCCATGGCCATAATGGGCTGAATGGCCTCCTTCTGTGCTGTAACCATTGCAGTATACAATTCTATAACATACACAGATATATACACGGAAACCTAAGTACAAAGATATACACACACACACAGATATATATACATGCAGACAAACATAGAGACACATACAGATATACACGCTGACAGATTGATACAGATGCACAGGCATATAAAACTACATGCACCTGGACACACTAACCTAGAAATGATGATGGGCAAAATCAGTGGATGAAGACTTAACACCACTAATATCATTCCTTTCTCTGCTACCTTAACATAGACATTAACCCATTAGTCTTAAATGTGTGAATACCTCCAGTATAATGTCAGGAAAGTCACAGGAACATGTTAAATATCTGTCACTCATAAACACACTAATTCTGCAATTGTCATTTAGATTATACAAATATAAAGATACAGAGAGAGAGAGACAGGTAGACATAGAGAGAATGTCACACACACAAACACACACACAATCATATACACTCCACAAATAGGCAGATTCTCTCCAATGACTACCCATAATGAAATCATAAGCCTGTGCTTTTAGAATGTTTTTATAATTTTGCTAGAGTTCTCAACTATAGCAGGTTGTCCTGTTGCATTTATATTGTTGGCATAACTTGCCTGGCTGTGTTTGGAAACAGATATTTAATTGTTTATACTACATTAACTGGACCAACCATAGAAATATTGTGGCTACAAGAACAGGTCAGAGGCTGGGAAATCTTAGTGAGTATCTCACCTCCTGACTCCCCAAAGCCTGTCCATTGTCTACAAGGCACAAGTCAGGAGTGTGATGGAATACTGCCCACTTGCCTGGATGAGTGCAGCTCCCACATCACTCAAGAAGCTCAACACCATCCAGGACAAAGCTTCCCACTTGATTGGCACTCCATCCACAAACATTCACTCCCTCCACCACCGACGCACAGTGGCAGCAGTGTGTAGCATCTACAAGTGCACTGCAGCAACTGACCAAGGCTCCTTCGAAAGCACATTCCAAACCCACGTCCTCTACCACCTAGAAGGACAAGGGCAGCAGATGCATGGGAACACCACCACCTCAAAGTTCCCCTACAAGTCTCGCACCATCCTGACTTGGAACTATATTGGCATTCCTTCACTGTCACGGTCAAAATCTTGTAACTTCCTCCTTAAAAGCACTGTGAATGTAACTACACCACAGGGACTGCAGCAGTTCAAGTAGGCAGCTCATCATCACCTTCTCAAGGGCAATTAGGGATGAGCCATAAATGCTAGTCTAGCCAGCAACACTCACATCCCACAAATGAATAAAAAAAATCCTGTTTGCTATTTTAACAAAAGCATTAGTTTAATTAAAATAAGCAGGTTAATCCCTCAGTGTAAACAACAGGTGGAGGAACATCTCAGCACAGTTATCATTTACCATTAATATCATAAGCAGTCATTTGCAGTCCATGGAAGCACACAGATACAAAGAGGGAGACAGACAGGCAGGTGCAGGAATATTTACGCAGACATAAACAGACACAGTGATATATATGGGCAGAGAATCACAAACACATACACACACACATAGACATACACAAAGACAGACAGAGGTAATCACACTCACACGCAGGCACATATTCACAGAGGCATACCGATACCGTGAGAGAAATATACAGACATAAACATACAAACAGAGAGGCAGATTCAGAGAGGGAAAATAATGCTGACACATATATATATTACACACAGGGAAACACATATCGAGGGAGACAACGCAGTCCGACAGATACAGAGGAAAACAGACATATATGTACAGATGCACATGGCCAGAGAGAGAGAGAGATTCAGACAGACAAAGAGTGATATAATCAGAATGCCACACAGACAAACACATACATACAGCAATATATACAGAGACACACAGATAGAAAGAGGGAGTGACATGCAGAGACATAAACAGTGACAAGCAGATAATTACATGAATAAACAGGAATATATATAAAATATATATATTAGAGAGAGAGACATGCAGGACACATGCAGTAAGATAGATAATCACACACACACAGGGACAGATGTACAGAGATATACAGATGCTGAGAGTGAAAGAGACATACAGACAGGTGCAGAGGCATAAACAGAGTGACAGACAGAAAGAAACTCGTAGGGACTTGAGCGCAACAATCTAGGCTGATACTCCAGTGCACTGAGGGATTGCTGCACTATCAGCGATGCTGCCTCTCAGATGGGACGTTAAACCGATGCCCCATCCAACCTCTCAAGTGGATGTAAAAGATCCCAAAGCACAATTTCAAAGAACAGTGGGGGAATTATCCCCAGTGCCTGGACAATACTTATCCTCTGATCAACAGCACATGGACAGATTATCTGGTCAAGATCACATTGCTGCTTGTGGGCAAACTGGCTGCCATGTTTCCTACATTACAACAGTGAAGACGCTCCGAAAGTAATTGATTCACTGTAAAGTGCTTTGGAATGTTCTGAAGTCATGAAAGATGCTATCTAAATGCAAGTCTTTCTTCTTTTTGTAAACAGAACAACGGACAATCACATACAAACACAATGGGATTTGCACAGAGATACAGACAGAGAGAGAGAGACAGATAGATGGACACATGGACATAAATACAGAAAAATAGAGGGGGAGATAATCTCACACACACACAAACAGGGATATCAACATGGAGATACCTACAGATTTAAAGGACGATAATCACACTAACACCCATAACGATATAGTATATACACAGACAAAGATAATATGACCAGTAAGATGCAAACACAAAAAACTACTTGCAATCGTCCTCCTCCTCCAGGTACCATGAGGCAAGACGGTGTTGACAACCACAGGCTGCCATTGGATTGGTTCATGATTATACTTGGCAAAGCACTGCAGTGGTTTGCCATTGCCTTCTGCAGTATGGCTGACCAGGAAACTCTCCCACTCTTACCATCAGGTGTATTGGAAGGATTCACAGGCTGATAATCAACCTGTTTGGCCACATTAGGAACGCACCTTTTGTGGTCACCGAGTCCTGGAGTGGGACTTGAACTTGGAGCTTCTGGTCTAGAGGTAGGGACACTACCCACTGCACCACAAGACCTCCAATACTTGCAACACCATCAGACAAATGCATTATAGTTGTCTCATTTGTTTTATTCATATGGGTTAGCATTTCAGTTAAAAAGGCTGGATAGTAGGATCCCATACGCACTATGTTAAGTATTTGCATGCTAGATGTCAGCTGCGGTTTAGTGGGGAGCACTCTCACTTCTGAGTCTGAAGCCCCACACAGGAGACTTGAGCACAAAACCTAGTTTGACACTCCAGTGCCTGTCCCGAGCGAGTGCTGCACTGCCTGATGTGTTGTCTCTTGGTTGAGATGTTAAGCTGGGGCTCCAATGGTGGCTCAGCTGGTAGCACATGCGCCTCTGAGTCTCCTTGGTTCAAGTCCTACTCCAGGGTTTTAGTGCAAGTAGTGAGGGTGTGCTGCACTGTCGGAGGTTCAAAAACCCCACCTGCTTGCTTGGACGAATGTGAAAGACCCCATGACACTATTTTGAACAGGAGCAGGGGCATTATCCCTGGCGCCCTGACCAATGTTCATCCAATCAACATTAGCAAGAAGAATAAAAAAAGCAGAATATTATTTAAATCACGAGAGACTGCAGAACTCTGCAGTACAGAGAGACCTGGGTGTCCTTGTACATGAATCACAGAAAGTCAGCATGCAGGTACAGCAAGTAATTAGGAAGGCAAATGGAATGTTGGCCTTTATTGCCGGGGGATTGGTGTATAAAAGGAGGGAAGTCTTGCCACAACTGTACAGGACATTGGTGACACCACACCTAGAGTACTGTGTACGGTTTTGGCCTCCTTGTTTAAGAAGAGATATACTTGTATTGGGGGCAGGTCAGACAAGGTTCACTAGGCTGAATCTTGGGCTGAGGGGTTTATCTTGTGAGGAAAGGTTGAGCACTCTATTTGTCCCCACCTGGACTCTGAATCTATCCCCACTTCCGCTCAGTTTCAGACGCACACACACTCTGTATCTAACCCTATCTGCACTCTACATCTAACTCCACCCACACTCCGTATCTGACCCCACCCACTGTAACTGAATCTCACTTGCGCTCTGTATCCGTCCTCGCCCGTGCTCTGTATCCGACCTTGCCCGCGCTCTGTATCCGACCTCACTCACGCCCTGTATCCGTCCTCACTCGCGCTCTGTATCAGACCCCACTCGCGCCCTGTATCCGTCCTCACTCGCACCCTGTATCCGACCTCACTCGCGCCCTGTATCCGACCTCGCCCACGCTCTATATCCGACCTCACTCGCGCCCTGTATCTGTCCTCACTCGCGCCCTGTATCCGACCTCACTCGCGCCCTGTATCCGTCCTCACTCACGCTCTGTATCCATCCTCGCCCGCGCTCTGTATCCGAACTCGCCCGCGCTCTGTATCCGACCTCACCCGCGCCCTGTATCCGACCTCACCCGTGCTCTGTATCTGACCTCACTTGCGCCCTGTATCCATCTTCATTCGCGCCCTGTATCTGACCTCACCCGCGCCCTGTATCCGTCCTCACCCGCGCTCTGTATCTGTCCTCACCTGTGCTCTGTATCTAATTCCATTTTCACACTACTCTTATCCCACTCCGTGCCCTGAATCTGACCCCATCTTCACACCCGCTAGGAAGTGGAAATATCCTTAAAATAGTTTCACCTGGAATTGTGACCATCAGCAGGAAGGGGACATTTTTTTTTCTTTTACTTATCTAATCCAAGTGGAATGTTGATCCGCGCAGTCCAAGCAATCTGGAGTGAATTAAATGAATTAAAGTGTCCATTAATTTTGCTTGAAGAATAGGTCAGAGAAGCATGAGTGTATTGATCTTAATCACAATCAGCCAGCTGGCTTGAAATCACAGAGAAACCCATTAATAGTTCTCTTTTTGAATAAACACAACAATGCCATAAATATTGATGCAGTCACAATTGATATTGGCCCATTTATGCAACTCTATATATCTGCAGCATTGCAAAAGGGACAGAAATATATTAAAATAAAAGCAAAATACTGCAGATGCTGGAAATCTGAAATAAAGGGACAGCTAGTGCTGAAAATACTCAGCGAGCTTGGCAGCATCTGTGGAGAGCGAAACAGTGTTAGTGTTTCGAGTCAACTATGGTTTCTTCAGAACCTCAGCAGGAATATATTATTTCTACTGATCACAGACAGTGATCATTTCTAATCAAAGTGTTCCTCTGTCCAAAATATTGAAATATTCCAGCTCTCCCACACTTCGTTAATGGCCCGTCCAAATGACCCCCTTCAAACACAGGATGCCACAGGCTGCTACTGTGTCAGGAGATTTGCAGTGTCCATTATGTTTTAATCTGTCAGCAGTTTCAATATATCACCCGGCTGAATTTCAATGCATTAGGGGTTTTATTGCATTGAGTTTCAAACTGGGAGAGGTGTTAAGTTTCACAGCATGAGAAGATCGCAATATCAAACGTTATTGGGTCAAGAGGTTCTTTTATATTGTGTTCCAGCTGAGTAGACGCTTAACTATATTAAGTTTCATAGTTCCAGGAGTTTATTTGTATTGAGTTTCACTATATCAGGAATTTCACTGTGCTAGGAGATTATTATATCAGGACTTTCAGTGTCACTCTACTGGTAACAAGTTTCACTTTATTAAAAGTATTACTATATACAGCGTGGGTATAGCAAACATTTCACTAAATCGAGGACTAATACGGTAGGTCTTTCATTACTTTTGGCTCTTGCATATTAGGCGTTTCATTAGGGATTTAGCTCTAATAGGAGTTTCACTGTATTAAGAGTTCACGGTCTTAGGGGCTTCCATATATTTGTGGTTTCACTGTAATTAGGGGTTTCACTATATTGCAATTTAACTTCAATAGGATTTTCACTGTATTAGGAGGTTCACAGCAATAGTGAGTTCTTCACTGGAGTAGGATTTTGATTGTATCAGGAGTTAATTGCAGTTGGGTGGGGGTGTTACACTGTATTGATAATTCATTGTAATCAGGGTTTCATTATATTGGGGTGTTATTGTTCTCTAGGTCCTCACTGTAATAGGGGTTTCAATATTTTTCGGATTTCAATGTGTTAGAAATTCACTGTAATAGGAGTTTCACTGTAGCATAGGTTTTACTGTAATAGGGGTTTCACTGTATTACAGATTTCACTGTAATAGAGTTTTCATTGTAATAGGAGTTACACTGTAATACAGGTTTCACTGTAATAGGGGTTTTACTATAGTTAGAATTTTACTGTAAAAGGTGTTTTACTGTAATAGGGGTTTCACTGTAATAGAGTTTTCATTGTAATAGGAGTTACGCTGTAACACAGGTTTCACTGTAATAGGGGTTTTACTATAGTTAGAATTTTACTGTAAAAGGTGTTTTACTGTAATAGGGGTTTCACTGTGACAGGAGTTTTACAGTAATATGATTTTACTATAATAGGGGTTTCACTGTAACACAAGTTTCACTGTAATATAAGTTTCACTGTAACAGGAGTTTCTCTTAAAGGGGTTCCACTGCTTTAGGTGTTTCACTGTAATCAGTGTTTCACTGTAATTGGAGTTTTACTGTAATGGGGCTTACTGTAATAGAAGTTTGAATGTAATAGGGCTTTACTGTAACAGGCGTTTCACTTTAATAGGGGTTTTACTGTCATAGGGGTTCACTGCAATAGGATTTTTACTGTACTAGGGGTTTCACTGTAATAGGGATTTCACTGCACTGGGAGCTTCACTGTAATAGGGTATTTACTGTAATAGGGGTTTCATTGTCATAGGATTTTTACTGTACTAGGGGTTTCACTGTAATAGGGGTTTCACTGCACTGGGAGCTACACTGTAATAGGGTATTTACTGTAATAGGGTATTTACCGTAATAGGGGTTTCACTGCATTGATCGTCCCTAGTCGCACTTCTCAAGGGCAATAAATGCTGGCCCAGCCAGTGAAGCCCACATCCCATGAATTAATAATAAAAAAATGGGAGTTTAACTGTAATAGGAATTTCATTGTAATAAGGGTTTAACTGTAATAGGAATTTCACTGTATTAAGGGTTTCACTGTAATAGGGCTTTCACTACACTGAGTGTTGGTATTCCAGGAGGTACACCACATTTAATTTCACTTGGCAGCTGATATCCTTGGCACACTGACTTCTTATCAAAGATTCACTCAGCATACTGGTTGCCTACTGCCAGTATGACAGCATCTAAAAGATCTAATGGCATTATTTCAAAGCAAAGCAGGGTGAGTTCTCCATCTGTGTTCTGGCCAATATTTGCCCCTCAACCAACATCAAAAGATTGTCGGGTCATTACTGAAGTGCTGTTTGTGGGGACTCACTTGGAACCATGTCTGTAAAGGTCTGGATACACTGAATGCAATGGTAGTGGGTCTCCTGTTTGCAATAGCTATGGTAGCTTGTTTGTAACAGCTGTGGTACCCTGGGTATCAGAACTCCCTAATTGTATAATTGAAAGGCTCGACACTTCACCGATAGCTTATCTGTAACCAATATGCCTCTGTCATCAGCGTTTATGCCCCGACCCTTGACTCCGATGAAGATGTTAAGGAAAACTTCTATTCTGACATTGATGACGTCCTCAACAAGGGAGGCAAATCATGCAGTGGAATCTATTGAGGGATTTCCCTCCTATCCATAGCAGGGGAAATCCTGACCCGCCTACTCCCTCTGGCTGAGGATATCCCCCCAGATATGCAGGTGGCTTTAGACCTTCCGAAGGAACCTCCGACGTGGTCTTTGTTGCCGGGCAAATCCAAGAAAAGTATCGAGATCAATGCCGGGAATCTTCATTACACTCATCAACCTGATCAAAGCACTTGACTCAGAAGATCACAAAGCTCTGTGGATTGTGCTCCAAAGATCCAAGAAACTTCATCACAGTCCAGCATCTGCTTCATGGTGACATGACTGCAACTGTCTTGAGTGGGCGATCTGAAATAGTTACCTTCAAAATCCAAACCGGTGTCAAGCAAGGCTGTGTGTTAGTCCCCATACTATTTTGTTAAATCTTGCTGACAGTGGCTATTCACCTCATCGAAGATCAACTGCCTTCTGGTGTAAGTGTTAAATACAATCTAGGTGGGAAACTCTAACCTCAGTCACCTCTGTGCCAAAACTAAACTCTACCATAGGCATATGTGATCTGCAGTTTGCGGATGACTGCAGTGTCATTGCCCACTCTGCACCAGGTTTGCAAGTCACTCTCGATCTCTTCAATTCTGCATACAGGAAACTCTCAGCCTGTCCTTGAATGTTGACAAACAAAGCTCACGGGCCAAACCACACCTGGTCAGCCAAAAATCCACCTCCTAGATATTTTGAAGGAGAGACACTGGAATGAGGGGAGCACTTCCCACACTTTGGCAGTCACCTCTCTCAAAAGGTCACCATTGACGAGGAGATCCAATGCCGGATCAGCTGCACCAGCTCAGCCTTCTACAAACTAGGGCAGTGAGTGTTTGGCAACAAAGATCTCCGCAAGCCAACAACAGTCCTAGTGTATGGAACAGTTGTTGTCACTGCACTCCTGTACTGCAATGAGGCCTGGACTGCGTATCAGCAAAACTTAAGAGCGCTAGAGGAATTTCTTCAGCCATGCCACTATCGCACCTTCTGGATTCACTGGGAGGAATGTCGAACAAACACTAGTGTCCTTATGGAAGCCAACTCCACAAGCATTCAGGAAAAAAACTCCTGCAAAATCAACTTTGATGGACTGGAGACTGTGTCTGGATGGCCAAAAGCTGTCTCCCCCACCAGGCCCTGTTGTCTCGCTCTCAAATGACCAACGTTCCAGGAGAGGGCAAAGTAAACATTTCAAAGACACTCTGAAGCTTGCCACAAAGTGCAACAGCATTGACATTAATAACTGGGAGGAGTTTGCTGCCAATCATTCAAAATGGCGACAACTTGTCCATCAACCTGCCTCATGCTTTGACTCACAATGTCTTAATGATGATGCAGGGCGAGGGCAGGGAATGGGGAAAAAAAAGAAGCAAATCCTGCATCCAGGTCCCACTACCGCATGGGATGTCTTGCCCCATGTGCCCAATGATTTCTGGATTGAGAATCAGCCATGTTCAGTCACATGAATACCCATGAGAGAAACCCGCAACCCTGAGTAGACATCATCCTCGAATCAAGGGAAAGCCACCAGTGCCACCGATCACCGTCTCCAACATCCTGTGTACCCTGCGTTCAACATCTGGAGTACCCCGTCTGCAATGGCCTTAATAATCTCTGTGTAGTGGCCTGTGTACTCTGTCTACAACACTTGGGTTGCCCTGTCTATATCGACTGGGGTATCCTGTCCGCGTCAACTGGGGTACCCTGTCTGCGTTGACTGGGGTACCCTGTCTGCGTCGACTGCGGTACCCTGTCTGCATCGACTGCGGTACCCTGTCTGCGTTGACTGGGGTACCCTGTCTGCGTCAACTTGGCTAACCTGTCTGCATCGACTTGGCTAACCTGTCTGCGTCGACTTGGCTAACCTGTCCGCGTCGACTTGGCTAACCTGTCTGTGTTGACTTGGCTAGCCTGTCTGTATCGACTTGGCTAACCTGTCTGTGTTGACTGGGGAACCCTGTCTGTATTGACTGGGGTACCCTGTCTGTGTCGACCGGGGTGACCTGTCTGTGTTGGCTTGGCTGACCTGTCTGTATTGACTGGGATAACCTGTCTGTGTCAACTGGGGTAACTTGCTTGCTTTATTCTTTTATGGGGTGTGGGCATTGCTAGCTAGGCCAGCATTTATTACCTATCCCTAATTGCCCTTGTGAAGGTGGTGGTGAGCTGCCTTCTAGAATCATTGCAGGCTATGTGGTGCAGGAACACCCATAGTATTGTTAGGAACGACCGTCAGGGAAAAAAAATTCTCCTCATCTCTGTCATTTAAGGGCAATCCCTAATTTTAAAACAGTTGCCCCTAGTTCTGGACTCACCCGCAAAAGGAAACATCCTTTCCACGTCCACTTTGTCAAGACCATTCAGGATTTTATATACTTCAATCAAATCACCCCTCACTCTTCTAAACTCCAGTGAAAACAAGCCCAGCCTGCCCAACATTTCCTCATCAGACAACCCACTCATTCCAGTTATCAATTTAGTAAATATCCTCCAAACCGTCTCCAGTACATTTACATCCTTCCTTAAATAAGGAGACCAGAACTGCACACAGTATTCGAGGTGCGGTCTCACCAATGCCCTGTATACTGAAGCATAACATCCTTACATTTATGTTCAATCCCTCTTGTAATAAAGAATAACATTCCATTAGCTTTATTACTTACTGTACCTACAAACTAACTTTTTGTGACTCATGCACAAGAACACCTAGATCCTTCAGCACCTCTGAATTCTGCAGTTATTCTTCGTTTAAATAATATTCTGCTTTTTTATTCTTCCAGCCAAAGTGAACAACTTCACATTTTCCCTACATTATACTCCATCAGCCAGATTTTTGCCCACTCACTCAACTTATCTACACCTGTCTACAAACTCCTTATATCTTCTTCACAACATACTTTCCTACCTACCTTTGTGTCATCTGCAAATTTAGCTACCATGCCTTCGCTCCCCTCATCTAAGTCATTGATGTAAATTGTAAAAAGTTGAGGCCCCAGCACAGACCCCTGTGGGACTCCACTCGTTACATCCCACCAATCAGACAAAGACCCATTTATGTATTCTCTGTTTTCTGCCAGCCAGCCAATCTTCTATCCAGGCTTATATGTTACCTGTCCTGCTTTTTGTGGGCAGAACATACCTGGGCAATTTTCCACCTTGCCGGGTAGATGCCAGTGCTGTAGCTGTACTGGAACAGCTTGGCTAGGGGCATGGCAAGTTCTGGAGCACCAGTCTTCAGTATTGTTGACGGAATATTGTCAGAGCCCATAGCCTTTGCAGTATCCAGTGCCTTCATTTCTTAATATCACGTGGAGTGATTCGAATTGGCTGAAGACTGCATTTGTGATACTGGGGATCTCAGGAGGAGGCTGAGCTGGATCAGCCACTCGGCACTTCTGGCTGAGGTTAACCTGGGGTAAACTGTCCGTTTTAACTGGGCTGGCTTACCTGTACTAACTGTGGTAACCTGTCTGTATTGACTGGGCTAACCTGTCTGTATTGACTGGGCTGACTTAACCATATTGACTGGGGTGACTTGTCCTTAATGGTTATAGGACAGTAATTGGTGTGGTTCGTAATTGTTGTGGTTTGTAATTGGCTCACTATGACTCCTGAAGTATAGCACATGTATCTTTTCTCTAATTGCAGTGTGAGTTTCCCTGAAATGGGTGCCCAGTTTGTGTCTCAGTAATCATCCCATTCAGCTCCTCAAGATACAGCTCCCTGGGCAACGCCACTGACAGCACATCCTGTTGTTATCAGCCACAGAGCAGAGCCCATTGTACAACAAATGGATAAAGGCAGCATTGCCAGGAGTCGTCTGCTCCAGTCTCATTAAAAAAAGGAGAGACAGAGACCATGTGTGAGAGAGAGAGAGAGAGAGAGAGAGATAGATAGACAAAGAGAGAGAGAGAGAGAGCACAGCAGCAAATCTCCGGCTCAAAGTAACTAAGAAAAACTAGAGAAGCTAGGCTGCAATCTAGGTTACTGCAAACCTGTAGGCAATTCGCTTCAACATGACAGATTTCTGAGATTGAAGAGCTGGTGAAGGATTAAAAATATCAGCAAAAAAAAAATGGTGAGAGCTGACTCCAAGCGCAGTATTAATGAGATGCACATGGAAAAGATTCACTGCTGACTTTCCCTCTCCTTAACAGTCCTGGAGAGACAGCATGATTCAGGCCCATGAGTTAGCACAAAAGGTGGCGGGGTTTTATGCCTAATTGAGTTATGCCTATGCCAGCTTCCCAATGGCATTTCCCCCAACCTTACGCGCTGGTTCAATAGCTCGTTCAGCCGGACTTGGCAAGCTTATGCCAACTGCATCCATCTGGGGCATGGTCATCACATTGCGTGATTGAAGAGACAGTGAGGGATTAAAAATACCCTCCTTGAGGGGGCTTCTTGATTTGGACATACATTCACAAGCTTAAGCAGTTACTTGAGGGTGACTCGACCTTGGCAAAAACGAGATTGGTGTCCAGCACATTCAGATACATTTTACTGACTCCACCCCCAGCAGAAACTCCAGACCGCAGGCAATGCTTAGGATAACATGAATCCAATGAGTTAAGTTGAGAAAGGAGCATTTATTTTACAACTTAACAATCATTTGCTCATCTCACACTCCGAGGGCAGGTGCAGCACGGGGTTAGGTACAGAGGGAAGAATTGTCCGTGCCTGCTGGTGTCAGACCTGCTCGGTGGAATGAGCGAGCAATATGGCGAGAAGGACAAAAATCGGTTTCACGATGTCGTGAAACCAGTTTGCAATTATCCACTCAGCCCGTCAATGGCGGGCTGCATTTCCCGCCATTGGACGTCAGGAACCTCACTGTAATACATCTGCATATAATTATAAGGCCAGCCCACCCCACTCCACCCCCACACCCCGGGCTGGATCATCTGCCCACGTTGGCGTCATTGCACATCGGTGTGTTTCCCAACATAGGCATATGTAAGGCCTGCAGTTGAGGGGAACTCGGACGTGAGTGCACAGTGTCATTGCGCAGTGCTCACCCGGGTCGCCTGTTGGACTTCAAGGTTGAGGCTCGTTGGAGTTGGGGGGTGGGGTGGGGGAGGTGGCAAGGACTGTCCTGTGGTTGAGGTGACTTGGGGGGGGGTGCAAGGACTGCCCTGTGGTTGAGGTGACTTGGGGGTGGGGTCAAGGGCTGCTCTGCGGTTGAAGGTAGTGCACAAGCATGTGCAGGGTAGCACGGAGGGAAGTGGCCATGCTTTAGGGAAACCCTTTATAAAGTGACCATCCCTCTGCAGCTGAGGCAGTTCAGATGCAGCCACATTGACAGGCGTGGAGTTGGACCTCTAGCTTATCTGCCCACGCAAGCAGCACAGAGGTATCAAAGTGCCACCAAGTGCTCCAGAGCTTTTCACCCCTTGGGCACAGACTGCAAAGTAATGAGCGTTTTAGTGGGCTGTAGAACAGTTGGACACATTGCACAATCTCCTTGCTAAAGCCGGCTGTGGAGCAGTCACTGGTTGGAGGTTCTCACCATCCATCTTCCCAGTTTGGACCAGTCTTCCCCCTTGGTTCAAGCTAACAGTGCAGCCTTGCAGTACGGGTTAGGAGAATGCCTGCGCCTGAGCTGAGAGCACAGCATGCAGTCCAGTGGGCAAGGCTGCCACCAATCAGTCAGGTGGAGTGGGGCGGAGGTGGGTAGGGTTTCGGGCAGCCATGCAGCACACTGAACCCTGGCCATCCAAGTGGTGGCCAGCACTCTCCGGGGTGCGTAACCAGAAGAGGTTCTTAGTGTACCCAAGCTAACCCACGCGTCGCTCTCTTTCATCCTGCAGGAGGAGTACATCAGCAGCATGGAGTCTGGTGAACTAGCTGTATGCCTTGTGGCTTACAGAGAGCGGAGATGATGGAGAAGAGAGCAACGGAGGCACCTGGCTGTGGAGCAGCCCCCTCAGGGAGAAGGGGTGGCTGAGGCTCCTGCACATGCTGCTGAAGGACCACAGTGAGCCATTGTTGGTCGGCACCTAGGTAGACCCAGGGTCTATAGGCGCCACCTTTCATTCCTGCAGATGACCGAGAACCAGTGTCACATGTTTAGGGAACTGGTCAATCACATCTGCCAGCTACTGCAGGATTTGGCACCACGGAGACTGCCCATGGCTTTGAAAGTGACCGCGGTGCTCAATTTGTACGCCAGTGGCTCCTTTTGGGGCTCCACACGTGACCTCTGTGGGATCTCACAAGCCTCCACCCACAAATGCATCCATGAGGTCGCAGATGCCATCTTCGCGAGGACATACAACTTTGTGCATTTACCCCGGATCCAAGAGAGCCAGGAAGCAAGAGCGATTGGATTTTCCCAGGTCTTGGGCTTCCCACAGGTGCAGGGTGCGATCGACTGCACCCACATGACGCTCAGGTCTCTATCGCAACAAGGGGTCAACTATGTTAACCACAAGGGCTTCCATTCGTTGAAACTCTTTCGAGTTATCAACAGTCACAGATTGCAACTCTTTTGAGTACAATCACAGTTCTTGGTTTCCGGGAGTGGGACACGAACCCACAACCCTCTGATTCAAAGGCGAGGGTGCTATGAACTGAGCCACAGCTGATGTGCAGCTGGTGTGCGACCACCACAAACGCTTCCAGGTGTGCGCACAATTTCCAAGGAGTGTGCATGACTCCTATATCCTCAGTCAGTCACAGGTCCCCGACGTCTTTCAGGGTCCACAGAGACAGCAGGGATGGCTCCTCGGGGACAACATGGCTGATAACACCCGGGGGGCAGCCTCAGACTGCAGCAGAGTGACACTATAATGAGGCTCATGCTGTAACTCGCAACTTAGTGGAGCAAACATTGGGAAACTGAAAATGAGGTTCCGGCGCCTGGACCAGTCTGGAGGAGCCCTGCAATACTGTTCGCAGAGGGTGTTACGCATTGTCGTTGTCTGCTGCGCCCTTTACAACCTGGCACTCCAGTGGAGCTGCTGAGGAGGAGACGGGAGAGCTGGAGGTTTCCTGCAATGAGGAGGATGTCGATGGTGATGAGGGTGAGGAGGTCCTCGGAGGTGACGATGATGGCGATGAGACCCTCGCACTGACCAGGCAAGGCAGGCCACTCGGGAGGCCCTCATAGCTGCTAATTTGTGGAGGATGATGACAACATGCAGTGAGGAGACACCGTGGGTCCTCACATTGCATCTATGAATGTTTGACTCCAGTCTGGCTTATGGCAGCGCACATACTCCCTGTCAGGGAGACACAGTGGAGGCCCTAATAGTCGCTCGATTAGAGGAGGATGATGACGACATGCAGTGAGGACACTCCATAGATCTTCACATCTCGCCTGTGAATGACTGACTCCTGTCTAGCCGAGGGCAGCTCGCTTGCGCTCTGTGATCAGGGCCATATCACGGGAGTTTATTTATAATAGTGAACATTACGTATAGGTGATTAATGCCCATGGCCAGGCTGTTCAACCATTTGATGCTGTGAATTTCCAATGTGATTTGTTTTTCTTTTGCAGTTTCCCTTTAAGGGGCTGCCTTTTACTTTGTCTCTGGTTTTGTTACTTCAGTTTATTTGGTTGGACTCAAAAAAGTTATATCTTCTTAACTTTCCTAAACCTGCCGCTGCTTCATGGTGTTCCCCAAACATCCACAGCAGAGTTGGAGGCAGCCTGCTGACTGCTACGCCCTGTCTTTGATGACCTTGGCGGGCATCCTCTGGAGAGCCAAGACCTGGAGGGCCCCGCCCTGTGGAGCTGGAGCTGCTGAGGTCACAGAAAGAGGGGATTTGGATTGGCCAGACACTCCCGGAGTCACCTGGGTGGATGGCCCCATGGTGTACACCTGCTGATCTTCCTCCCTCTGGGTGCCCAAGGGCACCTAGCTGACTCCTTGAGGAGAAGCTGGAGTGAAATCGGGATGCCCCAGACCCACTCGCGTTGACACTGTTGGAGGGCCAAACATGGTGTTGGTGACGGAGTTCAGCCCATGCAGCAGTGCAGGAATGACATCCTGGACCAAGGCGGCTGCCATCCTACCAGTGTTGACCTTGGTGCGTTGGCATGCCGGCGCTATCACTTCAGCCTGAAGGCGGACTGACTCCTCCATTGTGCCCTGCAGTCTGAGGAGTGCAGCAGGTGTGCCCTAGCTTGTCTTTGCAGCTTCAGCAACCCATCCACAAACATTCACTCACTCCACCACTAACACACAGTAGCAGTAGTGTGCACCATTTACAAGGTGCACTGCAGGAATTCACCAAGGGTCCTTAGACAGCAACTTCCAAACCCATGACCACCACCATCTAGAAGGACAAGGCCAGCAGATAGATGGAAACACCACTACCTGGAAGTTCCCCTCCAAGCCACTTGCCATCCTGACTTGGAAAATATCACCGTTCCTTCACTGTCGCTGGGTCAAAATCCTGGAACTCCCTCCCTAACAGCACTGTGGGTATACCTACACCGCATGGACTGCAGCGGTTCAAGAAGGCAGTTCACCGCCACCTTCTCAAGGGCAATTAGGGATGGGCAATAAATGCTGGCCTAGCCAGCGACGTTCACATCCCGTGAATGAATTGAAAAAAAGTATTGGAAGAAACTGATTTAGTTTTGCACCTTATGTAAAGTCAACTTTAAACAGTCATGTAATATACTTTTGTAAGTTTTATGAACAAAGTATATTTTCGGGAGAAAGATTTGCCACTCGATGCGACTCCATCCGGGATAGAGGGGTTCACTGGGCCAGCACTCACTCAATATCCATCCCATCCACTACTGGCCCTTACCCTCTGACACTGAGAAGCCTGGGTTTGTCTCCTGCCAGCCCCTCATCCCCAGCTCCATTGACTTACTGAAAACAGCAGGGTAGGGATTCAACACAACAGAGAGTTGGCTGAAACAATTAATGTTGCCTCGTCCACATACCCATGAGCTTCACATTAATTCGGGTGGGTAGATCCAACGTTCTAGGAGACTGTGTGTGTGAGAGTTGTTCCACCCTCTCTGACTGCGGTGTCACACCCCAAGGGAATAGCAGCACCCCCACCCCCTCATACCCATCGTGGTATTGTCACTGGACTGGTATTCTAGAGACCCAGGGTAATGCTCTGGTGACCAGGGTTCAAATCCCACCACAGCAGATGGTGGAATTTGAATTCAATAAAAATCTGGAATTAAAAGTCTAATGACGACCTCGAAACCGCTGCTGATTGTAGTAAAAACCCATCTGGTTCACTAATGTCCTTTAGAGAAGGAAATCTGCTGTCCTTACCTGCTCTGACCTACATGTGACTCCTGACCCACAGCAATGTGGTTGACTCTTAAATGCCCCTTGAACAAGGGCAATTAGGGATGGGCAATAAATGCTGACCTAGCCAGCGATGTCCACATCCCACAAATGAAAAAAAAACCTGCAATTGCGTTAGGGGAGAGCGGCTGCTGAACACTATCCCAGCCCGAAAGAGTACAGCAAGTGCTTGGCTGGTGAGTCATAGACCAGGGAAGTTTGACGATTGGGGGTGGGGGGTGAGGGGGTGGGTAGCTGGGGGTGAAGAGACATGAAAAGAAATGAAGGAATGCACAGACTGACTGACAGACAGTGAGACAAGTGACTAGAGGAGCACATAAACAGTCATAGATCAATAGATATATAAATAGAAAACTGGAGATCACAAATGTCTGTCAATCATCATTAGTTGAGTAAAAAGATCAAATGGATAAAGATACAGATGGAGAACGAGGTAGATACATAGAGCGAGAAGTACAGAGATAGATAGATAGGAATCCCTCTTTCAAAGGGGCTCTGACAAGTGTCAGGTTACTAAAACCTCACACCATATATTTTTATAAATAGAAATAATTTCTAAAATTTTAAAAACTGGGCAATGACCTTTTAAAATGGCAGAAGCTATGTCTGTCTGTGACCCTGAACAAAAAGGAGCTACCATGGCAGTATGGCAGAAACTTGCGCCTTGTTATCTCTGAAGAGACACTAATGACCCCTGTGGGCTGCAGAGATCAAATTCAAAGAGAACTATACAAAGGCCATCTGCATTTCATAAGCCAGGTCTGGCCAACTGGAGCCTATCCATCTGCTAGGGCAAAGGGCCCCACAATTTTCTTTTCAAATCTTAATGGTTGGAACATTTGACATCTTGGGAACTCAGAGGGGGGATATACACCCTTTGTCAGAGACACTGTGAAGAGGTGGGAGTCATGTGACATGGAATCCTCTAGCTCGTGTGAACAATAATATTGCCTTGCTGCATTGAAAAAAAACCTCAGTCTGCCATTTTACCATCTACAAGCAGCAGCACCGAAAAGAGGCTTTGCCCACATTGAATATAATACCTGGTCCCATCTACACTGTTTCTACAGGAACTTCCGTACCATTGCCTATAGGGCTGATTCATCCCTGCATGTCTATCTCCTCATGAGAAGTCACCTGTACTGGAGAAGTGAATTTTACAGCATTAGGTTTCAGCCTGCGGGCCTCTGTGAAGGGAAACCTCATTGGACTGTGATTTTGGACAGTGGAATCACGTGAAACAATAATTCCTCTGTGGTTTTTGCCCTGTAAATCTCTTTTCTCTGTCCTCTTTTCACTGTATGAAATCAAAGGAGGCAAAGTTGCTACTCCCTCCCTCGTTTGAGTGTGTGCAAATAAATTAACCCTTTTGAGTTCATCCTATCTCGAGTTTACTGAGAGGTTATTAATAGAAAATTGGATCGCACCAAAACTGGGAGGTTGGGAAATATGCCACCGCTTATAAAGGGGAAGGGAAATCAAAAACACCTTTTTGTTTACGGGCGGGTAGCAAGGGGAGAAATCAGGGCTGTTTAAGTTAACCCCCTCCCCCTTCTGCCCGTGACACAAGACTTCCTCTTTAGAAGCAATACTGACAGAGAGGTTCCCTCTTTAGCAGAAGTATTGACTGAAAGACTCCCCCTTTAGAAGGGGAACTGGCAGAGGGACCCTCTAGAATGGATGCTGACAGAAAGATTCCCTCTTTAGAAGGGGAACTGACAGAGAGAGACTCCCTCTTTAGAAGGGGAACCGACAGAGAGAGACTCCCTCTTCAGAAGGGGAACTGACAGAGAGAGATTCCCTCTGTACTGATATTGTTCCCTGTCAGATGCGCTATGCTAGATGCGCCCACATTTCACAGCCGCTCACTGTCCCTGTCTCACAAGCCAGTGCTCAGCATACATCCTTTGCACTCCCAATTCATCAACATGAATCTAATAATGAGGCAAATGAACCGGGTGCAGTGGGAGGAAGCAGCCTCCGAGCTTTCAGGCCCCAGAGCATCCAATGATTAGGATTCTGGATATTCAGATTTGCTGTTTAATTCATAGCGCAGGAGGTTGCTGCAGTCACGTTTATTAAAATGTTGGTTTGTGAGAAATCCTAACTTTCATCAGGAGGGATGAATCCACAGGAAGTAAACCATTCCACATGCCAGGACACTCCATCAGTCATCATCGAGCTGCATAGTAACACAAGCGGAGTCTGAGCTAATAATGGGCTCCATTAATTAGCTACCTGATCATCCTTGAAAATGTGCTCAGATTTTATAACAGTTCACCTTACAGCATTTTACCATCCAGCAATAATCCTTAACCGGCTTTATAAATGCTAACTCAGTACAGCGAGACAGTGAGTAATCCTTACCCTGCTGAATTATCAGGACTCTGTGCTGTTACACAGTGAGTAACCCTTGCCTTGCTGAATTATCAGGACTCTGTACAGATGCACAGTGAGTAATCCTTACCCTGCTGAATTAAATGGATTCTGTATAATTATATAATGAGTAAACCTTACTCTGCTGAATTACCAGGGAATTTGTACAGTTATACAGTGAGTAATCCTTACCCTGCTGAATAAAGAGGGATCCTATACACAGTGAGTAATCCTTACCCTGCTGAATCAAGAGGGATCCTATACACAGTGAGTAATCCTTACCCTGCTGAATCAAGAGGGATCCTATACACAGTGAGTAATCCTTACCCTGCTGAATAAAGAGGGATCCTATACACAGTGAGTAATCCTTACCCTGCTGAATCAAGAGGGATCCTATACACAGTGAGTAATCCTTACCCTGCTGAATCAAGAGGGATCCTATACACAGTGAGTAATCCTTACCCTGTTGAATCAAGAGGGATCCTATACACAGTGAGTAATCCTTACCCTGTTGAATCAAGAGGGATCCTATACACAGTGAGTAATCCTTACCCTGCTGAATAAAGAGGGATCCTATACACAGTGAGTAATCCTTACCCTGCTGAATCAAGAGGGATCCTATACACAGTGAGTTATCCTTACCCTGCTGAATCAAGTGGGGCTCTACATGATTACAATAAGTAATCTTCGCCTTGCCGAATTAACAAGGGACTTGGCAGAGAACACAGTCAATATCCAACGCCTGCCTCAGAGGATCATGTGGGAGAAAGAAACAGTGAAGAAAGGGAGTGAAGGTTTTTAAAAGAGGAGATAGGGAGTTAAAGGATCAAGAGAGGGAGAAAAAGAATGGAGGGAGATGGAGAGAAAGAGACACGATGAGGGAATAGAGAGGAAAGAAAGATGGAAAGTAAAGGTGAAAGGATAGGAAGATTGTGAAAAATCTGAGAAAGAGGGAGAGTGTGAAAAGATAGATTGAGAGAGAAAGTGGAAAAGATGGAAAAGAGAGTGAAAGAGAGAGAGAGTTAGTGAAAGGGTGTAGAGGGGGAGAGTGAATGGATGGAGAGAGATGTTTGCTGCCCGTTGTGCATGTGTATGAGATGCTGAGGCCCAGCCTCGTGCATATGCCACACACAGCGTCAGGCTGTTTCCACAGTCAGCTATTCCTGCCCCTCCTAACCCTGGCTCTCCCTCCCACGGAGCCCCCAGCTGTCGCTCCCACTCACACACAATGACATTGGACGGTGTGGTCCTGGAAAACAAGCTCATGCGAAATTTTAATTCTTCAGTAAAATCCCTCCCACGCTCAATATTGTGAGGCAAAACACAAAACACATTAAAGCTGTGAGCTCACACGACTGCTGTGCGCACAGTGACAGATTAAGCCAAGAGGAACTGCTTTTTAACATATAAAAAAAAACCTGTCCTTCGGCCTCCTCTCCTGGTAGAACCAAGCCTGAGGCCTAGCATTCTAAATCATGACATATCAGCTTCCAGCCTGCTTGGCCCCAGTGAAGATGGAAGAAAAGAAAGACAGATCGAAGGAAAGATGGAAAGAAACACATATAGAACCATAGAACCAAAGAACACTACAGCACAGAAAACAGGCCATTCGGCCCTTCTAGTCTGTGCCGAAATATTATTCCGCTAGTCCCATTGACCTGCACCTCGTCCATAACCCTCCAGACCTCTCCCATCCAATTATCTATCCAATTTATTCTTAAAACTTAAGAGTGAGCCCGCATTTACCACGTCAGATGGTAGCTCGTTCCACACTTTCACCACTCTCTGAGTGAAGAAGTTCCCCCTAAAACTTTCCCCTTTCACCCTAAAGCCATGTCCTCTCGTGTTTATCTCTCCTAATCTAAGTGGAAAGAGCCTACACAGCTCCACGGCCAGTTAAATAATATTGAGGTGTTAGTCACTGTTGCAATGTAGGAAAGTTCGGAAGCCAATATGTGCACAGCAAGCTCACAAGATGTGATAATGACCAGATTACTTGTTTTAATGATGTTGGTGTGAGGGGCAAATATTGGCCAGGACACTGGGGAGGATAAACACACCCCCTGTTTTGAAAAGGTGCCCGTCAGACCTTTTACAGCCACTGGACAAGGCAAGGTCACTTTAACGCATGAACCAAAAGACAGCACAGCACTGGACGTTTTAGCCTGGATTTTATGCTGAGGTGGGGCTTGAACCCATGACCTTAGAACCAGAGGCGAGAGTGCACCGCGGCCTCTGGGTCTGCTGCAGACTGGGCCTGCAGGTGGTGGTGGGGAGGGGCCGCGGGGAGGGGACGGTGGGTGGGGAGGGAGTGTGGCGAGGCGGTGAGCACAAAAAGATCTGCTTGACTTTCCAAATCTCTTCTCAGGCCGCAGAATCAGGGGACCCCCAGTCAATCCAGTTCTGGTGCGGGCTCTTGTGGCAAGTCTCTGGTGGTCCACGCTGCCTTAGATCAGAGGAGGAAATGGAGTCAGGCTTCTCCTAATGCTTTACAGGCAGCAGCACATTGATAGGAGGGTGAGAGAAGCCAGGAATGAGCCTCGGAGGATAGCCCAGTCACACCTGTTCCGTGAACCTGTGAACGCGCACTGGCAGGTGCCTGAATATGTCAGCTGTCACTCACTTGAGCACTGTGGCAAAACAATTGTAACAGTGCATTGGAAGTCTAATGTACCAGTGATATGCTTGCCAAAGGTTATGACATGTATGATTGTGATCTCACCCATTTGCAACGTTTGCAACACCCAACTACAAGAGCTAGAAAGGGGGAAGAAAGATATCGGTAAACACCTGGGCTGATGTGCACTGCATGATGCCAGCAGAGATTCTCAGTGTGGCTAACACAACGAACAGGATATCGCCACGACGCAACGGCCAACTTAAAATACAAACAGGGATTCTAAGCTCCAAGAATGGCACGGGTCAGCCAGTCAAAAAGTAGATTTCGATTAATCGAGTTTGCTCAACAAGGCGGAAGAAGCAACTAATTCTATTCAAGGCAAAAAGGGCGTCAGCATAAAGCACAACCAGAGTGGGTACAGCACGGGGTTAGATACAGACCAGACTGTCCCCATCAAACACTCCCAGGACAGGTACAGCACGGGGTTAGATATAGACCAGACTGTCCCCATCAAACACTCCCAGTGCAGGTACAGCACGGGGTTAGATACAGAGTAAAGCTACCTCTACACTGTCCCCATCAAACATTCCCAGGATAGGTACAGCACGGGGTTAGATACAGAGTAAAGCTCCCTCTACACCAACCCCATCAAACACTCCCAGGACAGGTACAGCATGGGGTTAGATACAGACCAGACTGTCCCCGTCAAACACTCCCAGGATAGGTACAGCACGGGGTTAGATACAGAGTGAAGTTCCGTGCATGTACAGAGATTGTTGCTGTTTCACATGTGAGTCAGGTGGGCGTGAATGGTTTCATTTTAGAGTTGGTGGATTATGTATACTTGTTCACATGCAAACACCTGGTGCGCGCGTACCCACACCTGGTGTGCACATACCCACACACCTGGTGCGCCCGTACCCACACACGTGGTGCGCCCGTACCCACACACCTGGTGCGCATGTACCCCCACACCTGGTGCGCACGTACCCCCAACCTGGTGCGCACGTACCCACACCTGGTGTGCACATACCCCCACACCTGGTGCGCACGTACCCCCGCACCTGGTGCGCACGTACCCCCACACCTGGTGCGCATGTACCCCCACACCTGGTGCGCATGTACCCCCACACCTGGTGTGCACATACCCACACCTGGTATGCACATACCCCCACACCTGGTGTGCACGTACCCCCACACCTGGTGTGCACGTACCCCCACAACTGGTGTGCACATACCCACACCTGGTATGCACGTACCCCCACACCTGTTGTGCACATACACACACCTGGTGCGCACGCACCCCCACACCTGGTGTGCACGAACCCCCACACCTGGTGTGCACATACCCACACCTGGAGCTCCGATGCCAGGTACACTTTATATCTTCACACCTGGCTGCCACCACTTTGCTGGGAACAAGCCCTGCAAGTGAGCCGGCTGTGATGTATCTGCTAATAGTGGAAAGCACTTGGCCTTCTAGCCAGCTGCCAAGACTGATTTTAATCATTCAGCAATAGCTTAATGACAGCACACTATCCCTCCAAGTGGGAGGTGTCCGCTGTGGCTCAGTTCATAGCACCCTCGCCTTTGAATCAGAGGGTTGTGGGTTCATGTCCCACTCCTGGAAAAACCAAGAACTGTGATTGTACTCAAAAGAAGTTGCAATCTGTGACTGTTGGTAACTCGAAAGAGTATCCCTCCAAGTGAATAATCTAGACCTGCTATCATGATAGAATCCAGTGCAGTATTAGATGGGGATAAGGGTGGGGGGTGGTTTTGGGGGACAATGATGAATTATAAAGGTGCAAAGCTGAGGTTGGTCTATCCCATTAATGTATCATTCTGCTGCAAAGCCAAAGATGGCCTATTCCATTAATGTAATGAGGGTTCATTGATGTAAAATACTGAGGTCATTTGCATTTGTATCCTTGCAAGGGAGGTTTCTCCATAGAATGCATGTGACTGAATATTGTTTTTAACAAAAGTGTTGACATTTGTATTTTCTTTCTTCACACACACACACACACATATACACACACACACACACACACACATATATACACACACACACACACATATATACACACACACACACACATATACACACACACACACACACACACACACATATACACACACACACACACACACACATCTAACAGGCTGTACACATTCTGACAGTCTGAAGTACAATGACAATCCCAGATCTAACAGGCTGTACACACACTGACAGTCTGAAGTACAATGACAATTCTAGATCTAACAGGCCGTACACACACTGATACACTGTCAGTCTCACAGACAGAGACATTCCAAGATCAAACAGGCAGCACACACACTGTCGCACTGTCAGTCGGACACACACTGACACCGAAGCCCTATCTTGTCCAGTCATTCGGTCACTTGGATTTCCAGAACATTCCAAAACCTAGTGATATTGGGGATTTCTTTGAACCAAGGCAGTGGTTAGTATATCTCCCCCCCCCGCTCCCCTCCCCACAATGCAGGCAGGAATATAGCTCAGAACTATTTGAAATAAGGACAGTGTTTCCCCAAGGATTCGAGTGGATGCCTGACAGCATCTTAGAAATGCGTGTGCAGGATCCTGGCCAGATATTGTTCAGTGATCTGTCACTGCTTCTCTGATTTGCCAATGGCATCATATTATTCTGCACAATGAATACATTTTAGCAAGAAATATATTTCCAGCCTGAATTCTAACTCTCTCAGAGCTAACTGCATGTTAATCAGCTCCATTTTGAAGAAATGGTTTTGTAAAATGGGAGGGTGGTGGTAGTGTCTGCATGAACTGGGGATTAACCCTTTCACCTCCAGCCCAAACAGAGTGCAAACAGAGGACAAATACCAGAGGGACAGAGCGTGTGAGAGAGATGGGGAGACAGAGAGAGACAGACAGGCAGAGGAGTGACGAAGAGGTGGACAGGGGGAGGGAGAAAGAGAGAGGGAGTGAGATAGAAAGAGGAAGAGGCAGAGAGGGGAAAAGACAAAGAGGGAGAGAGTGAGAGAGAGAGAGAGAGAGACAGTGAGGGGAAAATGAGAGATAGGGGCAGAAGGATAGTGAGAGAGAGAGCGTGCACGAGAGGCAGAGACAGGGTAGGCACAAAGAGATGAAGAAATAGAGAGGCAGAGATAGGGACAGAGAGAGAGAGTGACACAGAGAGCGGGAGAGACAGAGAGAGTGAGAGACAGATCGGGACAGATAGAGAGGGGAAGAGATAGTGAGGAGGACAGACAGAGATAGGGAGAGGCAGACAGAGGGAGAAGGGACAGAGAGACACAGGGGGGGAGACAGAGAGGGGGGAGAGACAGAGAGAGGGTGGAGACAGAGGGTGGAGACAGAGGAAGGGTGGGGATAGAGAGAGTGATGAGACAGAGAGAGTGATGAGACAGAAAGAGGGGATGAGAGAGAGGGGTGGAGACAGAGAGGGGAAGAGACAGAGAGGCAGATAGAGGGAGAAGGGACAGAGAGACAGAGAGAGGGTGGAGACAGAGGGCGGAGACAGAGAGAGGGTGGGGACAGAGAGAGGGTGGAGACAGAGAGAGGGGATGAGAGAGAGGGGTGGAGACAGAGGATGGAGACAGAGAGAGTGATGAGACAGAGAGAGGGGATGAGAGAGAGGGGTGGAGACAGAGAGGGGAAGAGACAGAGAGGCAGTCAGAGGGGGAAGGGACAGCGAGAGAGTGACACAGAGTGGGGGAGAAGCAAGGAAGAGTGACACCGAGAGCGGGGGCGACACAGAGAGGGAGAGACAGAGAGGAAGAGAGACAGAGAGAGGGAGAGAAAGAGAGGGGGAGAGACAGAGAGGAAGAGAGACATAGGGCCAGACAGAGGGGGAGGGTACAGAGATAGGGTCAGAGAGAGAATGACAGAGAGAGGGAGAGACAGAGAGAGGGAGAGACAGAGAGAGGGAGAGAAAGAGAGGGGGAGAGAAAGAGAGGGGGAGAGAAAGAGAGGGGGAGAGACAGAGGGAGGGAGAAGCGACAGAGATCGGGACAGAAAGAGACACAGAGATGGGAGGGGGTGATAGGCACAGAGGGGGAGGGACAGAGAGAGCGAGAGAGATTGGAAGACAAAAAGGGAGAGAGAGAGAGGAAGAAATACATAAATAGAGAGAGAATGAAAAAAAAGGGAGATGAAGAGAGAGAGGAGGGAGAGACAGAAAGAGATAGAAACAGAGACAGGCAGAGAATCAGAGAGAGGGAGAAAGATTGAGCAAAGAGAGAAACAGAGATAGGGTGAGAGAGAGATGGAGAAAAAGAGAGATAGAGTTAGAGAGGTATGGAGAGGAGAGAGAAAGGAGTAACTGAAAGAGAATTGGCAAAAACATGAGAGGAAGCAACAGAAGGAAAATTGTGCAGGAGATATATGGAGCAAAAGAGAGGAGAGGAGGGATGAGAGAGAGGGGGAAAGAAATGGAGAGGAGAGAGGTGAAAACATGACAGAGAAATAGAGAGAATGAGGGAACATGAAAAAGGCACAGGGAGAAAATGAAGAAGAGAGATGGGGAATAGAGAAAGAGACAGTTTGCGATGGTTTGGAGGGAGAAATGTAATGTAGAAAATGAAAGAAAGGAAGAAAAACAGAAAAAGAGAGAATGAAGGAGAGACAGAAAATAGGAAAAGAGAAATTGAGTAGGACAGAAAAGAAAGGCTGATAAACAAAGGCAGAACATCAGGGAAATGGGGAGAGATAGAGAGAGAGGGAATAAAGTCCAAAGGTCGGAACAGTAAGATAGCCCAGACACGTCTACATAGAATTAACATTTCACTAAATCTCATATGAATAAGGTTTCTGTTTACTTTAGATAAAAACCAGGACAAAGCAGCCCCGCCTGATTGGCACCACATCCACAAATATCTACAAGATGCACTGCAGCAACTCACCAAGGCTCCTCAGACAGCACCTTCCAAATCCACAACCATTACCATCTAGAAGGACAAGGGCAGCAGATAGATGTGAACACCACCGCCTGCAAGTTCCCCTCCAAGCCACTCACCATCCTGACTTGGAAATATATCCCTGTTCCTTCACTGTTGCTGGGTCAAAATCCTAGAACACCCTTCCTAACAGCACTGCGGGTGCAACTACACCACATGGACTGCAGCAGTTCAAGAAGGCAGCTCACCACCACCTTCTCAAGGGATGGGCAATAAATACTGGCCCAGCCAGCGAAGCCCACATCCCGTGAATGAATTTAGAAAAGTGACTAGCTTGTGGATTCGTACTGCAGTTCGAACTGATGAAAGGGTTAAAGTTGCTTATTCCCAGGAGAGAATAGTGTTAAATTATCACAACACAATTTAACTGTTTAAATTGTGCTGAAAGTGCACAATATGCTAATCATACCTGCTGACTAAACCCTGTCTATATATTATGAAACAACACAGCCTTGAGATAGGAAATAGGACAATGGGGCTTGAAGAACATAAGATCCCAAGAAATAGGAGGAGCAGGCCATTCGGCCCCTCAAGCCTTCTCCGCCATTCAATAAGATCATGACTGATCTGATTGTGACCTTAACATCACTTTCCTACCTGTCACCCATGACTCCTGAGTCCCTTTTCAATCAAAACTCTGTCTAACTCAGCCTTGAATATATTCGACGGCCCAGCCTTCACGACTGTCTGGGGAAGAGGATTCCAAACATCAATGACCCTCTGAGAGAAGAAATCCCTCCTCATTTCCATCTTAAATGGAGGGCTCCTCATTTTTAAACTTTCTAGCTCTAGACTCCCCCAGGAGGGGAAACATCCTCTCAGCATCTGACCCTGTCCAGCCCCCTCAGAATCTTATCTGTTTCAATAAGATCACCCCTCATTTTTCTAAACTCCAATGAATACAGGCCCAACCTGCTCAACATATCCTCACAAGAGAAGCCCATTCAGTCCATGAATTGGCCTCATTAACCGTCTCTGACCAGCTCCCAATGCAAGCATGTCAGGCTCATTTTTTTTTACTTACAGGGTAATGGTGGCCAGTTGGAGTTTGTTTCCCCCCTACTGGCAGTCCGTTTGTTACCCATCCCTAATTGCCCTTGAGCTGAGCGGCTTGCTAGGCCATTTCAGAGGGCAGGTAAAAGTCAGCTACATTGCTGTGGGTCTGGAGTCACACATAGGCCAGGCCAGGCCAGAATGGCAGATTCCCCCAGCCAATGGGCAGGATTTTTCAACAATCAATGTCATCATCACCATGACTGATGATAGCTTTATAATTCCAGATTTGCCACAGTGGGACTTGAACCATGCCCACAGTGGGTTAGCCAGGGCCGCTGGATTACTAGTCTAGTGCCATTACACTTTACCACCATCTCCCCAGATGAGGGACTCACTCATTTCTAGGGGTCTTATTAACTCTTGCCATGTCAAACTGAATCATTAAGGGCAGTGTGTGACTAGAGCCCCATAAATATTTATATAAATATTTAGAGCTTTCAGGGGAGATGAGAGTGGAAGAATCGATGTCGGATATGCCTTTAGCCAAAGGAGAAATGGGGCAACATTGTTTATTTTTCTGCGTGGCCATTGCTGAGAGAGATTGAGCTGTGAAGTCTTGGTGGAACAGCACGAGCAGCCTCGCTACAAACCATATTTAGTAAGAGATTCAAATTCCCCTACAGAGCCATTCTGAGAGAGAGGTTAAAGGGATGGGGGAGGTGGGTCTCCAGATTTGGAATTCACTTGCCTGGTTCAGGAGGAATTCCCACCACTGCATCTGGTGGGAGTTAAATTCAGTTCCATGAAACTACCATCGATTCTTGTTAAAACCCCCGTCTGGTTGACTAATGCCCTTTACAGAAGGAAATTTGCCATCTTTACCTGGTCTGGCCTACATGTGACTCCAGGCCCTCTCTCTCTGTCACACTCTCTCCCCCTCACAATTGTGGTTGACTGTTAACTGCCCTCTGAAATGGCCCAAGCAAACCTCTCAGCTCAAGGGCAATTAGGGACGGGCAACAAATGCTGGCCTTGCCAGCGACACCCCACATCCCATGAAAGAAAAAAATTAACCTTGGGCTTGCTACTCACAGGGAGTGTTTGACGCATTTAAGGGGAAGCTAGATAAATATATGAGGGAGAATGAAAGCTTATGGTTGCAGCGATAGGGTGAGCTGAAGTAGCAGTGGCTTGTGTGGAGGGCAAATAGTCACCTTCTATTGCTGCTCAGTCCATGTGATAGGTCACCATTGTCAAGTCAGTCTCTAGGCGCCACCTGGTGGAGAGTCCATGCTGTGCACCTTTGCTCTATCCTGATGCCAGGACAGAGACGGGGGAACCTGCAGAAAAATTAACCTGCACCCGATCCGTGATTTTTCTGCCACAGGCAAGTAAAAGATCCCATGGCAATATTTTAGAGAAGAGCTGGGGAGAGCGGTTGTCTTGGGGCGGGGAAGGGCTGCGGGGGGAGGGGAGAAAGCATCACTTATAAAAGGAAAGAGCAGATAATCTGAGCATCATCAGGTTGCTGATTTTGGGATCTTGCTATGCAAGGAAATAAGATCAGCTGCCACATTCCTCTGAGATGCGACAGCGAGCGCACTTCGGGGGAGGTGCTGGATTGGCTGTGCAGCGCTTTGGGGATGAGCTGCTGTGCTGACAGGCTCTAAAGAAAGGCAGTCCGTCCCTTCTCTCATCGGGGTTTGAAATATTGAAGCTCAGAGTTGTCCGTCCATCGCTCATGGGCTTGCCTAGCACCCCCCCCCACCCCCACTCCCCCACACCCCGACCCTCTCCGAGCTTAAGCACCGGGTCGTTCAGGGCAGAGCAGTGCCGCAGTGTCAGGTGTGCCATGAGTGAGCGTGTGAGTGAGAGAGCATGAGAAAGCGAGAGAGAGTAAGAGAGTGTGTGTGTGTGCGCGAGAGAGAGAGAGAGTGTGAAAGAGAGAGTGTGTCAGAGAGAGAGTGTGTGTCAGATTGAGAGTGTGTGTCAGATTGAGAGTGTGTTGCCGCATTCGATTTAATGCCCCCGAATGTCACTGCTGCCCTGTCAGGTGTTTGGAGACAGTGTGTTTGTGCATGTGGGAGGGAGAGAGAGAGATTGTGTGTGGGAGAGAGAGAGATTGTATGTGTGTGAGTGTATGAGTGTGAGTGTGAGTGTGAGAGAGATTGTGTGTGTGAGGGAGGGAGATTGTGTGTGTGTGTGAGATTTAGTGTGTGTGTGTGAGAGAGTGAGTGTGTGAGTGAGAGAGTGAGAGAGAGAGTGTGTGTGTGTGAGAGAGAGGGGGAGAGAGAGTGAGTGTGACTGTGAGTGTGAGTTTACGTGAGGGAGACAGAGAAAGAGATTGTGTGTGAGAGGGAGAGAATGTGTGTGAGAGAGAGAAATTGTGTGGGTATGTGTGTGAGGGAGAGAGCTTGTGTGTGTGTATGTGAAAGTATGCGTGTGAATATGTGTGAGTATGTGTGAGTGTGTGTGGGAGATTGCGTGTGTTGGGGGAGATTGCGGATAGGGGCAGATTGTGGGTGTGGGGGAAATTGTGCATGTGTGTGAGAGATTGTGTGTGTGTATGAGAGAGAGAGATTGTGTGTGTCTGTGACAGACAGAGATTGCACGTGTGTGTGAGAGAGTGAGTGTTTGTGAGAGATGAGCATGTATGTGTGTTTGTGAGTGAGAGTGTGTGTATGAATGTGCGTATTTGACAGTATGCGTGTGTGTTTGTGAGAGTAGATGTGTGTGTGAGAGATTGCGTGTGAGAGATATTGAGTGTATGCGAGTGAGTGTGTGTGAGAGAGAGAGTGAGTGAGTGACAGAGTGAGAGAGAGAGATTGTGCATATATGTGAGAGAGATTGTGCATGTGTGAGAGAGAGTGTGTGTTGTGTGTGAGAAAGATTGTGTGAGAGAGTGCGTGTGAGAGATCAAGTGTATGTGAGTGTGTGCGCGAGAGAGAGAGAGTTTGTGTGTGTGTGTGAAATAGATTGTGTGTGTGAGTGTGGGTGTGTGTGTGTGTGCGCGTGTGAGGAAGAGAGGGGGGAGAGGGAGAGACTGAGTGAGTGTGAGTGAGTGAGTGTGTGTGTGTGAGAGAGGGGTGGAGAGAAACAGAGAGGGAGAGAGAGGGAGTGTGAGTGAGCGAGTGAGTGAGTAAGTGAGTGTGTGTGAGTGAGAGAGAGAGAAAAAGAGAGATTGTGCGTGTGCGAGAGAGATACTGTGCGTGTGAGAGAGAGAGATACTGTGCGTGTGAGAGAGAGAGATTGTGTGTTTGTGTGTATGAGAGAGAGATTGTGTGTGTGTGAGGGAGAGGGAGAGAATGCATGTCTGTATGTGTGTGCGTGTAAGTGTGTGAGAGAGAACGTGTGCGTGTGTGAGAGGGAAAGAATGCATGCATGTGAGAGAGAAGGGGTGTATGTGTGAGAGAGATTGTGTGTGGCAGTGAGAGAGGGAGGGGTGGAGAGAGAGAGAAAGAATGTGCGCATGTGTGTGTGCATGCGTGAGAGAGATTGTGCAGGTGTGAGAGAGAGTGTGCGTATGTGAGAGGAAGAGAATGTATGTGTGTGATAGAGGTTGTGTGTGAGAGTGTAGGGTGGAGAGAGAGAGAGAGAGAATATGTCTGTGTGCGTGTGCATGTGTGAGAGAGATTGTGCATGTGAGAGAAAGAGATTGTGCGTGTGAGAGACAGATTGAGTGCGAGAGAGGTTGTATGTGCGCGTGTGAGAGAGACACAGATAGATTGTGCGTGTGTATGAGAGATTGTGTGTGCGAGAGAGAGATTGTGCATGCAAGAGAGATAGATTGTGCGTGTGAGAGAGAGATTCTGTGGGTGTGCATGAGAGAGAGAGAGCTTAAGTGTGTGTATGTGAAAGTATGCGTGTGAATATGTGAGAGTATATGTGAGTGTAAATGTGAATGTGAGTGTGGGAGATTGTATGTGTGTGGGAGGTTGTGTGTGTTGGGGGAGATTGTGTGTGTGGGAGTATGTGAAAGTATGCATGTGAATATGTGTGAGTATATGTGAGTGTAAATGTGAGTGGGTGTGGGAGATTGTGTTTGGGAGATTGCGTGTGTTGGAGGAGATTGCGGGTGTGGGGGAGATTATGGGTGTGGAGGGGATTGCGGGTGTGGAGGGGATTTCGGGTGTGGGGGAGATTGTGCATGTGAGAGATTGTGCATGTGTGTGAGAGATTGTGCGTGTGTATGAGAGAGAGAGATTGTGTCTGTGACAGACGGAGATTGCACGTGTGTGCGCATGTGTCAGAGTGTGAGTGTTTGTGAGAGTTGAGCAGGTGTGTGTTTGTGAGTGAGACTGTGTGTATGAGTGTGTGTATGTGACAGTGTGTGTGTGTTTGTGAGAGATGTAAGTGTGTGTGACAGATTGTGTGTGAGAGAGATAGAGTGATTGTGAGTGTGAGTGTGTGTACACACATGTGTGAGAGAGAGATTGTGTGTGTGAGAGGGAGATTGTGTGTGTGTGAGAGAGATTGTGTGGGTGTGTGAGAGAGAGAAATTGTGTGTGTGAGAGAGAAATTGTGCATGTGTGTGAGAGAGGGAGAGAATGCATTTGTGTATGTGTGTGTTCGTGCAAGTGTGAGAGAGTGTGTGCATGTGTGAGAGGGAAAGAATGCATGTGTGTGATAGAGAGGGGGTGTGTGTGAGAGAGAGAGGGAGGGGTGGAGAGAGAGAGAATGTGTGTGTGAGAGAGAGATTGTGCATGTGTGAGAGAGAGTGTGCGTGTGTGAGAGGAAGAGAATGTATGTGTGTGATAGAGAGAGGTTGTGTGTGAGAGAGAGAGAGGGCCAGAGAGAGAGAGAGAGAATGTATGTGTGAGCGCATGTGTGCGCATGTGTTTGCATGTGTGTGAGAGATTGTGCTTGTGCGAGAGAGATTGTGCATGTGAGAGAGAGATTGTGTGTGCGAGAGAGAGATTGTGTGTGTGAGAGAGAGAAATTGTGTGTGTGTGAGAGAGAGAGATTGTGTGTGTCTGTGACAGATAGAAATTCATGTGTGTGTGCGTGTGTGAGGGAGTGTGAGTGTTTGTGAGAGATGAGCATGTGTGTGTGTTTGTGAGGGAGAGTGTGTATATGTGACTGTATGTGTGTGTGTATGTGAGAGTAGATGTGAGTGTGTGTGAGAGATTGTGTGTGAGAGACAGAGATTGTTTGCGAGTGTGTGTGAGAGAGAGATTGTATGCGAGTGTGTGTGAGTGAGATTGAGTGTATGTGAGCGTGCGTGCATGTATGAGAGAGAGATTGTTTGCGAGTCTGAGAGAGTGCGCGTGTGTGAGAGAGGGGGTGTGTGTGAGAGAGAGTGGGGGGGTGTGTGTGTGTGTCTGTGTGTGCTTGTGCATGTGAGACAGAGAGGGGTGAGGAAGACAGAGTGAGAGAGAGGGAGAGAGAGAGTGTGTGTGTGGATGAGAGAGAAAGGGATTGTGTGTGTGAGACAGAGAGATTGTGAGTGTGTGAGAGAGAGAGATTGTGCACGAGTGAGAGAGATTGTTCGTGTGTGAGAGATCAAGTATATGTGGGTGTGTGTGTGAGAGAGAGAGAGAGTTGATTGTGCATGTGCGAGGGAGTGTGGGTGTATGTGACAGTATGCGCTTGAATATGTTTGAGTATATATGAGTGTGAGTGTGGGAGATTGTGTGTGTGAGAGATTGTGTGTGTCTGTGACAGATAGAGATTGCACCTGTGTGTGTGAGAGAGAATGAGATAGATTGTGCATGTGTGAGAGAGTGTGGGTTTATGTGGCAGTATGCGTGTGAATATGTTTGAGTATATGTGAGTGTGAGTGTGAGTGTGGGAGATTGTGTGTGTGAGAGATTGTGCGTGTGAGAGAGATTGTGCGTGTGTATGAGAGAGAAACTGTGTGTTTATGAGAGAGAGGGAGATTGTGTGTGTCTGTGACAGATAAAGATTGCACCTGTATGTGCATGTGTATGAGGGAGTGATAGTGTTTGTGAGAGATGAGCATGTGTGTGTATTTGTGGGGGAGAGTGTGTATGTGACAGTATGCGTGTGTGTATGTGAGAGTAGATGTGAGTGTGTGAGAGATTGTGTGTGAGAGAGAGAGATTGTATGCGATAGTGTGTGAGAGAGAGATTGTATGCGAATGTGTTTGAGAGTGAGATTGAGTCTATGTGAGTGTGTGTGTGTGTGTGTGGGTGAGAGTGAGAGAGAGAGATTGTATACGAGTCTGAGAGAGAGTGTGCATGTGTGAGAGAGAGAATGTGTGTGAGAGAGGGTGTGTGTGTGAGAGAGTGGGGGGGTGTGTATGTGTGTGCACGCGAGTGTGAGAGAGAGAGGGAGAGAGAGACAGAGTGAGAGAGAGGGAGAGAGAGAGAGTGTGAGTGAGTCAGTCAGTCAGTGTGTGAGTGAGAGAGAGATTGTGTGTGTGAGAGAGATTGTGTGTGTCTGTGATAGAGAGAGATTGCTCGTGTGTGTGCATGTGAGAGTAGATGTGAGTGTGTCTGTGAGATTGTGTGTGAGAGAGAGATTGTATGCGAGAGTGTGTGTGTGAGAGAGAGATTGCATGTGAGTGTGAGTGAGATTGAGTGTATGTGAATGTGTGTGCATGTGTGTGAGAGGGAGAGAGATTGAGTGTATGTGAGTGTGTGTGAGAGTGAGAGAGTTTGTGTGTGAGAGAGAGATAGAGTGTATGTGAGTGTGTGAATGTGTGTGTGTGCGCGCGCGCATGTGTGAGAGAGAGATTGTGTGTGTGAGTGTGAGAGTGTGTGTTTGTGTGTATGCGTGCATACGTGTGAGAGAGGGAGGGCAGACAGAGAGGAGGGAGAGAGAGTGTGAGTGAGTGAATGTGTGTGTGTGTAAGTGAGAGAGAGGGTGAGTGGGTGAGTCAGTGATTGTGTGTGTGAGAGAGGGAGATTGTTTGTGTGTGTGAGAGAGAGATTGTGTGTGTGTGAGAGAGGGAGAGAATGCATTTGTGTATGTATGTGTTCATGCAAGTGTGAGAGAGAGAGTGTGCACGTGTGATAGGGAAAGAATGCATGTGTGTGAGAGAGGGGGTGGAGAGAGAGAAAATGTGTACGTGTGCGTGTGCGCGTGTGTGTGAGAGAGAGAGCGTGCGTGTGTGAGAGAGAGTGTGCGTGTGAGAGTAAGAGAATTAATGTGTGTGATAGAGAGAGGTTGTGTGTGAGAGAGAGGCGGAGAGAGAGAGAGGGAATGTGTGTGTGTGTGTGTGAGAGAGAGATAGATTGTGCATGTGAGTGAGAGATTGTGTGTGTGAGAGATTGTGTGTGTGTGTGAGAGAAAAATTGTGTGTGTATAAGACAGAGATTGTGTGTGCCTGTGACAGATAGAGATTGCACCTCTGTGTGCATGTGTACGAGGGAGTGAAAGTGTTTGTGAGGGAGAGTGTGTATGCGTATGTGTCTGTGAGAGTAGATGTCAGTGTGTGTGAGAGATTGTGCGAGAGAGAGAGATTGTACGCAAGTGTATGTGAGAGTGAGATTGAGTGTATGTGAGTGTGAGTGTGTGTGAGAGAGATTGTGTGTGTGAGAGATTGTGCATGTGTGAGAAAGAGATTGTGCATGTGTGAGAGAGAGATTGTGTGTTTGAGAGAGAGATTGAGTGTATGTGAGTGTGTGTGTGAGAGAGTGTATGTTTGTGAGGGAGACTGTGTATATGTGACAGTATGCATATGTATAGATGTGAGTGTATGTGTGTGAGATTGTGTGTGAGAGAGATTGTATGCGAGTGTGTGTGAGAGAGAGAGATTGTATGCGAGTGTGTGTGAGTGAGTTTGTGTATGTATGTATTTGTGTGTGAGAGATAGATTGTGCGCGTGTGAGAGAGTGTGGGTGTAAGTGATAGTGTGCGCATGAATATGTTTGAGTATATGTGAGTGTAAATGTGAGTGTATGTGGGAGATTGTGTGTGTGCGAGATTGTGTGTGTGCGAGAGAGAAAAATTGTGTGTGTATGAGAACGATTGTGTGTGTCTGTGACAGAGATTGCACGTGTGTGTGCATGTGTTTGAGGGAGTGTGAGTGTTTGTGAGAGATGAGTGTGTGTGTGTTTGTGAGGGAGAGTGTGTAAATGCGACAGTATGTGTGTGTGTATGTGAGAGTAAGTGAGTGTGTGTGTGAGATTGTGTGTGAGAGAGAGATTGTATGCGAGTGTGTGTGAGAGTGAGATTGAGTGTATGTGAGCACGCGTGCATGTATGAGAGAGAGATTGTTTGCGAGTCTGAGAGAGTGCGCGTGTGTGAGAGAGGGGGTGTGTGTGAGAGAGAGATTGTATGCGAGTGTGTGTGAGAGAGAGATTGTATGCGAGTGTGTGTGAGAGAATGTATGCGAGTGTGTGTGAGAGTGAGACTGAGTCTATGTGAGCGTGCGTGCATGTATGAGAGAGAGAGATTGTATGTGAGTCTCGCAGAGTGTGGGTGTAAGTGACAGTATGCGCGTGAATATGTTTGAGTACATGTGAGTGTAAATGTGAGTGTCAGTGTGAGAGATTGTGTTTGTGAGAGATTGTGCATGTGTGAGAGAGATTGTGCGTGTGTGAGAGATTGTGCGTGTGAGAGAGAGAAATTGTGTGCGTGTGAGAGAGAGAGATTGTGTGTGTCTGTGACAGATAGAGATTGCACATGTGTATGCATGTGTGTGAGGGAGTGTGAATGTTTGTGAGAGATGAGCATGTGAGTGTGTTTGTAAGGGAGAGTGTGTATATGTGACAGTATGCGTATGTATATGTGAGAGTATATGTGTGTGTTTGTGAGAGATTATGTGTGAGAGAGATTGTATGCGAGTGTGTGTGAGAGTGAGGTTCAGTGTATGTGAGTGCGTGTGAGAGAGAGTGAGGTTGTATGTGAGCCTGAGAGAGAGTCTGTACGTATGTGAGAGAGAGGGTGTGTGTGTGTTTCTGTGTGTGTAGATGAGAGAGAGGGTGGGGAGAGAGAGACTGAGTGAGAGAGAAGGAGAGAGAGAGTGAGAGATTGTGCATGTGTGAGAGAATGTGCGTGTGTGAGAGTATGCACATATGAGAGATTGTGCGTGTGAGAGGGAGAGACTGTGCGTGTGAAAGAGAGAGATTGGGCATGTGAGAGAGATTGTGTGTGTGTGAAAGAGAGATTATGTGTGTGTGTGAGAGAGTAATTGTGTCTGTGAGAGATTATATGTGTGAGAGTGTGTCTGTGTGCGTATAAGTGTGAGAGAGTGTATGTGTGAGAAAGAGGGAGAGAAAAGATGTGTGAGAGAGAGGGGTGTGTGTGAGAGGGAGATTGTATGTGAGAGAGAGAGGGAGGGGTGGAGAGAGATAATATGTGTGTGAGAGTGAGAGATTGTGCGTGTGTGAGTGAGAGAATATGCGTGTGAGAGAGAGAGAATGTATGTGTGTGAGAGAGAGGGTGTGTGTGAGAGAGATTGCGTGTGAGAGAGAGAGGGAGGGGTGGAAAGAGATAATGTGTACGTGTGTGTCTGTGTGTGTGTGCGAGAGAGATTGTACATGTGAGAGAGGGAGATTGTGTGTGTGACAGTGTGTGTATGTGAAAGTACGCATGTGAATATGTGTGAGTAAATGTAGTATAAATGTGAGTGTGAGTGTGAGTGTGAGCGATTATGTGTGTGAGAGGGAGAGTGTGTGTGAGAGATTGTGCATGTGTGAGAGTTTGTGCATGTGTGGGAGAGAGAAATTGAGAGATTGTATGTGTGTGTGCATGTGTGTAAGATAGTGCGAGTGTTTGTGAGAGATAAGCATGTGTGTTTGTTTGCGAGTGAGAGTGTGTGTATGTGTGTATGTGACAGTATGCGTGTGTGTATGTGAGAGTAGATGTGAGTGTGTGTGTGAGAGAAATTGTATGTGAGTGTGCGTGTGAGAGTGAGATTGAGTGTGTGTGTGTGACAGAGAGAGAGATTGTATGTAAGTGTGAGAGAGAGAGAGTGTACATGTATGCGAGAGAGGGAGAGAATGCATGTGTGTGAGAGAGATTGTGTGAGAGAGAGGGCAGGGCGGAGAGAAAAAGAGAGAGAATGTGTGTGTGTCTGTGCACAAGAGATTGTGTGTATGCGAGAGGTTGTGTGTGTGTGAGAGGTTGTGTGTGCAAGAGAGATTATGTGTGTGTGAGAGAGAGATTGTGAATGAGAGTGTGTGTGAGTGAAAGAGAGAGCGAGATCGAGTGTATGTGTGTGTGTGTGTGAGAGAGAGAGAGATTGTGTGTGAGAGAGATTGTGCATGTAAGAGAGATTGTGTGTGTGTGAGAGAGAGAGAGATTGTGTGTGTGTGACAGTGAGTGTGAGTATGTGAGAGAGTGTGCGTATGTGAGAGAGTGTGCATATGTGAGAAAGAAAGAGTGTGCGTGTGTGAGAAAGAGAGAGTGTGCGTGTGTGAGAGAGTGATTGTGTGTGTGTAAAAGTGAGTGTGGGTATGTGAGAGAGAGTGTGCAAATGTGAGAGAGTGTGCATATGTGAGAAAGAGAGAGTGTGCGTGAGTGAGAGAGTGTGCATGTGTGAGAGAGATTGTGCATGTGTGAGAGAGAAATAAATTGTGTGAGACAGATTGAGTGTATGTGAGTGTATACGTGTGCATGAGCGTGTGCATGTGAGAGAGAGAGAGCGAGGTTGTGTATGTTTGAGAGGTTGTGTGTGAGAGACAGGTTGTGTGTGAGAGAGAGAGATTGTGTGTGTGTGCAAGAGAGAGACCGTGTGTGTGAGAGAGAGATTGTCCGTGTGAGAGAGAGAGTGGGCCTGCGTGAGAGGTTGTGTGTATGCGAGAGATTGTGTGGGCAAGAGATTATGTGTGTGCGAGAGAGATAATGTGTGAGAGAGTGTGCGCATCTGAGAGACAGAGTATGTGTGTGCGAGTGTGTGCATGTTTGCGAGGGAGAGTGTATGAGAGAGAGATTGTGCATGTGTGAAAGATTTTGCATGTGTGTGAGAGAGGTTGAGTGTATGTGAGTGTGTGTGTGCATGTGTGTGCACGTGTGTGTGAGAGAGAGATTGTGTGCAAGTGAGAGCGAGATTGAGTGTGTGTGAGAGAGTGTGTGTAAGAGAGATTGTGTGTGCGAGAGAGTGATTGTGTGTGTGTGACAGTGAATGTGAGTATCTGAGAGAGAGTGTGCGTATGTGAGAGAGTGTGCATATGTGAGAAAGAGAGAGTGTGCATGTGTGAGAGAGTGTACATGTGTGAGAGAGATTGTGCATATGTGAGAGAGAAATAAATTGTGTGTGAGACAGATTGAGTGTATGTGAGTGTATGCGTGTGCACGAGTGTGTGCATGTGAGAGAGAGAGCGAGGTTATGTATGTTTGAGAGGTTGTGTGTGAGAGACAGGTTGTGTGTGAGAGACAGATTGTGTGAGTGTGAGAGAGAGAGATTGTGTCTGTGTGCAAGAGAGAGACTGTGTGTATGAGAGAGATTGTGCGTGTGAGAGAGTGTGCCTGTGTGAGAGGTTGTGTGTATGCGAGAGATTGTGTGTGCAAGAGATTATGTGTGTGCGAGAGAGATAGTGTGTGAGAGAGTGTGCGCATGTGAGAGACTGAGTGTGTGTGTGTGTGTGAGAGTGTATGCACGTTTGAGAGGGAGAGTGTATGAAAGAGAGATTGTGCATGTGTGAAAGGTTTTGCATGTGTGTGAGAGAGGTTGAGTGTATGTGAGTGTGTGTGTGTGCATGTGTGTGCACGTGTGTGTGAGAGAGAGATTGTGTGCAAGTGAGAGCGAGATTGAGTGTGTGTGAGAGAGTGTGTGTGTAAGAGAGATTGTGTGTGTGCGAGAGAGTGATTGTGTGTGTGTGACAGTGAGTGTGAGTATGTGAGAGAGAGATTGTGTGTGGGAGAGAGATTGTGTTTGTGAGAGAGACAGTGTGCGTGTGTAAGAGATTGTGCATATGTGAGAGAGAGAGAAATTGTGTTTCTGTGACAGACAGGGATTGCATGTGTGTGTGTGCGTGTGTGTGAGAGAGTGAGTGTTTGTGAGAGATGAGTATGTGCGTGTTTGTGACTGAGTGTGTGTCTGTGTGTGTATATGAGTGTGTGTGTGTGACAGTATGTGTGTGTGTGTGTGAGAGCAGATTGAGTGTGTGTGAGAGATTGTGTGTGTAAGAGAGATTGTGTGTGTGTGAGAGAGATTGTGTGTTTGTGTGTGTGAGAGACATTGTGCGTGTGTGTGAGAGAGAGTGTGTATGAGAGAGCAATTGTGTGTGTGTGAGAGAGACTGTGTGTGCAGGAGAGATTGTGTGTGAGAGAGATTGTGTGTGTGCAAGAGAGATTGTGTGTGAGAGAGATTGTGTGCAAGAGAGAGTGTGCGCATGTGAGAGAGAGTGCACATGTGAGAGAGTGTGCATGTATGAGAGAGAGTGCGAGAGAGATTGTACGTGACTGTGTGTGACAGAGAGATTGGGTGTGTTGAGAGATTGTGTATGTGTGAGAGAGAGATTGTGTGTGTGAGAGAGAGAGATTGTGTGTGCGTGAGAGAGAGATTGTGTGGGTGTGTGAGAGACATTGTGCGTGTGTGTGTGAGAGAGAGTGTGTATGAGAGAGCAATTATGTGTGTGTGAGAGAGACTGTGTGTGTGCAAGAGAGATTGTGTGTGAGAGAGATTGTGTGCAAGAGAGTGTGTGCGCATGTGAGAGAGAGTGCACATGTGAGAGAGTGTGCATGTATGAGAGAGAGTGCAAGAGAGATTGTACGTGACTGTGTGTGACAGAGAGATTGAGTGTGTTGAGAGATTGTGTTTGTGTGTGAGAGAGATTGTGTGTGTGAGAGAGAGAGATTGTGTGTGTGTGTGAGAGAGATATTGTGTGTGTGTGAGAGAGATATTGTGTGTGTGTGAGAGAGAGATTATGTGTGTGAGAGAGAGAGATTGTGTGTGTGAGAGAGAGGGATTGTGTGTGTGAGATTGTGTGTGTGAGATTGTGTGTGCATGTGTGTGTGTGTGAGATTGTGTGTGTGAGATTGTGTGTGTGAGATTGTGTGTGCATGTGTGTGTGTGTGAGATTGTGTGTGTGAGATTGTGTGTGAGATTGTGTGTGTGAGATTGTGTGTGCATGTGTGTGTGTGTGAGATTGTGTGTGTGAGATTGTGTGTGTGAGATTGTGTGTGCATGTGTGTGTGTGTGAGATTGTGTGTGTGAGATTGTGTGTGTGAGATTGTGTGTGCATGTGTGTGTGTGTGAGATTGTGTGTGTGAGATTGTGTGTGTGAGATTGTGTGTGCATGTGTGTGAGATTGTGTGTGTGAGATTGTGTGTGTGAGATTGTGTGTGTGAGATTGTGTGTGTGAGATTGTGTGTGCATGAGAGAGGTTGTGAGTGTGTGTCAGAGGTTGTGTGTGAGAGAGAGAGATTGTGCGTTTGTGCGTGTGTGTGAGAGAGAGAGATTGTGCGTTTGTGCGTGTGTGTGAAAGAGAGAGATTGTGTATCTGAGAGAGACAGTATGTGTGAGAGAGAAAGAGATTTTGTGTGTGCGTGAGAGTGTAGGCGTTTGACAGTGTGTGTTTATTTGTGTTTGTGTGTGTATGTGACAGTATGCGAGTAAATGTATGAGTTTGAATGTGAGTATGAGTATGAGAGTTGTGTGTGTGCGAGAGATTGCGAGTGCGTGTGAAAGAGAGATTTTGTGTGTGTGTTCATTTGTGATTTTGTGAGTGTGTGTGTGTATATGACAGTACGTGTGTGTGTGCATGTGAGTGCAAATGCAAGTGTGTGTGTGAGTATGTGTGTATGAATGTGTGTGTGTGTGTGTTTGTTTGTATGAGCTTGATTCTGTATGTATGAGTTTGAGTGTGTGTGTATGGCAGTGTGTACATATGAGCACGAGTGTGTGTGTACGTGAGAGAGTTTTTGGGTGTGAGAGAGGAAGAGATTATGTGTGTGTGTGTGTTTGTGTGTGTGTGCGTGCGTGTATGTATGAAAGAGAGAGAGTGTTTGCGTTTTTGTGTGAATGTGTGTGCGTGTGAACGTGAGTGAGAGTGTGGGAGATTACGTGTGCGCGAGAGAGAGATTGTGTGTACACGAGAGAGAGATTGCGTGTGCGCGAGAGGGAGATTGCGTGTGTGCGAGAGATTGCACATGTGCGAGAGATTGTGTGTGTGAGAGAAAGAGATTGTGTGTGAGAGATTGTGTGTGTGTCAGAGAGAGAGATTGTATGCGTGTGTGAGAGAGAGAGTGTGTGTGTGACAGAGAGATTGCACATGTGTGTGCATGTGTGAGAGAGTGAGAGTGTTTGTGAGGGATGAGTCTGTATTTTGTTTGTGAGTGTGTGTGTATGAGAATGTGTATGTGACAGTGTGTGTGTGAGTGCAGATGTGAGCGAGATATTCTGTGTATGCAAGAGATTGTGTATGTGTGAGAGAGATTGTGTGTGTGCGAGAGATTGCGTGTGTGAGAGAGAGATTGCGTGTGTGAGAGAGAGATTGCGTGTGTGAGAGATTGTATGTATGTGAGAGAGAGAAATTGCGTGAGTGTGTGTGTGAGAGAGAGTGTGTGAGTGTGTGTGGTGAGAGTGTGTGAGTGTGTGTGAGAGAGTGAGTGTGTGTATGAGAGAGAGTGTGTGAGTGTGCGTGTGAGAGTGTATGAGTGTGTGTGGTGAGAGAGAGCTTGTGTGAGTGTGTGTGAGAGAGATTGCGTGTGTGTGTGAGAGAGATTGCGTGTGTGTGTGTGAGATTGTGTGTGTGTATGGGTGTGGGGTGACAGAGATTGCTTGTGTGTGAGAGAGAGATTTTGTGTGTGTGTCTGAGAGTGTGTGTGAGAGTGAGAGTGTGTGTTAGTGTGTGTGTGAGTGAGTGTATGTGTGTGTGAGTGTGTGTCTGTGTCATGACAAAACACAAATACTCACCTTGATTTTTAAATCGTAGTTTGGGTTTTGAAGGTAGTTTGGGCCTTTCGCACATGTGTGGGCAGTGAAATGGCTGCACATGCGCAGTTAGTGTTTTGTCCGTTCCCTAGGCCAGGAACTGGCCCCACACACCTACACAGGGGAAAAAGTGAAACGGTGTAAAAGCTGCAGGTCGCGTGACCTGGATTCGGAGCACCGTTCAAGAGAAGGTATCCCAGGGAACAGCACACAGGAGGGGGACAGGAAGAAGGTCCCTGAAAACAGTCCCAGGTAAGGGACAAGGACAGAGATCAGAAACAGGTACTGTTGAGTAAAGTTAAAAGAAAGGAGCAGAACAATAAACTCCAAATTAAAGTCAAGCTGCAGGAAGCAGTCTTGTAGTGAAGTGGGATTGAGGGAAGCCCTGAAGATCTGAGAGAGCAGCCAAAGGTCAGTGACTCCGCGCTGCAAGATCGAAGATTGTAAATTCGTAAGTTTTAAATTTAATGAAGTTAATTATTAATGTTTTAAACTCAATACCTTTAACCAAAGTTTGGGCACTCGGGTCCGAAATATTTTGGAACTAAAGATGAAAGAACTAAAGGACTAAAGAAGTATTTGGATTTGCACTTGTGATGCCATGGCAGACAAGGCTATGGGCCTAGTGCTGGAAAGTGGGATTAGAATAGTTAGGTACTTGTTTGACCGGCGCAGACTTGATGGGCCGAAGGGCCTTTTTCTGTGCTGTAGAGCTCTCTGACTGTATGACTGAAAGTGCTGGAAGACACCTTGTATCATCAACAAAGAACTGAATGGAATTTGGGGGACATTGATCAAAATCAACCCATCGAATCCTGTACTCAGGAATTGCTGCTGTTGAACTGTTTATCTCACCTTTAAAATCCATGTTTTTGTGTGTCTTATGTGTCCGTTGTGTGTGTATAGGGATTTAAGAAGGGGGTAGAGTTTAGCTTATACAGTTAGAAATTAACAGTTCATATTTCTTTCTTTTGCCATTGGTTAAAGATAATTTGTTCAATAAACAGTTATTTACTTATTAAGTTTACAGACCTGGTGCTCGTGTTCTGTTAACCTAAATTAAACAATTAGGGGGGTTGATCAAACTTTTCACATTTTTCTCGGCTCGGGGAGCTGTGGGGTTTGATATTTGCAGTGCACCATCCCCAGTGAATCATGACACACGACACAATTCCAAAATATTTTGAATTTCGAACTTTTCAAATCCTTTTCCTGTCACAATTCAATTACAATCTAACCCCATTAAGGGCAAAGGCACCCCCTTTGGGGCAGTGACGTTCTGTTTGGCACGGCCGAAGATCTGAAAGTGGGGCTTGGAAAGAGGAAGCGTGAATGTCCTCGGAGATCCAGGAGGAAAGAATCTCAGAAGCTGAGATCGAAACGCGGGGTTGGGGGGTGAATTCTGGGTGAAGACGTTCCAGTGGGAGTGACTTTTAGAGAGAATCCCAAGGCGAGTTCTTCAAACATGGAGATTGGAAACCCTCGTGAGAAAAACAGAGTCTCAGGGTTGGTTCACAGTGTGACAGGCGGCTGGGTGGGTTGTTGAGAAATCCATTGAGTGTGTGCACACGTGTGTGTGTGAGCATGTGAAATCCATAGAATCGGCTTTGGTCACATCTGCCATTTATTTAGGAGCGTGTTGCGTCTGTCCACAGTTCACCAGTTGGTTCATGTGTAACGTAAACTTACCCTGAATATTAGAGTATAAGATAGATATGGTAAATTGTTTTCTCATTCCGAATTTGTACGTGTCTGCAAAGATACAGCTGGGTGAAGGAATAGTGAATATTTGAATCATTTTTTTGTGTTTGTATTATCTTTCTAACCTTTCAGTTTGGTGTAATATAGTTCAGTCTTCTTCTTTAATAAATGTTTTATTTGTTGTGGTAAAAGTTCATCAGCAGACTCCTGAGAATTTGTTCAGTAACTTACCTTTACAGTTTCTAAAACAAATTAAAGATCTATCAAATCAGGTTTTACTCTGGGAACTGACTTGTCCAATATTAAGATCAGCTGATCATAACAGTGTGGCAGAGAGAGAGGAGAGAGAAGAGAGAGAGAGAAGAGAAGAGAAGAGAGAGAAGAGAGAGGAGAGAGAGAAAAGAGAGAGAGAAAAGAGAGAGAGAAAAGAGAGCGAGAAAAGAGAGAGAGAGGGTGTGTGTGTGTCTGGGTGTGTGTGAGGGTGTGTTTATGTGTGAGTGTGTGAGAGTGTGTGTGCTTGTGTGTGAGTGAGAGTGTGAGGGTGCTTATGAGTGAGTGTGAGTGTGTGTTTGTTGCTGATTGTGTGTGTGTATGTGAGTGAGGGTGTGTGAGAGAGTGCATGTGTGTATGTGCATGTGTGTGTGAGTGTGTGTATGATTGTGTGCATGTGCGTGAGTGTGTGTGTGTATGAGAGTGTGTGTCTGTGTGTTGTGTGTGTGACTGAGACTGTGAGGGTGTGTGTGAGAGTGCATGTGTGTGAGTTTGTGAGAGTGTGTGCATGTGCATGTGTGCGTGAATGTGTATGAGTGTGTGTCCGTGTGTGCGTGCGCATGAGTATGAGAGTGTGTTAGTGTGTGTGAGTGAGAGTGTGAGGTTGTGTATGAGAATGCATGTGTGTGAGTGCATGTGTGCATGTACGTGAGTGTGAGTGAGTGAGTGTGTGTGTGAGAGAAAGAGAGAGACAGAGAGATTGTGTGTGTGTGCATGTGCGGGTGTGCATGAGTGAGTGAGAGTGAGGGTGTATTTATGAGTGAGGGTGTGAGGTTGTGTTTATCAAAGTGTGAGCATGTGTGTGTGTTTGTGAGGGTGTGTGATAGTGTATGTGTGTGTGTCTGTGCAACTGAGAATGTGTGTGTGAGAGTGAGTGAGAATGTGTGTGTGACTGAGAATGTGTGTCTGTGCGTATGAGTGAGAATGTGTCTGTGTGAGTGGGAGACTTTGTGTGATAGTGTGAGAGTGTGTGAGAGTGTGTGTGTGAGAGGTGTGTGTGAGTGTGAGTGAGCATGTGAGGGTGTGTGTGTCTGTGTGAGTGAGAGTGTGAAGGTGTATATAAATGAGTGAGAGTGTGTGCATCTGTGTGTGTGTGTACGTGCAAATGTGTGAATGTGCTTGTGTGTGTGAATGTGTGTGAATGTAAGTGTGTGTGTGTGACTGAGAATGTGTGTGTGAGTGAGAATCTATCTGAGTTGGAGACTGTGTATGCATGTAGTGTGTGAGTGTGTGTGTGACTGAGAATGTGCGTGTGAGAGTGATTGAGACTGTATGTGTGTGAGAGAGTGTGTGTGACTGAGAATGTGTGTGAGAGAGAGTGGGAATGTGTGTGTGAGAGAGTGGGAATGTGTGTGTGAATGAATGAGAACATATCTGTGTGTGAGTTGGAGACTGCGTGAGTGAGAATGTGTGTGTGTGAGAGAGAGTGAGATTGTGTGTGTGTGTGAGACTGTGTGTATGCGTGCACGTGTGTGTGAATGTATGACTGAGAATGTGTGTGTGAGTGGGAATGTATCTGTGTGTGAGTTGGAGGCTGTGTGTATATGTGGTGTGTGAGTGTGTGAGAGTGAGTAACAATGTGTGTGTGTGAAAGTGAGTGAAGTGTGTGTGAGAGTGAGAATATGTGTGTGAGTGGTGAGAATGTGTGTATGTGTGTGAGACTGTGCGTGTGAGAGTGTGAGAGTGTGTGTGTGTGAGTGAGTGTGTGTGTGAGAGTGAGTGTGTGTGAGAGAGTGAGTGAGTGAGCGTGTGAGTGTAAGTGCGAGTGTGTGAGAGTGAATGTGAGTGTGAGAGTATGCATGTGCATGTGAGAGTGAGTGTGAGTGTGAGAGTGAGTGTGTGTGAGAGTGTGTGAATGTGTGTGTGTGAGTGAGTGTGTGTGTAATTGTGAGTGTGTGTGTGTGTGTGAGTGTGTGTGAGAGTCTGCGAGTGTGAAAGTATGCATGTGTGTGTGAGTGAGTGTGAGTGTGAGAGTATGTGTGTGTGAGAGTGAGTGCGTGAGTGTGTGTGATAGTGAGTGTGAGTGCGTGAGTGTATGTGTGTGTGAGAGAGTGAGTGTGAGTTTGTGTGTCTGTGTGTGTGAGTGAGTGCGTGAGTGTGTGTGTGAGAGAGTGTGTGAGTTTGTGTGTGTGAGTGTGTGTGTGTGTGAGAGTGAGAGTGTGAGTGCATGTGTGTGTGAGAGTGAGTGAGTTTGTATGTGTGAGTGAGTGTGTGTGTGTGTGTGTGTGTGAGTGAGTGTGAGTGCGTGAGTGTATGTGTGTGTGTGAGTGAGTGTAAGTGTGTGTGTGAGAGTGAGTGTGAGTTTGTGTGTGTGTGAGAGAGTGAGTGTAAGTGTGTGTGTGACAGAGTGAGTGTGAGTTTGTGTGTGTGAGTGAGTGTAAGTGTGTGTGTGAGAGTGAGTGTGAGTTTGTGTGTGTGTGTGTGAGAGAGTGAGTGTAAGTGTGTGTGTGACAGAGTGAGTGTGAGTTTGTGTGAGAGTGAGTGTGTGTGGTGTGTGTGGAGATGATTAAAACGTGAAATCCGCCTACCTGTTTTACCCATGTGTGCAGCAATTGCACGGGTAAATGTAAAATCGCGGTCAATGGGCTTTTTAATGCCCTTAATCAGCCCTTCAATTGTCGGTGAGTGGTACTCTGACTCCCGAGCGCACCCATCAACTTCAAATTGCAATGACATCGGGACACAGGCCCAACATCTTTTTGCACAATTTTACGTGCGTTCGGTTCAGGTGCACACCCGACCTCAGAACACAAGATTCAGGCGTGTGTGTGTGTGTCAGTGTGTGTGTTTGTGTGTGTGAGAGAGTGTGAGGGTTTGTGAATGAGTGTGTGTGTGTCTTTGAATGTGTGTGTGAGAGTGAGGGTTTGTGAATGAGAGTGTGTGTGTGAGAGAGTGAGGGTTTGTGAATGAGAGTGTGTGTGTGTGAGAGTGAGGGTTTGTGAATGAGAGTGTGTGTGTGTGAGAGTGAGGGTTTGTGAATGAGAGTGTGTGTGTGAGAGAGTGAGGGTTTGTGAATGAGAGTGTGTGTGTGTGAGAGTGAGGGTTTGTGAATGAGAGTGTGTGTGTGAGAGAGTGAGGGTTTGTGAATGAGAGTGTGTGTGTGAGAGTGAGGGTTTGTGAATGAGAGTGTGTGTGTGTGAGAGAGTGAGGGTTTGTGAATGAGAGAGTGAGGGTTTGTGAATGAGAGTGTGTGTGTATGTGTGTGTGTGAGTGAGGGTTTGTGAATGGGAGTGTTTGTGTGTGTGAGAGAGTGTGAGGGTTTGTGAATGAGTGTTTGTGTGTGTGTGTGAGTGAGGGTTTGTGAATGAGTGTTTATGTGTGTTTGTGTGTGTGTGAGAGTGAGGGTTTGTGAATGGGAGTGTGTGTCTGAGGGTGTGAGCGCGTGCACACCAATGCTGCCATCTGCTGGACACTCTGTGCAGTGCTGGTCACTGGCCTGTTAAAATTAAGCAGCCTTTTAAAATGCATCCAGGAATCGGCCACACTGCACCTCATCATACACTGTTCTCTGCATCTCTGCTCACAGCTTTCAGTCTGACAATTAATCTGTTTATGAAAAAAAAATGCAGCTACACTAAAAGCTCTTTAAAGGTCACAAAATCCAGGCTGACACTCCCAGGGCAGTACTGAGGGAGTGCTGCACTGTCAGTGGGTCACTACTGAGGGAGTGCTGCAGTCAGAGGGTCAGTAGTGAGGGAGTGCTGCAGTCAGAGGGTCAGTACTGAGGGAGCGCTGCAGTCAGAGGGTCAGTAGTGAGGGAGTGCTGCAGTCAGAGGGTCACTACTGAGGGAGCGCTGCAGTCAGAGGGTCAGTACTGAGGGAGCGCTGCAGTCAGAGGGTCAGTAGTGAGGGAGTACTGCACTGTCGAAGGGTCAATCCTGAGGGAGTGCTTCACTTTCAGAGGGTCAGTACTGAGGGAGTGCTGCACTGTCAGAGGGTCAGTACTGAGGGAGAGCTGCACTGTCGGAGGGTCAGTACTGAGGGAGTGCTGCAGTCAGAGGGAGTGCTGCACTGTCGGAGGGTCAATACTGAGGGAGTGCTGCACTGTCGGAGGGTCAATACTGAGGGAGTGCTGCACTGTCGGAGGGTCAATACTGAGGGAGTGCTGCAGTCAGAGGGTCAGTACTGAGGGAGTGCTGCAGTCAGAGGGTCAGTAGTGAGGGAGTGCTGCACTGTCGAAGGGTCAATCCTGAGGGAGAGCTTCACTTTCAGAGGGTCAGTACTGAGGGAGTACTGCACTGTTGGAGGGTCACTACTGAGGGTGTACTGCACTGTTGGAGGGGCAGTACTGAGGGACTGCTACACTGTCGGAGGGTCAATACTGAGGGAGTGCTGCACTGTCGGAGGGTCAATACTGAGGGAGTGCTGCACTGTTGGAGGGTCAATACTGAGGGAGTGCTGCACTGTCGGAGGGGCAGTACCGAGCGAGTGCTGCACTGTTGGAGGGTCAGTACTGAGGGAGTGCTGCACTTTCGGAGCTGTTGTTTTTTAGTTGAGAAGTTAACCCACAAAAACTACTTTGAAGGAGGCCAGGGGAGTTCACCCTGGTGCCCTGGTGCCAATATTCACGCCTCACCTGACATCAGAAAGAAACAGAGTATCTGATCATTATCACATTGCTGTTAGTGGGATCCTGCTGTGCGCTCGATCCACAACAATGCCTGACATTTCAAAATTACTTCATTGGCTGCATGCGCTTTGGGACTGAGGTCGGGAAAGGCGCTATTTAAATGCGACATCTTTCTTCTTAAGGCTTGGCCAGGCGGTGGAGTTTAGAAGGATGTTTGGGAAGCCTTTGCTGAGTTAACTACCGAGGCCGGCTTCTGGTATTTGGAGAGGAGACGTCCAAGTGAAACACGCTGGGTTCCCTCTGCCACAACCCCCCACAGGGACAGCGGGCAGGCTTCGGGCCTAGCTCCAACCCTGAGCTCCACCTTCCCGTCACCTGGAAACACGCAAGACGATGACATCATCACGCAAGCAGCGTCACATGACCAGCAAGCGGTGCCATCCAACACTGGGACTGTTTCACTGCCCCCCAACCCCCGTCTCCCTACCCCACCTCCACTGTGTGTTCAGGGGGCAGGTCAGACGCAGCGAGTTCTGCTGGGGCTATGAACATAAGGGCACAAGGAGCATCTGTAGACCAGAGGCAGCGTCAGGCCTGCTCTGCTATTCAGTACGATCCTCACTGATCTTCAGCCTTTTTTATTGTTTATTCATAGGATGTGGGTGTCACTGGCTGGGCCAGCATTTATTGTCCATCCCTAGCGGCCCTTGAGAAGGTGGTGGTGAGCTTCGTTCTTGAACCGCTGCAGTCCATGTGGTGTAGGTACACCCACAGGGCTGTTAGGGAGGGAGTTCCAGGATTTTGACCCAGTGACAGTGAAGGAACGACGATATATTTCCAAGTCAGGATGGTGAGTGACTGGAAGGGGAACTTCCGGGTGGTGGTGTTCCCATCTATCTGCTGCCCTTGTCCTTCTAGATGGTAGTGGTCGTGGGTTTGGAAGGTGCTGTCTAAGGAGCCTTGGTGAATTCCTGCAGTGCATCTTGTAGATGGTACACACTGCTGCGTCGGTGGAGGGAGCGAATGTTTGTGGATGTGGTGCTGATCAAGCGGGCTGCTTTGTCCTGGATGGTGTCGAGCTTCTTGAGTGTTGTGGGAGCTGCACTCATCCAGGCAAGTGGGGAGTATTCCATCAAACTCCTGACTTGTGCCTTGTAGATGGTGGACAGGCTTTGGAGAGTCAGGGAGTGAGTTACCCATTGCAGGATTCCCAGCCTCTGACTTGCTCTTGTAGCCACAGTATTTATATGGCTAGTCTAGTTCAGTTTCTGTTCAATGGTAATCCCTATGATGTTGATAGTGGGGGATTCAGTGATGGTAATGCCATTGAATGATAAGGGGCAATGGTTAGATTCTCTCTTGTTGGAGATGGTCATTGCCTGGCACTTGAGTGGCATGAATGTTACTTGCCACTTGTCAGCACAAGCCAGGATATTGTCCAGGTCTTGCTGCATTTGGACATGGACATGCTTCAGTATCTGAGGAGTTGTGAAAGGTGCTGAACATTGTGTAATCCTCAGTGAACATCCCCACTTCTGACCTTATTATGGAAGGAAGGTCATTGATGAAGCAGTTGAAGATGTTGGGGGGCTAGGACACTATCCTGAGGAACTCCCTGAGAAACCAAAAATCTCCCTGCCTCAGCCTTAAATATATTCAACGATGCAACATCCACAATCCTCTTCCAGCCTAGACAGCACCTCATATTTATAGTACATTAGTGAAGCAGATGGATCTTGACAATAATCGCACCGTTCCTTCAGCAAATGGTCACCTAGGCTATGTCAATGGTTAATTTTAAATCTGAAATGGATCCATTTTAGTTATCCAAAGGTAACATAAGTTCCCCTCCGATCCAAACCCTGTGTTGATTTGGAACTATATCGCCATTCCATCGCTGCCGCTGGGTCAGCATGAGAGTACTGAGGAGCAATAGCGCAGGGAGGGAGGAGGGTGAATTAGTGGGGAGTGAGGGGATGGAGGAGTGAGGGTACCAGGGAGTGAAGGCACTGGAGACAGAGACCAGATGGCTCGGGTGACTGGAGTCTGAGCCTCGATGCTCTTGTTGCGATACTGCATGTGATTTGCCACCGTGGCCACCGGGTGGTGCTGCTGTTCCACGCTCTCTCCCTGTTCGTTGGTGTCAAGGTGCCAGTGACGATGGGAACTATTTTCCTGTCGGCGAGCGGGGGGGTTGGGGGTGGTGGGCCTGCTCGCCGATGTGTAACATGACAGGCGGTGAGGTCAGGCGGGCGTCCCGGCGACACCGCGCTTCAGTTAGATTTTCAGTTGGGCAGGCCCGCGGCAAACATTCAAAGGCCTGTTTAAAACTCCAATTAACTCAATTCACTGAGCTGCCCTTAAGGTTAGAGACAGGCGAAGGTTTATCACAAAACCTCACCCACGGGCGGGATGAACTGTTTTCAAATCTAATAACAATTTATACTTTTATCCTTTGACATGTCCCAGCTCATGTGATAGTGTCGCGTGAGGGGACATGTTTTAAAAGTGTTAAAAACCTTTCTTTAAAACTTTAGCACTGAAACAAGCCTCCCTCAGGCACCTCCGTGCCTCGGGGAGATCTCTGCACTCTCTCTCTCTCTCTCGCGCGCCCATGTCCGAAAGAGCACAGGGAACCTCTCAGGGAATCGCACCCCACCCCCCAGCCCCCACAGGGACCGCTCAGCGCTTCCCACCGAGCCTCACGCTGGGCGGGCCTTAATCCTAAACTGGCAGCGTGTCCCCGATCGGGTTCACCCCCATCCCACACCCCCACACCGATGGGGGTAAATTTCTGGCCTAGGGGAGAGTCCAAAGGGACCCAGCTCTCCTCCTCGCCTGGGGTGCCCGGGCAGGGGGATGACCCTTTAGAATGGGCAGAGAGGATGGCGTAATGGTAACGTCACTGGCCTGGTGATCCCGAGGCCCAGGTGTGGACACAGATTCAAATCCCACCAGGGCAGCTGGTGGAATTCAACTAATAAACCTGGACTCGGAACCTAGTAATGGTCACCGATTGTTATCAAAACCCATCCAGTTCACTTTAGGGAAGGAAATCTGCCCATTCTTACCTGGCCTGGTCTACATGTGACTCCAGACCCACAGCGATGTGGTTGACTCTGAAATGGCTGAGGCAAGGTACTCAGTTCAAGGGCAATTAGGGAGGGGCAACAAATGCTGGCATTTGCCAGCGACGCCCACATCCCGTGAAAGAATAAAGGGCAAAACAGAGAATCACAGTGACTGTCTCCCTCTGTGTTGGAAATCCAGCTGTCAGGTCCTGAGGCTGCTCTCCATGGGTAATGTGGGATTTCCAGAGGAGACAGTGCTGGCTTTTAGCTGTTAATCTGGGATTCCCTGGGAGGTCCCTGCCAGACTCCGGCTCTTACTCCCGTTGAAGGGAGGAGACCTTTGGTGCAATGCAATCGGAATGTTTAACGTGTTAAGAGGGTTTGAGAGGGTAGCGTAAGGTTTGGACGGGGAGACGGGAACAGAGGCGATTTACTGGAATGGTGCCAGGGATGAGGGACTTCCAAGTTATATTGAGAAGCAGGGACTGCTTTTGGATTATAAGATCATAAGAAACAGGGAGTCGGCCATTCAGCCCCTCAAGCCTGCTCCGTCATTCAACAAGATCATGGCTGATCTGATCATGGTCTCAACCTGTCCCTCTCCACCGCCCATAATCCTGGACTCCCTTGTCGATCAAAAATCTGTCGAACTCAGCCTTGAATGTATTCAGTGACCCAGCCTCCACTGCTCTCTGGGGAAGAGACTAACGACCCTCTGAGAGAAAAAATTCCTCCTCATCTGTGACCCCTAGTTCTGTGTCCCCCACCAGGGGTAAACACCCTCTCGGGTTCTACCCCATCGATTCCCCCTCAGAATCTTGTACGTTTCAATAAGGTCACCTCTCCATTCTTCTGAACTCCAGTGAGCATAGACCCAACCTGCTCAACCTTTCCTCAGAAGACAACCCCTTCATCCCAGGAATCAGCGGAGAGAACCTTCCCTGAACTGCCCCCAATGCAAGTATATCCCTCCTTAAGTACGGAGACCAAAGCTGTCCACAGTACTCCGGGTGCGCTCTCACCAATGCCTTGTGCAGTCGTAGCAAGACTTCCCCACTTCTCTGCTCCATCCCGCTTGCAATAAAGATCAACACTCCATTTGCCTTCCTAATTATTTCCTGTGCCTGCGTGTTGACTTTTTTGGGGGATCATGTGCGAGCACACCGAGATCTCACTGCACTGCCGCGTCCTGCAAGTCCCTCTCTCTTCAAATGGGCCAGGGGACGTTAAGAGGAGATGCGATAGAGCTGTTCAAAATCGGGAATGGTTTTAGGTAAAGTAAATAAGGAGAAAACGCCTCCTGCGACGGGAGGGTCAGTAACCAGAGGACACGGAGTCAAGACAATTGTGAGGCGCAGGAACCAGAGACGGCATGTGGAGACGCTTTGTGTTTTTTTAAAAAAGCAGCGAGCTGTTGTGACGCGGAACCTGCTGCCTGAAAGGGCGGTGGGAGCAGATTCAATGATAACTTCCCAAAGGGAATCGGATAAGCCCTTGATTAGGAGAATATTTGGGGGGTGGTGGTGGTGGTGGTGGGGGTGGGGTGGGGGGTAGAAAGGACAAGGCTTTATTCGGAACAGCTCTTTCAAGGAGCCAGCACAGGTGCGATGGGCCGAGTGGCAGCCTCCTGTGTTTTGGGGTCCTCGAGATACCGGGGATTCAGAATGTCAAAGTGAAGTGAGAGGTGGGTCATTCAGGGGCGATGTTAGGGAGGCCGAACGCTCAAAGCACCCACTAAATCAGCAACTCTCACCCCGCACAAGGGCAAAGGAGGGGGCAGGGTGAATGGGAAAACTTCAAATGCTGGGGTTTTATTTATTTATTTATTTATTTGGTTAAGCGAAGGGGGTTGGGAGCCCCGGACGAAGATGTGCAGAAGGTGGAGATCAGCCAAGCTGGTGACTGAATGGCGGGACCAGACTGGAGGGGCTGAATGGCCTGGCGGAGGGCAGGAGGAGGGGGTCCAATTAAAGCTGAGAACTCCTAGCTCCTGGGCACCTATCCGGTGCCACCCACCCAACCTGGGGCAGCAGGGAGGACGGAGGGTGGGCGAGAGTGACACACGGGCACTGCCCAGGGTAGAAATCCCTCAGGGGAAACAGCAGAAAGTGGGCTGCCAGTTCGCTGCGAATATTCGAGGCGGTGGTGGTGGTTGGGGTGGGGTGGGGGCGGTGGGATTGCGGGGGAGAAATGGTCCATGACAGGCGACCATTGCCATAACACCCAGGATGGGATATCTACACCAGTTGCCATTGGGTGAGGTGCCAGGGGAACGTCACCAGGGAAGGACCTGGTGCACATACAGAGACTGCGAACTCACTCTCACCGGTCCTCCCACTGAAATCTTTCACACGGCACCAAACAACTCTCACCGGGGAGACGGAGACCATGTGGAACAGGGGAGGTAACCCCAAAGCCTCCTGGAGACACAGCTCAGGAAGGTAAGATTACAGAGAAAATCGCCTACACCAATCCTGCACCGCATCACACACTTCACCCTCACCAAAACACTCCCCGTGCTGAGGGGAAAGAGCAGTGAACACTCCATACTCACTGTGTGGGAGGCGGCTTACGGTCCTGTCCACTGAAAAAGATGGAAAGGACACATCAGCCTCAATTCCACAGGAAAACACAGGCCTTAGAAATCAAACACAGGCTCAGCTTCTCATACCAAACACACAAACTCCCCAAACACACCCTCTCCACCCCCCGTCACACTCCCTCCATCCCCCTCCGTCACACCCCCTCCGTCTCCCCCTGTCACACCCCCTCCATCCCCCCCGTCACACCCCCTCCGTCTCCCCCTGTCACACCCCCTCCATCCCCCCCTGTCACAACCCCTCCATCTCCCTCTGTCACACCCCCTCTGTCTCCCCCTGTCACACCCTCTCCACTGCCCTGTCACACTCCCTCCATCCCCCTCTGTCACACTCCCTCCATCCCCCTCTGTCACACTCTCTCCATCTCCCTCTGTCACACTCCCTCCATCTCCCTCTGTCACACCCCCTCCATCTCCCTCTGTCACACCCCCTCCATCTCCCTCTGTCACACCCCCTCCGTCTCCCCCTGTCACACCCCCTCCATCTCCTCCATCACACCCCCTCCGTCTCCCCCTGTCACACCCCCTCCGTCTCCCTCTGTCACACCCCCTCCGTCTCCCTCTGTCACACCCCCTCCATCTCCCTCTGACACACTCCCTCCGTCTCCCTCTGTCACACCCCCTCTGTCTCCCTCTGTCACACTCCCTCCGTCTCCCTCTGTCACACCCCCTCCAGCTCCCTCTGTCACACCCCCTCCGTCTCCCTCTGTCACACCCCCTCCGTCTCCCTCTGTCACACCCCCTCCAGCTCCCTCTGTCACACCCCCTCCGTCTCCCTCTGTCACGCCCCCTCCGTCTCCCCGTCAAACCCCCTCCGTCTCCCCCTGTCACACCCCCTCCGTCTCCCTCTGTCACACCCCCTCCATCTCCCACTGTCACACCCCCTCCATCTCCCCCTGTCACACCCCCTCCATCTCCCCCTGTCACACCCCCTCCATCTCCCACTGTCACACCCCCTCCATCTCCCTCTGTCACACCCCCTCCATCTCCCCCTATCACACCCCCTCCATCTCCCCCTATCACACCCCCTCCATCTCCCACTGTCACACCCCCTCCATCTCCCCTGTCACACTCCCTCCGTCTCCCTCTGTCACACCCCATCCATCTCCCCCTATCACACCCCCTCCGTCTCCCTCTGTCACACCCCATCCATCTCCCCCTATCACACCCCCTCCATCTCCCACTGTCACACCCCCTCCGTCTCCCTCTGTCACACCCCATCCATCTCCCCCTATCACACCCCCTCCATCTCCCACTGTCACACCCCCTCCGTCTCCCTCTGTCACACCCCCTCCATCTCCCTCTGTTACACCCCATCCATCTCCCTCTGACACACCCCCTCCATCTCCCTCTGTCACACTCCCTCTGTCTCCCTCTGTCACACTCCCTCCGTCTCCCTCTGTCACACCCCCTCCGTCTCCCTCTGTCACACCCCATCCATCTCCCTCTGACACACCCCCTCCATCTCCCTCTGACACACTCCCTCTGTCTCCCTCTGTCACACCCCCTCCGCCTCCCCTGTCACGCCCTCTCCATCTCCTTGTATCACACTCTGTCCATCTCTCTCTCACACTCCGCCCATCTGTCTCTCACACCCTGTCCATCTCTCTCTCTCTCACACCCTGTCCATATCTTTCTGTCACACTCTCTGCCCATCTCCCCCTCTGCCACACTCTGTCTATCTCCCTCTGTCACAATCTATCCAGTTTTTTCTCTATCACACCCTGCCCATCTCCCTCTATCACACCCTGCCCATCTCCCTCTATCACACCCTGCCCATCTCCCTCTATCACACTCTGTCCATCTCCCTCTATCACACTCCACCCATCTTTCCCTTTCACTCTCTGCCCATCTCCCTCTATCACACTCTGTCCATCTCCCTGTATCACACTCTGTCCATCCTTCCCTTTCACTCACTGCCCATCTCTTTCTCACACTCTCTACCCATTTCTCTCTCTTTCATACTCTCTGCCCATCTCCCCCTCTGTCAAACTCTGCCCATCTCCCTCTGTCACTATCTATCCAGCTTTCTCTCTATCACACTCTGCCCACCCCTCTCTATCACACTCTACCCATCTCCCTCTATCACACACTGTACATCTCCCTCTCTCTATCACACTCTGCCCATCCCTCTCTATCACACCTTGCCCATTTCCCTCTGTCACACACTGTACATCTCCATCTCTCTATCACACTCTATCCATCTCTCTCTCTTTCTCTCCGGCTGACAATGAGCCATTACCTTTACAGATGGGTTTGCTGGTGTTCCATTTTCCGTATTTAGTGCAGATTCTGCTGGAGCTTCCGACCAGGATGAATCCGGGATTGCAATGGTATTCCACCACTGTCCCCTCCACGGGTACCCTGAACCTCTCCCTGGTCACAACGTAGCCATTTTCCAGTTTCAGGGCCAGTCTCGAGCAGTTCCGCACTGTGTGGAGGGAGAGGCAGAGGAAACATGATTGAACTCTGAGAGATGGGCTGCTCTGTGTAAACCAGAAACATCTTTGTTCAAAATCTATCACCCAGGGGTCTCGCGATGCTTTCACTGGGTGAAGATTCTCTGTCAGACATTTCAAGAATCTCTCATGCATATTTCATCAACCAGTCCTAGAGATGGCCAGTTCCCAGAGGGCGAAAGGACAGTGTCTGACCCACTGTCCCACCCAGTCCCAGAGGGTGAAAGGACAGTATCTGACCCACTGCCCCACCCAGTCCCAGAGGGGGAAAGGACAGTATCTGACCCACTGTCCCGCCCAGTCCTAGAGGGGGGAAAGGACAATGTCTGATCCACTGTCCCACCCAGTCCCAGAGGGGGAAAGGACAATGTCTGATCCACTGTCCCACCCAGTCCCAGAGGGGGAAAGGACAGTGTCTGATCCACTGTCCCACCCAGTCCCAGAGGGGGAAAGGACAGTGTCTGACCCACTGTCCCACCCAGTCCCAGAGGGGGAAAGGACAGTGTCTGACCCACTGTCCCACCCAGTCCCAGAGGGGGAAAGGACAGTGTCTGACCCACTGCCCCACCCAGACCCAGAGGGGGAAAGGACAGTGTCTGACCTGCTCGTCCTTCAATACTCACAACAGCGGCTGTGCTTGTCCATGTCGGTCCACATCCCATTGTCCAGGCACTTGCGGACCCGTGGGCCATCTAACTCCCGGTTGACCCTGCAGACAAACTCGATTTCATAGGCCACAGGCAGGATCTCAATGGAGTGGATCTGCTCCTGGGTCAGCCCAGGGTAACGAATCCCGCCGTCCGGAGGGGGCCTTATCTTCCGGCAGCCTGGAAAAGCCCCAACAAAACAAACAAACAGGGAATGACTTCATTGGGATCCAGGAGGGTGGCCTCCCCTCAACCTCAAGAGGAAGTGAACCTACTGGGACCCGCCTCGCGCAACCACCAGCACCGCCCGGGCTCCCCTCAACACCTCTCCACTCCCAACTCTCCCCCGTGTGAGCCCCACACGGTTAACCAGCCCCTCGCACCCTGTTATTTAATTAGATCATGGCTCTTCCGGACCTCAACGCCGTCAAGATTCCCGTGCTCCACATCCCTTCATATCCCCTGTCAGGTCAGTCTCAGGCCATGGTAACCATGACAACCGCCATCGGTCATTGTGAAAACCCATCTGGCTCACTAATGCCCCCTCTTCACGGGGCAAGGAAATCTGCCGTCCTTACCCGGTCCGGCCTGCACGTGACTCCAGGCTCCACGGCGCTGACCCCTGAAATGGCCGAGCGAGCCACCCCGGTTCAGGGGCAATTAGGGCCGGGCAACAGACTCTGGCCCTTGCGCCTGAGGCGCCCGCGTCCCACGAAAGGATAAAGGGAAAGGGATTTTTTTTTAAAAAACCAAACAAACAAAACTTTCCCTGTAGAAAAATCCAACAATCTCAGTCTGGACATCTCCAATAAACCCCCCCCCACCATTTCCCCTCGGCGTTTTGGAGGGGAGAGGAAAGGTTTGGATTTCCACTACCCATTTGCATGAGGAGCTGCTTCCTGACATCAAGCTCCAAACGACCTGGTTCTGATCAGGAAGATCCTGTTCTGGATTCTCCCGGCCAGAGGCAAAAGGTGGAATTTTACTGCCCCTCCCGCCGGCGGGAAATTCCGGTCCCGCCCAAGTCGATGGGCCTTTGAACGGCCCTGCCCCCATCGCCACGGGACCGTAAACCCACCCCTCCCCCGCCTCACCTCCCCCCCCATCAATCGCTCGCTCCCGACCCCTGACCTTTTCCTCGTCCTAAACTCCTCGCTTTGATCCCTTCACACTCGAGGGGGGGGGAACACACAGCCAGAGAAAGCCGGGAGGCCCCGGGCGCTTACCTATGGTGCCGTTCCAAGAGGCCAAGACCGGGCTGGGCGGGATCAGCACAGCCAAAAGCAGGATCCAGGCTTCCATCCTCGAGAGAGAGGGAGGGGGAGGGAGAACCTGAAAGACAAGAAGGGAGAAGGGGGAGCAGAGAAAGCGTCAGCACAACATGGCAGCCAATGGGAAAACACCGTCATGTACAGTCCTGGATCCAAGGCCAATGCCCCCCCACCCCCGCACCGCTAAACCCACTGGCATTCTCATCAATCCCAGGTGGGAAGCTGGGCAATGGGGCCTACGTGGGCTTCCCCTCCGAACGGGGGCTGGATCCCAGTCCGCAATCCAGCCTCCCTCGCTCAAGCCCAGGCAGCTCGCCGTCCAACACACCCCGGCCAACCGTACCCGACATTCCCGCCCTCTGCAAGTCAGCAGCCTCCAGTCCTGGGCTCGGTCTTGCTCTCTGGTCTGGGTAATTTTTTTTAATGGGGCGAGAGGGGGAAAGAGCGAGAGATAGAGTGAGAGAGACAGAGAGAGAGAGAGCGAGAGAGAGCAAAAGAGCGAGAGAGAGCGAGAGAGCAAGAGAGAGTGAGCGAGACCGTGAACGAGAGAGAGAGAGCGAACGAGAGAGAGAGAGCGAGAGAGGGAGAGCGAGAGAGAGACAGAGAGAGAGAGACAGAGAGAGCGAGAGAGAGCGTGAGAGAGCGCGAGAGAGAGAGAGCGAGAGAGAGAGAGAGAGTGAGAGAGAGAGAGCGAGAGAGAGACAGAGAGAGAGAGAGAGAGGCCCGCTCGCTCCCAGCCTCCGCCAATTAGCGGCCGTCGGGGTCTGAAGGCGGCCAATCCAACGGGGAGGCTCCGCAGTCAATCAGGAGCCTGGGCTGTGACATCATGTGACAGAGGGGGTGATGCCGTTGACAGGAGGTTGCTCACAGGTTTCTCAGGGACGCCATCCCTATTTTTCGCTGAAGGCTCAAAAAATATTTTTGAAAACATGAGTCTGAGGCGCTGCCACACACGGCCAAAGTGCCGGCGACAGGGCCCCTCTCTCTTCTGTCTTTTTGCGCTGTCTTGTCGCAGCTGCTGTGAGGCATCCCAAACTTTTCCACGTCCGACGGGCCGGGAGACAAAAAAACGCAGCAGACAATGGGAAAAGTCCGGACGATGGCTTCGCCGACCGGCTCAACCAGTTTGTCAATCAGTCGCGTCAAAAATGGCAGCCGGGGCTACCGATTTCACCGCCCGCCCACCTTCCGCAGCTCGGGAGACAGGCATCGCCTCGGTCCACCCACCCAACCCGGTCCCCCATCTCTCGGTAACGCCATCCTTTACAACCTCTGTGAGCGAGGGAAGTCTCGCGGCGCAGTGGGCAAGCGTCCCAGCCCCTGGGCCGGGTTTGAGTCCCACTCCCAGGGCTCATCGACCAGGGAAGGCGCGATTGTAACGTGGCCCCGAGCAGGTTGATTTATCAGCCTGTGATTCCTTCCAATGTCCCTGATGGCCGGCGGTAAGAGCGGGAGAGTTTCCTGGTCGGCCATACTGCAGAAGGCAACGGCAATCCACTGCAGTGCTTTGCCGGGTATAACCACAGACCAATCCAATGCAGTATTTTGCCGGGTATAATCACGGACCAATCCAATGCAGTATTTTGCCGGGCATAACCACGGACCAATCCACTGCAGTGCTTTGCCGGGTATAATCACGGACCAATCCAATGCAATACTTTGCCGGGCATAACCATGGACCAATCCAATGCAGTGCTTTGCCGGGTATAATCACGGACCAATCCAATGCAGTGCTTTGCCGGGTATAATCACGGACCAATCCAATGCAGTGCTTTGCCGGGCATAACCACGGACCAATCCAATGCAGTGCTTTGCCGGGCATAATCACAGACCAATCCAATGCAGTGCTTTGCCGGGTATAATCATGGGCCAATCCAATGCAGTGCTTTGCCGGGCATAATCACGGACCAATCCAATGGAAGCCCATGGTCTCCAGCGCCCTCTTAGATTCTTATACTGGAGGAGGAGGATGATGATTCTGTGAGTAACCCCAGGCACCACATCTTAGGAAGGAGGTCTAGGCCTTGGAGGCAGTGTAATGTCGAGTTACCCAGAATGACACCTGGACCCCAAGAGGTTAAGTTATAAAGAGAAACTAAACTGAAATTGATAAGGTTAAGGATCGACTTCACTGAAAATTTCAAGATATTAAGTGAACCAGCGGTAGTGGAGGTGGGGGGAGGTGGTAGAGAGGAACTACATCTGTTGGTTGGAGAGTCCAGGACGAGGGGGTATAGTGTAAAAATGAGAGTCAGGCCTTTCAGGAGTGAACTTAGGAAAAGCCTCTGCGCACAAAGGACGGGGGAAGTTTGGAACTTTCTTCCCCAAGCGATCGATCACGTGTTCATTTTAAATCTGAGACCGATAGACTTGTTACGCTGCAGAAGGAGGCCATTCGGCCCATCGTATCTGCACTGGCTTCCCAAATGAGCAGCTCACCTAGTGTCGTTCCTCCCGCCTTCCCCCGTAACCCTGCACATTCTTCCTTTACAGACAACAGCGCTTCGATTGAATCTGCCTCCACCACAATCTCAGGCCAGACCCCAACCACTTGCTGCGCGAGAAAGTTTCTCCTCGTGTCACTGTTGCTTCTTTCACGAATTGCTTTAAGTCTGGGTCCTCTCGTCCTCGATCCTTTCACGCGCGGGAACAGTTTCTCCCTGTCCACTCTGTCCAGGCTCATCAAGATTTTGAATATTTACATCAAATCTCCTCTCAACCTTCTTTTCTCCGAGGGAAACAGTCCTAACTTCTCCAATCTATCTTCATATAGCTGAAGTTCCTCATCTCTAGAACCATTCTCGTCAATCGTCTCTGCGCTCTCTCCAACGCCTTCATATCCTCCCTAAAAGTGCGGTGCCCAAAACTGAAAGTGATGCTCCAGCTGGGGTCAAACTAGTGACATACACGAGTTTAATGTAACCTGCTGGCCCTTGCACTTCATGCCCCTATTAATAAATGCCCGGAATATGACTCAAAGGCTGGCGTCTGGAGTTAGGTGACAGGCCAGCCATGATCTCATTGCGTGGCGGAATGGGCTGGAGGGGCTGAATGGCCTCCTCCTGTTCCCCTGTCCTAACGTTCCCAGCTTAACTCGGCGGGAAGGGAAATCCTGCCGGATCTGGTGGAATGTCAGTATTGTAACCAAACCCCACCTCAACACCCCCACCCCCCCCCACACCCCCCAGCTCCACCCCACCGCCCCCCCGCCCCCCCCTCCCACCCCCCCACCCCCACAACCCCACTGGCCGATATCACTCTCGAGCGAGCTCAAACATCCAGGAGCTCCCGTTAAACCGTGCAGCTGTGCAGAGGCCCAAGAGAGTCCTCACCGTGGGCACGGGCGGCTGTGCCAAAAACTTTTAAAGGGGACACGCACTGAAATAAATCACTCCAGAAAAACATGTTAGGGGGAATTTTGGAGGCTGGGGAGGGGGGTGGTGGTGGTGGGGGGACATGGGGGCGGAGGGTGGGGGTTTAAAACAAGCGTTGCACCCTTTAGTTTATCAGCGGGCAGATTAGGGTACAATTGCCCCCTCCCCCCGGTGTGTGGGCTGGAGCAGGGTGAGCGGGGTGGGGGGGGAGGGGGCTGTTAGGCTCCCTTCCCTGAAGGACATGATCGAGGCTGTTAAGCCCGTCTGCCATGTGCAGGCCGCTCAAAGCCCGTTTTGCCAAAGAGGTTACCTTAGGCGAGGTGGCGTGCGGCACTTACACACCCTTTAAAACATAACGTAATCCTCGATTCTAACGGAGACCTTCACGCAAAGTAAGCAGGTTGGCGCCTGCGTCTAAACAGGGGTCAGCGGTTTGTTTGCTGTGAAGAAAGAAAGGAAGAGACCTTGAGCTTCCGTCGCACCTATTGTGACCCCGACACCTCCCAACGACTCTCACAGCCAATAGTGTGCTTGTTTTTTTTGTTGAAGCTTAGTCGCCACAATGACATAGGGGACACACGGCAGCCGATTTTCCCCTGAAGGTTGTGTCGCCTGCCCGGTGCCCGGGCAAAGGGCACCTCCGCACGGCTGGAGAGGAGCTCGGGAGTTGGGGGGAGCCGGAGGATCCAGTTGTCGCGGCCCACGTGGGAACCAGCGGCCTAGCTGGGACCAGGAATTGTGCTCTGCCAGGGGAATCTGAGGAGTTGGTGTCCACATTAAAACGCAGACCATCAAAGAGGATCACCTCCGGGAGCGGTACCCGAAACCACGCGCCAATTGGCTTAGGGTCAAGCAGGTTGGAGAACTAAGCGCGCGGCTCAAAGGGTGGTGTGGGAAGAAGGTGGGGGGTCACTGGCACCCCCGGTACTCAGAGACGAGAGAGCTGTTCCGTCGGGATGGGCCCCACTTCAATCAGGCTCGGGGCCAGTGTCCTGGTCAATCGTATAACTAGGGGGCTGTGGACAGGGAGGGTGGGTGAGGGGAGATTGAGAAATCCAAAGAGAAAGGTCGAGGTATCGGAACGGTGCAGCGACGTGGGTAAAGGCAAGGAGAGCGGGACAGGGAGCGGCAGAGAGTTTGACAAAAAAATTGGACATCAGCGAATTGCGGGGATGAGGAGTAAAAATAAAGAAATTATGGTTCTTTATGTGAATGCACGAGGCAGGTGAACTAACGGCATAAATAAAGGTAAATGATAGATCCAATCACCATTTCAGAAACATGGGGCTGAGTTTTGCCCTTGATGGGCAGGTGGGCCGAAAGAGCGCACGTCTCCCTGAGGCTAAGTGCTGCCTCAGGGAGATCGCCGAAAGGTTTTCAAGGTTTAAAAATAGAAAAATTAAAAAAATCATCAACATGTCTCCCTCATGTGACAATGTCACACGACATGGGACATGTTAATAAAGTGCACAAAAACTTTATTAAACTTTTTAAAAACCGACATGAAACCTCATCTCACCGGTGAATGAGGCTTGATGTTTGTTCTTGTTCCCGCCAGGGCTCCTGGCCAACCCGCCAACCTTAAGGTTGGATGGGCAGGTCCTTTAATTGTTTTAACTATCCTGACAAAGGCCTCAATTGGCCATTGACAGGTCGGCGGGAGCACAGCTGATTTTGCTGCGCCCCCACCTTCCTGAAAATTTAAATGGGGCGCGGTGACGTCAGGAGTTCCCACCCAACGTCATCCCGCGTCATTTTTTACATCGGCGAGTGGGCCCCGCCCCCTGCTCACCGACGGCAAAATTCAGCCCATGGTTACAAGGTGATCAAGGTTGGGAAATAAATATAAAAACAAAAAGCTAAAAGCTACTGCGGATGCTGGAAATCCAAAACAAAATAAAAACAGAATTACCTGGAAAAACTCAGCAAGTCTGGCAGCATCGGCGGAGAAGAAATCAGTCAACGTGTCGAGCCCTCATGGCCCTTCAGCAGAACTGAAGCATAGTTTCAACAAGGGAGAAATATAAATTGGTTTAAGGTGGGTGGGGGGGAAGAGACACATTGAGGGTGTGGTGTGAGCAGATAATCAAAAGATGTCAGAGACAAAAGGGTCAAAGAGGTGTTGAAGGTGGTGGTCTTTGTCTGAGAAAAGTGCTAATTAAGAATGCAAGACAGGATATTCAAAGTACAGCTCTAGTGGGGGTGGGGTGGAAAGACTAAAGGTTTTAGTTTTAGATTTAAAAATAATGGAAATAGGTGGGGAAAGAAGAATCTATATAAATTATTGAAAAAAAAGGCGGGTGGGGGGGGAAAAGAAACGGGGTGGGGATGGGGGGAGGGGGAGTTTAAGATCTAAAGTTGTTGAATTCAATATTCAGCCCAGAAGGCTGTAAAGTGCCTAGTCGGAAGATGATGTGCTGTTCCTCCAGTTTGCGTTGGGCTTCACTGGAACAATGCAGCAAGCCAAGGACAGACATGTGGGCAAGAGAACAGGGTGGAGTGTTAAAATGGCAAGCGACAGGGAGGTTTGGGTCTTTCTTGCGGACAGACCGCAGGTGTTCCGCAAAACGGTCGCCCAGTTTGCGTTTGGTCTCTCCAGTGTAGAGGAGACCGCATTGGGAGCAACGAATGCAGTAGACTAAGTTAGGGGAAATGCAAGTGAAATGCTGCTTCACTTGAAAGGAGTGTTTGGGCCCTTGGACGGTGAGGAGAGAGGAAGTGAAGGGGCAGGTGTTGCATCTTCTGCGTGGGCATGGGGAGGTGCCATAAGTGGGGGTTGAGGAGTAGGGGGTGATGGAGGAGTGGACCAGGGTGTCCCGGAGGGAACGATCCCTACGGAATGCCGTCAAGGGGGGTGAAGGGAAGATGTGTTTGGTGGTGGCATCATGCTGGAGTTGGCGGAAATGGCGGAGGATGATCCTTTGAATGCGGAGGCTGGTGGGGTGATAAGTGAGGACAAGGGGGACCCTATCATGTTTCTGGGAAGGAGGAGAAGGCGTGAGGGAGGATGCGCGGGATATGGGCCGGACACAGTTGAGGGCCCTAACCTCCCTCCACTTGGACCCCTCCCTCTGGATTCTTACCTTCTCTTGATCTTTTCATTGAGAACTGTCGGCGTGACATTAGCCGTCTCAATTTCTCTGCTCCTCTCACCCATTCTAATCTGTCTCTCTCTGAACTCACTGCACTCCGTTCTCTCAGGTCCAACCCCAACATTGTCATCAAACCCGCTGTCAAGGGTGGTACTGTTGTTGTCTGGCGCATTGACCTCTACCTCGCGGAGGCTGAGCGTCAACTCGCAGACGTTTCCTCCTACCTCTCCCTGGACCATGACCCCACCACAGAACATCAAGCCATTGTTTCCAGGACTGTCACTGACCTCATCTCCTCTGGAGATCTTCCTCCCACAGCTTCCAACTTGATAGTCGCCCAACCTCGGACGGCCCGCTTCTACCTCCTACCCAAAATCCACAAACAGAACTGTCCTGGCAGACCGATCGTGTCAGCCTGTTCCTGCCCCACGGAACTCATTTCTCGTTATCTTGACTCCCTTCTCTCTCCCCTTGTCCAGTCCCTTCCCACCTACATCCGTGATTCCTCTGACACCTTACGTCACATCAACAATTTCCAGTTCCCTGGCCCCAACCGCTTCCTCTTCACCATGGATGTCCAATCCCTCTACACCTCCATCCCCCACCAGGTGGTCTGAGGGCCCTTAGCTTCTTCCTTGAACAGAGGCCCCAACAATCCCCATCCACCACTACTCTCCTCCGTCTGGCTGAACTTGTTCTCACACTGAACAGTTTCTCCTTTAACTCCTCTCACTTCCTCCAAATAAAAGGTGTGGCTATGGGTACCCGCATGGGCCCCAGCTATGCCTGTCTCTTTATGGGGTATGTGGAACATTCCTTGTTCCAGTCCTACTCCGGCCCCCTCCCACAACTCTTTCTCCGGTACATCGATGATTACTTCGGTGCTGCTTCATGCTCTCGTCGGGACCTGGAAAAATTTATTAATTTTGCTTCCAATCTCCACCCCTCCATCATCTTCACATGGTCCATCTCTGACACTTCTCTTCCCTTCCTTGACCTCTCTGTCTCAATTTCTGATGATAGACTGTCCACCAATATCCATTACAAGCCTACCGACTCCCACAGCTACCTCGACTACAGCTCCTCACACCCCGCTTCCTGTAAAGACTCCATCCCATTCTCTCAGTTCCTTCGCCTCCGTCGCATCTGTTCTGATGACGCTACCTTCAAAAACAGCTCCTCGGACATGTCCTCCTTCTTCCTTAACCGAGGTTTTCCATCCACGGTCGTTGACAGGGCCCTCAACCGTGTCCGGCCCATATCCCGCGCATCCTCCCTCACGCCTTCTCCTCCTTCCCAGAAACATGATAGGGTCCCCCTTGTCCTCACTTATCACCCCCCACCAGCCTCCGCATTCAAAGGATCATCCTCCGCCATTTCCGCCAACTCCAGCATGATGCCACCACCAAACACATCTTCCCTTCACCCCCCTTGACGGCATTCCGTAGGGATCGTTCCCTCCGGGACACCCTGGTCCACTCCTCCATCACCCCCTACTCCTCAACCCCCACTTATGGCACCTCCCCATGCCCACGCAGAAGATGCAACACCTGCCCCTTCACTTCCTCTCTCCTCACCGTCCAAGGGCCCAAACACTCCTTTCAAGTGAAGCAGCATTTCACTTGCATTTCCCCTAACTTAGTCTACTGCATTCGTTGCTCCCAATGCGGTCTCCTCTACACTGGAGAGACCAAACGCAAACTGGGCGACCGTTTTGCGGAACACCTGCGGTCTGTCCGCAAGAAAGACCCAAACCTCCCTGTCGCTTGCCATTTTAACACTCCACCCTGTTCTCTTGCCCACATGTCTGTCCTTGGCTTGCTGCATTGTTCCAGTGAAGCCCAACGCAAACTGGAGGAACAGCACCTCATCTTCCGACTAGGCACTTTACAGCCTTCTGGGCTGAATATTGAATTCAACAACTTTAGATCTTAAACTCCCCCTCCCCCCATCCCCACCCCGTTTCTTTTCCCCCCCCCACCCGCCTTTTTTTTCAATAATTTATATAGATTCTTCTTTCCCCACCTATTTCCATTATTTTTAAATCTAAAACTAAAACCTTTAGTCTTTCCACCCCACCCCCACTAGAGCTGTACTTTGAATATCCTGTCTTGCATTCTTAATTAGCACTTTTCTCAGACAAAGACCACCACCTTCAACACCTCTTTGACCCTTTTGTCTCTGACATCTTTTGATTATCTGCTCACACCACACCCTCAATGTGTCTCTTCCCCCCCACCCACCTTAAACCAATTTATATTTCTCCCTTGTTGAAACTATGCTTCAGTTCTGCTGAAGGGCCATGAGGGCTCGAAACGTTGACTGATTTCTTCTCCGCCGATGCTGCCAGACTTGTTGGGAAATAAATATTCCAGCGTACACAATATTTTGGAAAGACAGACAGAATGACCAAGGTAGAGGGGTAGTAAAAGATGACATAAGGACATTAGTGAGAAAGGACCTGGTCTCAGAAGATCATGAATTAGAATCAGTAATTTTAATCAGAACTTTAATCTTCATATAGACTGTGACAATTAAATTGGCATTAATGGTCCAGAAGGTGAGTTTGTAGAATATTTTTATGACAGTTTCTTGGAGCAATACATTGTGGAACTGACTAGGGATAAGGCTATCTTAGATCTAGTATTTCGTAATGAAGCTGAGTTACTTAGTAATGTCTTGGTAAAAGATCCACTGGGAAACAGTGATCATAACACCATTCAATCCCTGTTAAGTTTGAAAGTGACATACTCCAATCACAAACAAGAATCTTAAACTTAAACAAAGCCAATTAATAGGTGTGAGGGGAGAGCTGGCTAAGGTTGATTGGATAACTAGACTAAAAGGTATGGTGGTATAGGAGCAGTGGGAAACATCTGAAGAAATAATTTAAAATGTTCAACAAAAATACATTCCATTGCTCCAAGAAACTGTAAGCGTTAGTGGTTTGAGGAGCTTCAGCTCAGAGTCATTGAGCTGGAGGCTGAGCTGCAGACTCTGCGACACATCAGGGAGGGGGAGAGTTACCTGGATGCTTTATACCAGGAGGCGGTCACACCTCTTAGAATAGGGTCTTCTGATTTGGTCAGTGGCCAGGGACAGGAGGATGTGACTGCGAGTGAGGCAGGTAAGGGGACCCGGGGGCAGGAGTGTGAGCCTCTACAATTGTCCAATAGGTTTGAGGTTCTCTCAGCTTGTTTGGATGAGTGCAGGGGCTGCAGGGTGGGTGAGCAAACTGACCATGGCAGCATGGTACAGGAAGCCATCCAAGTGGGGGGGAGCATAAAAAAGTTAGTGGTAGTAGGGGAGAGTATAATGAGGGGGATTGACACTGCTCTCTGTAGCAAAGAGCGAGAGTCCAGACGGCTTTGTTGCCTGCTCGGTGCCAGGGTTCAGGGTTGGAGAGGAACTTGCAGTGGGAATGAGAGGATCCAGTGGTCATGGTCTATGCAGATACCAATAACGTAGGCAGGATGAGGAAGGAGGCTCTGCATAGTCAGTATGAGGAGCGAGGCACCAAATTAAGAAGCAGAACCTCAAAGGTGATAATTTCTGGATTATTACCTGAGCCACGTGCAAATTGGCACAGGACAAATAAGATTAGAGAAATGAATGCGTGGCTCAAAGACTGGTGTGGGAGAAGTGGGTTCCGGTTTGTGGGGCACTGGCATCAGTACTGGGGAAAGTGGGATCTGTACCGTTGGGACGGTCTATACCTGAACTGTGCTGGGGCTGGAGTCCTCATGAGCCACCTAACTAGTGAAGCAGAGAGGGTTTTAAACTGAATAGTGGGGGCAAAGGATCAAATTTGGGAAGATGTGGTAAACCAGAGTAGAGACAAGGCAAGAGAGACAGGTATTAATGTGGGAACTGATAAACAGCCTGTGACAGGAAGGGACAGAGAGTATGATTCTAAGGGCAGGATTTTCCCCTCCTCGGGCAGGCGCAGTGGGCGGGTCCAGGAGCGGCCGTGAGATGGACTGGACTCCGGCCGTAATGTCACACTGGCTGACCAATTAACAGGCAGCCAGTGTGAAACTCGCACTAAGATCCTCATTGCTGCTGGGGTGGGGGGCAGGAGCAGTGCAGAGCTGCCTCAGGGACCTCAAAAATGTTAAGTACATAAATAAACAATTTACAAGTGATATAAACATGTCCCCACGTGACTCAGTCACATGAAGGGGGACATGTAAAAAAATAATGTTAAAAAGTTTTTATTGCTTTTTAGTAACCGTTGGAAACCTCTTCCCACCCGTGGATGAGGTTTCGGAATAAAATGCTAAAAGCCGCCTGGCGTATTCGGCAGCCCGCCAACCGAACGGTCGAGAGGACAGTGAAAACTGCAACTTAATTAACTGCTTAAGGGCCATAATAAGCCAGCGGGCGCACTGCCACCTCTCGCACACGCCTGCCGACCGAATGATCGCAAGAGTGCACAATGATGTCAGGACGCTCACCCGATGTCATCGCGCACTATTTCACTCCCGTTCAGGGCGGGCGCACGTCTACCCACGGGACATAACATTCTGCCCTAAGAGTAAATCAGCAGGTAAGGGCTAGATGCTACAAAAATAATAAAAAGACAAAACTAAAGGCTCTGTATCTAAACGCACATACCATTCGAACAGAACAGATGAACTGATAGCGCAAATAGAAATATATAAGTATGATCTGATAGCCATTACAGAGACAAAGCTACAGGATGACATAGATTGGGGACCTGAATATTGAAGGGTACGTGACATTTAGGAAGGACAGGAAGTTAGGAAAAGGTGGAGGGATGGCTCTGTTAATTAATGATGGTATTAGCACATTAGAGAGGGTTGACCTAAGTTCAGGAAATCAGGATGTAGAAGCAGTTTGGGTTGAAATGAGGAATGATAAAGGCAAGCAGTCGCTTGTAGGAGTGGCGTACAGGCCCCTTAATTGTAACTACACAGTAGGACAGAGTACAAAAGAAAAGATAATGGGAGTTCCTCAGAGAGCTACAGCAATGATCATGGGGGAACTTAATCTATATAAAGACTGGAAAAATCAGACGAGCAAAGGTAGGATAGATGAGGAGCTCATGGAATGTTTTTGGGATAGTTTCTTAGAAGAGCATGTTTTGGAGCCAACCAGAGAGCAGGCTATACTAGACCTGGTACTGAGCAACAAGTCAGGATTGATTGATAACCTCATAGTGAAGGCACCCCTAGGTAGCAGCAATCATAATATGATTGAATTTTACATTCATTTTGAGGGAGAAACAAGGGTGTCCAAGGCGAGTATTTTAAACTTAAATAAGGGCAATTATGAGGGCATGAAAGCAGAGCTAACTAAAGTGAACTGGCAGATGAGGTTAAGGGAAACGTCAATAGAAGTTCAGTGACAGACATTTAAAGGGACATTTCAGAATATATAGAATATGTACATTCCAATGAGAAAGAAAAATCCCGAGGGGAGGGCCCATGGTTAACTAAAAGTTAAAGGCAGTATCAAACTTAAAGAAAAAGCATATAATTACACAAAAACAAGTGGCAGATCAGAAGATCGGAAAGAATATAGAACAGCAAAGAATGACAAAGATTAATAAGGAGGGGAAAATTAGAGTCTGAGAGAAAGCTAGCTAGCAATATAAAGGCAGATAGTAAGAGTTTCTATAGATATTTAAATAAGAAAAGAGTTAACAAAGTGAGCATTGTTCCTATAGAGTGTGCATCTAGGGAATAGATAATGGAAAGTAGGGAGATGGTGGATGAATTAAACAGATACTTTGCTTCGGTCTTCACTATAGAGGACACAAGTAACATCCTGGAAATAGCTGTGAATCAGGAAATGGGAGGGAGGGAGGAACTTGGGAAAATTACAATCACCAGGGAAGTGATATTGAGCAAATTGTTGGGACTGCAGGCTGACCAATCCCCAGGTCCAGATGGACTTCACCCGAAGGTCTTGAAAGAAGTGGTTAGTGAGATAGTTGATGCACTGGTTTTAATTTTCCAAAATTCCCTAGATTTGGGAAAGGTTCCGTTGGATTGGACAATAGCAAATATAACTCCTTTTTTTGAAAAGGGAGGGAGACAGAAAGCAGGAATCTATAGGCCAGTTAGCCTAACATCTGTCATAGGGAAAATGTTAGAAGCTATTACTAAAGATATTATAGCAGGGCACTTAGAAAAATTCAAGGCAATCAGGCAGAGTCAACATGGTTTTGTAAAAGGGAAATCATGTTTAACCAGTTTATTGGAGTTCTTTGAGGAAGTCACATGTGCTGTGGATTAAGGGGACCTGGTGGATGTACAATACTTAGATTTCCAGAAGGCATTTGATAAGGTGCCACATCAAAGGTTATTGCAGAAAATAAAAGCTCATGGTGCAGGGGGTAACATATTGGCATGGATGGAAGATTGGCGAGCTAACAGGAAGCAGAGAGTTGGCATAAATGGATATTTTTTTCTGGTTGGCAGGATGTGATGAGTGGTGTGCCACAGGGATCAGAGCTAGGACCTCAACTTTTGCAATTTATATAAATGACTTGGAAGAAAAGCTGAAGGAATGGTGGCTAAACTTGCTGATAACACAAAGATAGGTAGGAAAGTGAATTGTGAAGAGGATGTAAGGAGGCTACAAAGTGACATAGACAGGTTAAGTGAGTGAGCAAAGACCTGGCACATGGAGTATAATGTGGGCAAATGTGAAATTGTTCATTTTGGCAGGAAGAATAAAAAGGAAGCTTATTATCTAAATGGTGAGAGATTGCAGAGCTCTGAGATTCAGAGAGATCTGTGTGTCCTGGTTGGTGCATGAATCACAAAAGGTTAGTATGCAGGTACAGCAGGTAATTAGGAAAGCTAATAGAATGTTATCATTTATTGTGAGGGGGATTGATTACAAAAGTAGGGAGGTTATGCTTCAGTTGTACAGGGCACTGGTGAGACCATATCTGGAGTATTGTGTACAGTACTGGTCTCCTTATTTAAAGAAAGATGTAAATGTGTTAGAAGTAGTTCAGAGAAGGTTTACTAGACTAATACCTGGAATGGGTGGGTTATCTTATGAGGAAAGACTGAACAGACTAGGCTTGTATCCGCTGGAGCTTAGAAGAGTAATAGGCGGCTTGATTGAATCTTATAAGATCCTGAGGGGTCTTGACAGGGTGGATGTGGAGAGGATGTTTCCTCTTGTGGGAGAATCTAGAACCAGGGGTCACTGTTTAAAAATAAGGGGTCACTCATTTAAGACAGAGATGAGGAGAATTTTTTCTCTCAGAGAGTAATGAGTCTTTGGAACTCTCTTCCTCAAAAGGCAATAGAAACAGAGTCCTTGAATATTTTTAAGGCAGAGGTAGATAGATTCTTGATTAACAAGGGGGTGAAAGGTTATCGGGGGGTAGGCAGGAGTGTGGGGTTGAGGTTACAATCAGATCGAAAACACAGTCTCAGGGCAAGGAGACAAGCGTTTAGGACTGAGATGAGGAGAAATTGCTTCACTCAAACGGTTATGAATCTTTGGAATTCTCTACCCCAGAGGGTTGTGAGTGCTCCATCATTGAATACATTTAAGGCTGGGATAGACGGATTTTTGATCTCTCAGGGAATCAAGGGATATGGGAAACGGGCGGGGAAAATGGAGTTGAAGCCAGAGATCAGCCATGATTGTGTCGAATGGCGGAGCGAGCTCGATGGGCCCTGCCATATTACTCCTGCTCCTATTTCTTGCTGTTCCTGTGCACAGCAAGATCCCGCTATATCTTGCAGCCAGCAGAGGGAGGGGTGGGAGGCAGTGAGGAACTGAGCTAAAAGCAAAACAGGTTCCGGGTTCAGTTCCTGGGCCGTGTCAAGTTTAGTCGGACCGAGGCAGGAGCGAACATTCATCTCAGCAAGCCCAGTGAATTACACTGATCGCAATCATAGAAGAAACATCAGTAAATCAATATTGAAGTGCTGACAACACCTGACCGATTTCAACAGGTTTAGTAGCAGGGTCAGTTTGGGTCATCCTTAAAGTAGCTGCAGCTGGCGGAAAGCGAGGGGACGAGAACAAAGGGATGGTGAGCAGCAGCACCGCCACAGAATGTCCTGCAGGTGGCAGTGTCACCACACACTTCTCCAGCTCTCCAGACAAGGGAGAAGTCCCATCCCAATGAAGCTGGCCCCTGTCCCCCTGAGTGAGGTCGAGCCACCCCACCACCCCCGACCCCCCCGCGCTCATGAGAGCTGTAATACCAATAGGTAGAGGGGCTTCAGCTGTGGCTCAGTGGATAGCACTCCCACCTTGCTGTCACATAGATGTCAGTTTAAGGGCCGTTCCACTCGGAGCTGAATTATCAATTGCCTGTGGTAAAGTAAGATTTTGCCTTTACATAACGCCAGGTGTCTCAAGGCACTTTACAGCCAATTAAGTACTTTTTTTGGATGTGTGGTTACTGCTGTAATGTAGAAAACGAGGCAGCCAATTTGCACTCAGCAAACTCCCACAATCAGCAAAGTGATAATGGCCAGATAATCTGTTTTTGTGATGTTGATCGAGGGACAAATATTGGCCAGGACACCGGGGATAACTCCCCAGCTATAATAAAAGCAAAATAAAACTTCCTCGAAATAGTTACGCAGAAGCTTTCACATTCACCCGAACAGGCAGATGGGCCTGCTCAATTTAACTTCTCACCTGAAAACAGTGCAGCACTCCCTCAGTACTGACCCTCCGACAGTGCAGCACTCCTTCAGTACTGACCCTCCGACAGTGCAGCACTCCTTCAGTACTGACCCTCTGACAGTGCAGCCCTCCCTCAGTACTGACCCTCTGACAGTGCAGCACTCCCTCAGTACTGACCCTCTGACAGTGCAGCACTCCCTCAGTACTGACCCTCTGACAGTGCAGCACTCCCTCAGTACTGACCCTCTGACAGTGCAGCACTCCCTCAGTACTGACCCTCTGACAGTGCAGCACTCCCTCAGTACTGACCCTCTGACAGTGCAGCACTCCCTCATTACTGACCCTCCGACAGTGCAGCACTCCCTCAGTACTGATCCTCCGACAGTGCAGCACTCCCTCAGTACTGATCCTCTGACAGTGCAGCACTCCCTCAGTACTGACCCTCTGACAGTGCAGCGCTCCCTCATTACTGACCCTCCGACAGTGCAGCACTCCCTCAGTACTGATCCTCTGACAGTGCAGCACTCCCTCAGTACTGATCCTCTGACAGTGCAGCACTCCCTCATTACTGACCCTCCGACAGTGCAGCACTCCCTCAGTACTGATCCTCTGACAGTGCAACACTCACTCTGCACTGACTCTCCAACAGTGCAGCACTCCCTCAGTACTGACCCTCTGACAGTGCAGCACTCCCTCAGTACTGACCCTCTGACAGTGCAGCACTCCCTCAGTACTGACCCTCTGACAGTGCAGCACTCCCTCAGTACTGACCCTCTGACAGTGCAGCACTCCCTCAGTACTGACCCTCTGACAGTGCAGCACTCCCTCAGTACTGACCCTCTGACAGTGCAGCACTCCCTCAGTACTGACCCTCTGACAGGGCAGCACTCCCTCAGTACTGACCCTCCGACAGTGCAGCACTCCTTCAGTACTGACCCTCTGACAGTGCAGCCCTCCCTCAGTACTGACCCTCTGACAGTGCAGCACTCCCTCAGTACTGACCCTCCGACAGTGCAGCACTCCCTCAGTACTGACCCTCTGACAGTGCAGCGCTCCCTTATTACTGACCCTCTGATAGTGCAGCACTCCCTCAGTACTGATCCTCCGACAGTGCAGCACTCCCTCAGTACTGACCCTCTGACAGTGCAGCACTCCCTCAGTACTGACCCTCTGACAGTGCAGCACTACCTCAGTACTGACCCTCTGACAGTGCAGCACTGCCTCAGTACTGACCCTCTGACAGTGCAGCACTCCCTCAGTACTGACCCTCCGACAGTGCAGCACTCCTTCAGTACTGACCCTCTGACAGTGCAGCCCTCCCTCAGTACTGACCCTCTGACAGTGCAGCACTCCCTCAGTACTGACCCTCTGACAGTGCAGCACTCCCTCAGTACTGACCCTCTGACAGTGCAGCGCTCCCTTATTACTGACCCTCTGATAGTGCAGCACTCCCTCATTACTGACCCTCCGACAGTGCAGCACTCCCTCAGTACTGATCCTCCGACAGTGCAGCACTCCCTCAGTACTGATCCTCTGACAGTGCAGCACTCCCTCAGTACTGACCCTCTGACAGTGCAGCGCTCCCTCATTACTGACCCTCCGACAGTGCAGCACTCCCTCAGTACTGATCCTCTGACAGTGCAGCACTCACTCAGTACTGATCCTCTGACAGTGCAGCACTCCCTCATTACTGACCCTCCGACAGTGCAGCACTCCCTCAGTACTGATCCTCTGACAGTGCAACACTCACTCTGCACTGACTCTCCAACAGTGCAGCACTCCCTCAGTACTGACCCTCTGACAGTGCAGCACTCCCTCAGTACTGACCCTCTGACAGTGCAGCACTCCCTCAGTACTGACCCTCTGACAGTGCAGCACTCCCTCAGTACTGACCCTCTGACAGTGCAGCACTCCCTCAGTACTGACCCTCTGACAGTGCAGCACTCCCTCAGTACTGACCCTCTGACAGTGCAGCACTCCCTCAGTACTGACCCTCTGACAGTGCAGCACTCCCTCAGTACTGACCCTCCGACAGTGCAGCACTCCTTCAGTACTGACCCTCTGACAGTGCAGCACTCCCTCAGTACTGACCCTCTGACAGTGCAGCACTCCCTCAGTACTGACCCTCTGACAGTGCAGCACTCCCTCAGTACTGACCCTCTGACAGTGCAGCACTCCCTCAGTACTGACCCTCTGACAGAGCAGCGCTCCCTCAGTACTGACCCTCTGACAGTGCAGCACTGCCTCAGTACTGACCCTCTGACAGTGCAGCACTCCCTCAGTACTGACCCTCTGACAGTGCAGCACTCCCTCAGTACTGACCCTCTGACAGTGCAGCACTCCCTCAGTACTGACTCTCTGACAGTGCAGCACTCCCTCAGTACTGACTCTCCGACAGTGCAGCACTCCCTCAGTACTGATCCTCTGACAGTGCAACACTCACTCTGCACTGACTCTCCGACAGTGCAGCACTCCCTCAGTACTGATCCTCTGACAGTGCAACACTCACTCTGCACTGACTCTCCGACAGTGCAGCACTCCCTCAGTACTGACCCTCTGACAGTGCAGCACTCCCTCAGTACTGACTCTCCGACAGTGCAGCACTCCCTCAGTACTGACCCTCTGACAATGCAGCACTCCCTCAGTACTGACCCTCTGACAGTGCAGCACTTCCTCAGTATTGACCCTCCAACAATGCAGCACTCCCTCAGTACTGACCCTCTGACAGTGCAGCACTCCCTCCATGCAGCACTCCTTCCGTACTGACCTTCTGATGCTGCAGCACTCCCTCCATACTAGCCTTCTGACAGTGCAACACTCCCTCTGTACTGACCTTCCGATGGTGCAGCACACCCTTAGTACTGACCTTCTGATAGTGCAGCACTCCCTCCATACTAACCTTCTAAGGCTGCAGCACTCCCTCCATACTAGCCTTCTGATAGTGCAGCAATCCCTCTGTACTGACCCTCTGATAGTGCAGCGCTCTCACAGTACTGACCTTCTGACAGTGCAGAAGCAGAGACTGGGGATAAATATATCATTTTCAGGTTGGCAAGATGTAACTAATGGAGTGACACAGGGATCAGTGCTGAGGCCACAACTATTTACAATCTATATCAATGACTTGGATGAAGGGACCAAATGTATGGTTGCTAAATTTTCTTATTACACAAAGGTAAATAGCAAAGTGAAGTTGTGAGGGGGACATAAGGAGAGCACAAAGGGAAAATTGGATAGGCTAAGCGAGTGGGGAAAAATTTGGCAGATGGAGTATAATGTGGGAAAATGAGAACTTGTCCACTTTGGCAGGAAGAATAGAAAAGCAGCATATTAGTGGTGGGGGCAGGGTCATCGAATAATTTTTAAGGTAGAGGTAGATAGATTGTTGTCTAACAAGGGAGTCAGAGGTTATCAGGCGAGAACGTGGAGTTGAGGCCACAATAGGATCAGCCTTGACCTTATTGAATGGTGGAGCAGGCTCGAGGGGATGAATGGCCTACTCCTGCTTCTAATTATATGTTAGCATGTTCATATGTGAATAGTTGAGGCACTGATTCCTGTGGTACTCCAACCCATCGCACATTGCCAACCTGAAAATGACCCATTTATGCCTACTCTCCATTTCCTGTTAGCTAACCAATCCTCTATCCATGCTAATGTGTTTCCCCTTATACCATGAGCTTTTATCTTGTATCATAATCCTTGATGTGGCACCTTGTCAAATGCCTTCTGGAAATCTAAGTACAGCACATCCACAGGTTCCCCTTAATCCACATTGCTTATTACCTCCTCAAGGATCTCCAATAAATTAGTCAAACATGATTCCCCTTTCACAAAACCATGCCAGGTTGCACTGAGATTTTCTAAGTTCCCCACCGTAACCTCCTTAATAATAGATTCCAGCACTTTCGCTATGACAGGTGGTCTAACTGGACTGTAGTTTCCTGATTTCTGTCTCTCTCCTTTCTTGAACAGAGGAGTCACATTCGCTATTTTCCGAATCTAATCGGATCTTTCCAGAATCTAGGGCATTTTGGAAAATTAAACAATTTATATCAATGACTTGGATGAAGGGACCAAATGTATGGTTACTAAACTTGCTGATGATACGAAGAAAGGCAAGAAAGTAAGTTGTGAAGAGGACTTAAGGATATGGATAGGTTAAGCGAGTGGGGAAAAAATTGGCAGATGGAGTATAATGTGGGCAAATGTGAAATTGTCCACTTTGGCAGGAATTTAAATGGAGAGAGATTGCAGAACTCTTGAGGTACAGAGGGATCTGGGTGTCTTGGTACATGAATCATAACAGGTTAGTTTGCAGGTACAGCAAGCGATTAGGAAGGTAAATGGTATGTTGTCATTTATGCAAGGGGAATGGAATGTAAAAACAGGGATAAAAACAGAAAGTGCTGGAAAAACTCAGCAGGTCTGGCAGCATCTCTCCACAGATGCTGCCAGACCTGCTGAGTTTTTCTAGCACTTTGTTTTTTTATTTTGGTCTCCTGCATCTGCAGTATTTTGCTTTTACGAAAGTAGGGATGTTTTGCTGCAGCTGGATAGGCTACTACTATTTGGGGTACTGTGTACAATTTTGGTCTCCTCATTTAAGAAAGGTCAGAGGCTAGGAATCCTATGGCGAGCCTAACTCACCTCCTGACTCCCCAAAGCCTGCCCATCATCTACAAGGCACAAGTCAGGAGTGTGATGGAATACTCTCCACTTGCCTGGATGAGTGCAGCTCCAACAACACTCAAGAAGCCGGGCACCATCCAGGACAAAGCAGCCCGCTTGTTTGGCACCACATCCACAAACAATCACTCCCTCCACCATCGACGCACAGTGGCAGCAGCGTGTACCATTTACAAGATGCACTGCAGGAACTCATCAAGGCTCCTTCAACAGCACCTTCAAACTCATGGCCACTACCATCTAGAAGGACAAGGGCAGCAGATAGATGGGAACACCACCACCTGGAAGTTCCCCTCCAAGCCACTCACCATCCTGACTTGGAAGTATATCGCCGTTCCTTCACTGTCGCTGGGTCAAAATCCTGGAACTCCCTCCCTAACAGCACAGTGGGTGTAACTACACCACATGGACTGCAGCGGTTCAAGAAGGAAGCTCACCAACACCTTCTCAAGAGCAATCAGGGATGGGCAATGTTAGGAAATAGAAATAGTTCAAGTAAGTTATATTGGCATTTGTAGGTGTTAGGAATGAGTTTTAGCTTTAAAGTTTAAGTTTGATTTGTATTTCTGTGTCTCTGTGCTAAGAAAGGTCAAATAGAGTTTCAGTTTCAATTTAAAAAGGTGCTTGCGTTTCTAATGAGGAGTTTCACGATCCCTAAAAGTAAAGATAAACATGCAAGGGTAGAAGTATTGAACTGTTGTCTAGCAACAGCCTTTGGCGGAGGCGGGGGGTGGGGGGGAGCAGCAAGGCAGGTCCCTCTCACAGGCACACACACTGAAGAGAAAGAGCGGTTTTGATTTGGAAGCTGTTGGAGTTCAGCTGGTTTGGAAGCCAGCTGCCAAACAGCAGCCATTTTTTAATTTTTATTTTTTCATTTTTTGCCTTTTATTTGTAATCCTCTTATTTTTTTTTCATTTTTATTCATTGTTTTATCCCCACATTTTATCCTATTTTCAACCTTTTCCCCCACCACTGTCCCCTTCCCTCCACCCCACCCCAACAAGGGCCATCTGTCACTTGTTCATGTTGTTCTTTCCAAAGTGCTTACTCTTATCCTGCTATTATCACATTCTGCTTTCTGACCTTAATGTCACCATCAGCACCTCCTTTAACCAGCACCACTCCCATTAACAACTCTTTGTCCTTTTGTTCATGACATCTCCTTTACCCCCACCTATCGCTGGCCTTCTATCCAGCTTCACCTGCTCCACTCCCCCTTAAACAGTATAAATTTCATCACATTTTTACTTCTCTTTAGCTCTGAAGAAGAGTCATACAGACTTGAAACATTAACTCTGTCTTTTTCGTTCTCCACAGATGCTGTCAGACCTGCTGCGTTTTTCCAGCATTTTCTGTTTTTTTCCCAAGACAACCTTCTAGTCAAAGGAAGGACAGGAACCTGGAAAGGGTCCTGTTAAGTTAAGAGTGAGGGGCAGAGAGAAAGGCTCTAAGCTTCAGATTTAAAGACACAAAAAGCTGCAGAAAACAGATTTTAAGCGAGAACAGTTTACAAGAGGCAAGAAAGCCCAAAGAGATGGCTGAAGGTCTGCCACTCATTGCCAAGGGCATGTGAAACAGCAGTGAGCTGTTGACGGCTGAATCAGTGAGAGACAGTGCGTGGAAGACAGCTTGAGTGCATGTGGTGACTGAGGGAAGAGGAACATTGGAAGGAGAGTTCGAAACCCTGGAGGTGACCCCTTGCCGAAGGTGTCTGAAATAAAGCGTTGGTTTGGGAGAAGATTCCAAGGCGAGGTTGTGGAGAGTGGAGATTGGAAACCCTCGTGTGAAAGATGGAGTGAAATGAAACTGGTTGGCTCACAGTGTGACAAGCGTCTGCAGGGGAGGGAGGTGCGCGGGCAGGGTGGAGTTGAGGAGAGATCCATATCATCTGGTTGAGATGACATCTGTCGCTTGGTTTCAGTGTGTGGCATGTCTGACCACAGGATGCCTATTGGTACATGGACTGTGTATTTATTGTGAACATTAAAGTATAAGATAGCTTTTGTAACTTGTGTTATCCTTACAAATCTGTATATATCTGTAAAAGTGTAGTTGTGGTTGAAGGGACATTGTAATATGGTTCATCTTTTCTTGTTGAATAAATGTTTTGTCTTTTTGTTAAAAGTTCATCAGCTGACTCCTGTGACTCTGTTCAGTAGCCACTGCTCCACGTATCTAAAGAAACAAATAAAAGTTAGGATCTACCGAGCTGGGTCCCACCCTGGGATCAGGCTTGTCCAGTGGGTACGGCAGCTGGGGATCGTAACAGGCAATAAATGCTGACCTAGCTTTCGACACCCACGACCTGTAAATGAATTTTTAAAAGATGCATTAAAAGCAGTTCAGAGAAGGTTCAGTCTACAATTCCTGGCGTGAGGATGTTATCTTCTGCAGTAGTACAGAGCGTTGGTTAGGCTGCTTTTGGGGTACTGTGTACAATTTTGGTCTCCTTGTTTAAGAAAGGTCAGAGGCTAGGAATCCTAGACAAATCCTGGACAAACTGGGCCTATATCCACTGGTGTTTAGAAGGAGAGGTGATCGTACTGAAACATACAAGATCCTGAGAGGACTTAACAGGGTAGATGGTGAAAGGTCTCCGCATGTGGGAGAGACTTGACCTAGGCGGCGCAGTTTAAAAATAAAGGGGTGTCCCAGTTAAGACAGGAAATGAGGGGAAATTTTTTTTCTTTCAGAGGTGTCTGTGGAACTCTCTTCCCCGGAGAGCAGTGGGTCAATGAATATGCCTTAAGGGAGAGGTAGATAGATTCTTGACTAGCCAGGGAGTCAAAGGAATGCGGAGTTGGAGCCATGATCAGATCAGCCCCGACCTTATCGAACGACGGAGCAGGCTCGAGGGGCCGAATGGCCTACTCCTGCTTCTAATTCGTATGTTCGCATGTTCCTATGTATGCACCGTTGGAGGCGCCATCTTTCAGATGAGGCACCAGGCCTGACACTTGGGATGGGAAAGATCCCATGGGACTATTACAACGAACCGCAGGGGTAGTTCTCATCGTGTCCTGGACAATATTAATCCCTTGATCATCGCCGACTGAGAGAAACAGATTATCTGCTGCCTGTGAGATCTTGCTGTGCGCAAACCGTCTGCTGTGGTTCCAGCATTGCAACGGTGACGGCACTTCGAATAAAAAAGGCCCTGTGGAATATGGAGTTAGCCATTTCAGACTGAACTCTCCACCTCAGAGAGTTGTGGATGCTCCACCTATTCAAGGCAGAAATCGAGACATTTTTGGATACTAAAGGAAGTCGGAAAGGTGGGGAGAGAACGGGAAAGTGGAGTCAAGGCAGAAGATCAGCCATGATCTTATTGAATGGCGGAGCAGGCTCGAGGGGCCGAATGGCCTACTCCTGCTCCTAATTCTAATGTTCTTATGCGACGTCACTGAAGCAGATTATCTGGTTGTAGTAATTATAGTTCGGATAAACGTGGGACTGTCGCTTTAAGAATAATCCTTTGTTGTAAGATCACATGATCTGTGTTGTAAGATCACATGGTCTGTGTAAACCAATGAGTTAGCAGCATGGGGAACCTCGGGGAGGGAGTACTTCTTTAATTATAGAGCTTGATGCACACATGTAGCTGCTGCTGCTGTCTTATAAATAAAGTTCAATGTTTCCAACAAGGAAAGTTGCCTGGAAAATCAACTCTTTAACACTGCTCATTCCCACCTTGCTGCTTGTGGGAGCTTCCTGTGCACAAATTGAATGCCGTATTTGCTACACTTCAAGAGATTCCTCATTGGCTGTAAAGTGCTTCGAGGCCATGAAAGGCACTATAGAAATGCAAGTCTCCCCTTTCTCCAGTACCTCATGCTGCATTCTTCTTCAGACCTTACCCATTCCGGCATTCCCGGAGAAGCCCAGATATTCCGTCACCCATAGCCGAGGCGTTTCCGCCCACGGGAGCCACAGGATCGAGATAAGACTCTCACTCCTTGGACACGTGAACACAGGCGTGGGCTTGACATGTCGTCCTGGAGGATGAGTGCGACACTCCCCACTCCCTCAGGGCTTGGTGGGTTGGGGGTGGGGGGGGGGGGCGCGGCCCTGGATTGGGGGCTGGAGTATCCAGAGCCAGACTCAAACCCATATCCCTCTGACTCAAAGGCACGAGTGCAACCCGCTGAGAGCGGAGGTGGGGAGGCAGCTGGGATCTGACCTTTACACCATCCACGAACCGAAGATAAGAAATAGGAGCAGTAGGCCATTCGGCCCATTGAACCTACTCCGCCATTGAATAAGATCATGGCCGATCTTATTGTGGCCTTAACTCCATTTCCCTGCCTGTTCCCCATAACCCCCAACTCCCTTGTCGATCAAAAATCCGTCCAACTCAGCCTTGAATATATTCAGTGACCCAGCCTCCACTGTTCTCTGGGGTAGAGAATTCTAAAGATTCACAACCCTCTGAGAGAAGAAATTCCTCCTCACCTCGGTTTTAAATGGGAGATCTTTAAACACTGCCCCCTAGTTCTAGATTCCCCCACTAGGGGGAAAACATCCTCTCAGCATCCACCCTGTCAAGTCCCCTCAGGATCTTATCTGTCTCAATAAGATCACCTCTCATTCTTCTAAACTCCAATGAGTATAGGCCCGACCTGCTCAATCTTTCCTCACAAGGCATCCTTCAATCCAGGAATCAGCCTTGTGAACCTGCTCTGAACTGTCCCCAGTGCAAGTCTGCCCCTCCTCAAAATTGTACACAGTACTCCAGGTGTGGTCTCACCGACGCCCTGTACAGTTTTTGCAAGACTTCCCTACTTTTATACTCCAACCCACCCCACCTTGGTAATAAAAGTCAATATTCCATCTGCCTCCCTATTTACTTGCTGTACTTTCAGGATCCCTGCATTGCAGGGGGCGTTAACCTCAACCAATGGATCCCACGACCCAGCGTAAGGACCGGGATGGGCAGTACACAGGGACAAAAGGAGATTCGCAAAGCACCCTTCTGTCCCTCAGAGACTGTGAGCTCACTTCCCACTGCCAGCCTGAGTGTGGCAGTGAGTGATGACAGAGCTCAGGCCTGCCAATACCACTGACAGGCAGGCCGTTGTTAATCTGCACTGACCCCAGGATCCACACTTTGATTGAATGTAGCTCAGATCCTCCTGCTGTGAAATTAGCTCAGGCGCACCCAGAGACACCGTCAAAAACATCATCATTATCCCCTGCCTACCCAATTAGGCAGAGGCAGCAGCTGGTTGCCTGTAAATCTATTAAAAGCTGTGTCCGATTCTGTGAATGGTTTTGCTCCTGGGAGCACTTCTTTGCTGCCCCATTCTACATATCCGACTAGGAATTAAGTCAAACACACCAAGTTACGTAGCTCTGTCTCTAACACTGTGCTGTGCCTGTCCTGGAATTGTTTGATGGAACAATGTAGAGGAAGTTTTACTATATATATAACCCCGTACTGTACTTATCATGGGAGCACTTGATGGGACAGATTATAGGGAGATTTACTCTATATCTAACCCCGTGCTGTACCTGCCCTGCAGGTGTTTGATGGGACAGTGTAGATGGAGTTTTACTCCATATCTAACTCTGTGCTGTACCTACCTGGGGGTGTTTGATGGAACAATGTAAATGGAGCTTTACCCTGTATCTAACCCCGTGCTGTACCTGTCCTGGCAGTGACTGAATGGACAGTGTGGAGGGAGCTTTATTCTGTATCTAACCCCGTGCTGTGCCTGCACTCGGGGTGTTTAATGGAGCAGTGCAGAGTGAGGCCAATTACGAAAAAATAAGAAACAGTTAAGATTAAAGGTGATACATCTGAGTGCACAAAGCATTCGTAACACGATAAATGAATGAATGGCGTATATGGAGATAACTGGGTTTGATCTAGTAGCCATCGCTGAGGCACAGTAGCAGGGTGACCAAGGTTGGAACGAAATATTCTAGGGTACTTGGCTTTTAGAAAAGATAGGCAAAGTGAAAAATGCTACAGGGCTGGGGGTCTGTCGGGGACACCGTTAGGCCTGATATTACAAAATGAGACACGGACAGTGGTGAAACAGGGTCTTAGCCCAGAAAATCAGGATGTAGAATTCGTTTGGCTAGAACTACAAAAATAACAAAGGGCGGAACACACCAGCGGGAGAAGTTTATGGGTCTCGTATGTTAGACAGAGTCTAAATCAGGAAATTCAAAGTGCATTTAACAAGGGCAATGCAATGAACCTGGGGGATTTTAATTGTCATAAACACCTAGCAAGCCAAACTGGCAAAAGTACCTTGGAGGGCATGTTCATGGAAAGGCTTCTAGAATATTATGAGACAGGGTTAATGAGTAAACTTGCAGTCAAGGACCCTCTCGTGAAGAGTGATCATAATCAGATGCACTTTCATATTGCATTTGAGAGTAACGTGTCTGAAACTGGGGTTTTACATTTAAACCAAACCAATTATTTAGATACAAGGGCCGGAAGTCGAATTGGAAGTTGGGTTGAAAGATGTGATGGCAGCTGAAAACTGGCAAATATTCAAAGAAATAATTCATCATCTTCGACGAATATACAGCCCCTCGAGGAATTAAAAACTCCACCGGAATATTGGTCCTGCCGTGGCTAACTGGAGAATTTACGGCGGTATCATGTTAAGAGAAGAGGGCTTAACAACACTGCCCAAAAGAGAAGTAAGCCTGAAGGGTTGGGAGGATTTTAAAAATCAGCAAGGGGTGACCAAGAAATAGATTTTTTTTTAAAAAGAGAGAAAATAGAATGTGGAAGCAAATGAGCAACTAATAGAAAAGCAGATTATTCGATCTTCAACGAGCATTCAAAGAGGAAGGGATTAGGGAAAGTAAGTACGAGTCCCTTAGAGACGGAGACGGGAGAAATTCTAATAGGAACTAAGAAAGTGACATAAATGTTAAAAACTAATTATTGTGCCTGTCTTCACAGTGAAAGACACAAAAATACTAGGGCACCAAGTGTTTAATGAGATTGAGGAGCTTAGCAAATATTAGTGAAGAGAAGGTGCTGGAGAAATTAATGGGACTAGAAGCCAACGGATCTCATGGCCCTGATGGCCTATACCCCAGGTTCTAAAAGAGGTAGCTGTCGAAATAGTGGAAACGCTGGGTTTGATCTTCCAGGATTCCCCAGTTTCTATTATGGGCCCAGAGAATGTAGGGTATTTCTGTGGGACTAGGACTGCAACAGGAGGTGAGTGAACCGGCACAAGGGAATAACCTACTTGACTTCGCCCTCACCAGTCGACCTGTCGCAGATACATCTGTCCATGCCTGTACCGGTAGGAGTGGCTGCTGCACAGTCCTTGTGGAGACTGTCTTTGCACATAGCATATACTCCGGTGTGCTGTGTGGCTCTACCACCGTGCTGAATGGCAGAGATTCAGAACAGGTGCTTAACATAGAAACCGAGTTGATCACCATGACACAAACTATTGTCTTGCAGGATGCCACCAGAACAGATCTAGCTGCTCTGAAGCTGAACATCCACAAGGCACTGGGAGGCCATCAGCAGCAGAACTGCATTCAACCACAATCTATAACTTTATGGCCCAACGTATCCCTCAACCTACCATTGTTGTCAAGCCAGGGGATCAATCCTGGTTCAATGAGGAGTGCAGAAGGGCAACACTGGAGCAACATCAGGCATACCTAAAAATGAGGTGTCAACCTGGTGAAGCTACAACGCAGGGCTACTTGCATACTTAGCAGTGAAGGCAGCATACGATAGACAGAACTAGCGATCCCATAACCAACAGATCAAATTGTCACTATGCGCTGAGGTTCTACCTGTCCCCGGTGTTGCAAAGGATGGGTCTGGCCTCGCTGCCGCAGAACGCTCCAAGTAGTTGGACCGTGCCGTACCACCTGTCTCTCGTGGAAAAATTTATGCAGAGAAACACCTTTGACCACAAGTCCTTCAGGCAGTGGTCGGCACGTAACGTCTTAGAGGCCCTGCGGGAAAAGGAGAGGGTGGATCCTGTGGGATCGTTCCCCGAGCAGACTGTCAAAGTCATTTGGCAGAATGCCTCATCGCCAGAACTTTCCAACAAGCACCAAGATGTGGCTTGGCTGGTGGTGAGAAAGGCCCTCCCCGTCAGATCCTTCCAACACGCCAGGAGTCTCACCCCCTCCGCACATTGCCCTCGAGGTGGCTGTGGTGGGGAAGAGACCATTGTTCACCTCCTTGTGGACTGTGCCTTTGCAAAGAAGGTCTGGAGAGAGATGCAGTGGTTTCTGTCAAGGTTCATCCCGAACAGTTCTGTGACACAGGACTCTGTGCTCTACGGGCTGTTCCCAGGGACACACACCAAGACAAACATCAACTGCAGCTGGAGGATCATCAACTCGGTGAAAGACGCTCTTAGGTCTGCCCGAAACTTGTTGGTCTTCCAGTGCAAAGAGTTGTCCCCGACCGAGTGTTGCAGACTGGCACATTCCAAAGTCCAGGACTACGTGCCGAGGGACGCACTAAAGCTTGGGGCAGCCGCCGCAAAGGCGCAATGGGGAAAGGTCGCTGTCTAAGACCTTTCTGCCACAGTGCACCGAGGGGCTGGGAACTGTTGAGAGCCCCTCGGGCTGTACAGCTCAAAATGAATGTATGCATTGAATGCTAAGTGTATTATAATTGTATTGAAGCACCTCAGAGTGCAACATGATGGATGTTGATAACTCCAATCCCATTGTCTGATTGTCTGCATTGACCATATTGAAATGATTGTGATATTCATTGATTGTATTGATGCACCTCGTGATCCATGTGTAAAAGTTGAATCTGATTGTACTTATGTGATGGTGATTTTGGAATGTTTTGCAATATTCTTCCAGATATTTTATGAATAAAGTATATTTTTCAAAAAAAAATCAGATTGAGACTCTGCAATCCTGTCACATTCCATCACGAATGGTGGTGGGTGATTAAACAACTAAGTGGAGGAAGAGGCTCCACAAACTTCCCCATCCTCAATGTTGGGGCAGCCCAGCACCCTCAGTGCCACAGATAAGGCTGAAGCCTTTGCAACTCTTCATCCAGAAATGCCGAGTGGATGACCCATCTTGGCCTCTTCCAGAGGTCCCCAGCATCATGGATGCCAGTCTTCAGCCAATTCGATTCACTCCACATGATATTGTGAAATGTCTGAAAGCACTGGATACTGCAAAGGCTATGGGCCTTGACATGGTGGCTTTAGTCCTGAAGACTTGTGCCCAGAGCTAGCCGTGCCCTTAGCCAAACTGTTCCAGTACAGCTACAAGGCTGGCATCTACCTGACAATGTGGAAAATTGCTCAGGTATGTCCTGTCCATAAAAAGGACAAATCCAACCCGACCAATTACCGCCCCAGCAGTCTACTCAATCATCAGCAAAGTGGTGGAAGGGGTCATCAAGTGGCATTTACTCAGGAATAACTCACTCACCGATGCTCAGTTTGGGTTCTGTCAGAGCCATTCAGCTCCTGGCCTCATTGTGGCCTTGGCTCAAACATGGACAAAAGAGATGAGCTCCAGAGGTGAGGTAAGGTTGACTGCCTTTGACATCAAGGCAGCATTTGACCGAGTGTGGCATCAAGGAGTCCGAGTCAATGGGAATCGTGGCGTGGGGGAGGAACTCTTCACTGGTTGGAGTCATGCCTAGCACAAAGGAAGATGGTTATGGTTGTTGGAGGCCAATTATCTCAGTTCCAGACATCAGGCTGGCTTACACATGACTCCAGACCTACTTCAATGTGGTTGACTCTTAACTGTCCTCTTAAATGACCTAACAAGCCATTCACTCACCATCACCTGCTCAGGGGCAATTGCGATGGGTGTTGCTAGTGACTCTCATATTAAATGTGAACAAATGTTAAAAAACATAGAAGGCTTTGGTGAGAGCATACCTACAGCAGAGTTTTGGTCTCCATACCTAAGGAAGGATATACTTACCTTGCAGGGAGTTCTACAAAGTTTCACTAGAGCGATCCCTATGATGAGAGGGATTGTCCTATAAGGAGAGATTGATTAGAATGGACTCATACTCTCTGGTGTTTAAAAGAATGAGAGGCAATCTAATTAGAAACATAGAAACTAGGAGGAGCAGTAGGCCATTCGGCCCTTCAAGCCTGCTCTGCCATTCAATATGATCATGACTGATCTTCTATCTCAACGCCATATTCCCATTTTCTCCTAATGCTCCTAATGTTCAAAACATTATCAATTTCTTTCTTGAATATACTCAAATGACTTGGCCTCCTCAGCCTTCTGTGGTAGAGAATTCCACATGTTGACCACCCTCTGAGTGAAGAAAGCTTTCCTCCTCTCTGTCCTAATTGGCCTGCCCCGTATCCTGAGACTGTGGCCCCTGGTTCTAGACTCCCCAACCAGGGGAAACATCCTCCCTACATCCAGTCTGTCTAGCCCTGTTAGAATTTTATACGTTTCAATCAGATCCTCTCTCATTCTTCTAAACTCTAGTGAATACAGGTCCACAGCTGAAACATTTAAGTTTCTGAGGGCTTGACAGCACAGAGACTGAGGGGCAGTTTCCCTTGGCTAGAGAGTCTAGAACTAGGGAGTCTTAGATTCAGGATAAAGAGTCGAGCATTTAGGACCGAGACGAGGAGAAATTTCTTCACCCAGAGGGCGGTGAGTCTTTGAAATTCTCCATACCAGGGAGTTGCAGGGCGCTCCGGGTCTATTCAAGACTGAGATAAACACGTTTATGTTCTCTCAGGGAATCAATGGATATGAGGAATGGGCAGGACAGAAAATTTGATGGACCAGCAAAGGGTTAACTCTGGGCGGGAATTTGCGGACTGGCGGTGGACGGGAACCGGAAAATCCTGCCTGAGGAGCGGGCGGGAGAGTGGCGTGGAGGCAGACCAGCCACGATCTTACTGGCTGGGCGGAGCAGGCCCGAGAGGTCTCTTCCTGCTCCAGCATCTGATGTGATGGCCAAATGCTGCCTGCATTGTTGTGGTATTCCCCTAATTCATAATTAAAATAGTTTAACCACCCCTCATACATTGGAAGACCAAGGGAAAGTCAGACACACACGGTGATAATGACGAAGGAGGGATCAACAAGTCATTTGGAGCACTGAGTTTTAAGGCTTTAGAAAGTGAAACTGTTTGAAGTTCACAGCAGGCTGATCAATGTATAAAACAAGAGAAAGACAGGCCAATGCCTCTGCATGTGACACTTCATTAGAACTCACTTCTAAGGTTTTGTTTTGATATTGACTCACCCTTATGCTGACTGAAGTTGCTCATATAAAAGAAAAATTCAATCAGCATTGTTTCAATCTAGCTAACTACATCTGCCTCTGCGTCAGGAGTGATATGCAATAGTGAGCCAGGTTTGGATTGAGTGTAAACATTAGTATTACTCCCACAGGAGGAAGGATCGGGAAAGAGAGGGCACAGATTTAAGGTAATTGGCGAAAGGAACAATGACGACAAGAGGAGAAACCTTTTCACGCGGTGAGTGGCCGGGGTTGGGAATGCACTGTCCGAGAGTGTGGCGGGGATAGGTTCAATCGAGGCATTCAAGAGGGAATTGGATTATTACCTGAAAAGGAAGATTGTGCAAGGTTACAGGGAGAAGGTGGGGGAATGGCACTAGTTGCATTGCTCATTCAGAGAACCGGTGTACACACAACAGGCCAAATGGCCTCCTCCTGTGGAGTAACGATTCTGTGATTCCGATGATTATCGACCTTGAGTTGAGATTCCGACCTCAAACCCTCAACTTTCACCTCAACCACCAGCCTGGGCTCATCTGTTGCTGAAGCCTTCATCCATGCCAGGCTGTTTCCCTTTGCTGGAGAGTCTAGGACTAAGAGGCACAGTCTCAGGATAAGGGACCGACTGTTTCTAACTGAGACAAGGAGAAATTTCTTCACTCAGAGGGTTGCAAGCCTTTGGAATTTTCTACCCCAGAATGTTGTGGATGTCCAGTCATTGAGTATATTCAAGACGGATGTATAGGACTCTTAAGGAATCAAGACATTATGGGGATTTTTAAAATTCATTCATGGGATGTGGCCATTGCTGGCTAAGCCAGTGTTTATTGCTCATCCCTAACTGGGCTTCAGAAGGTGGTGGTGAGTTGCCTCCTTGAACCGCTGCAGTCCATGTGGTGTAGGTACACCCACAGTGCTGTTAGGGAGGGAGTTCCAGGATTTTGACCCAGCGACAGTGAAGGAACGGCGATATATTTCCAAGTCAGGATGATGAGTGACTTGGACGGGAACTTCCAGGTGGTGGTGTTCCCATGTGTCAGCTGCCCTTGTCCTTCTAGATGGTAGAGGTCATGTGTTTGGAAGGTGCTGTCTAAGGAGCTTTGGTGAGTTCCTGTCACATCAAACACTTCCAGGACAGATAGTGAAGGAAAGTGAAGTTGAAGAGACATCTAGACTCCTCCTGCTCCTACATCTGAAGTATCGACTCACAAAATACCTGTCCTGGGAGTGTTTGATGGGACAGTGTAGAGGGAGCTTTACTCTGTATCTAACCCTGTGCTGTACCTTTCCTGGGAGTGTTTAATGGGACATTGTAGAGGGAGCTTTACTCTGTATCTAGCCCGTATTGTACCCCTGGGAGTGTTTGATGGGGAGAGTGTAGAGGGAGCTTAAGTCCGTATCTAACCCTTTGCTGTACCTGTCCTGGGAGTGTTTGATGGGACAGTGTAGAGGGAGCTTTACTCTGTATCTAACCCTGTGCTGTACCTGTCCTGGGAGTGTTTGATGGTCAGTGTAGAGGGAGCTTTACTCTGTATCTAGCCCGTGTTGTACCCCTGGGAGTGTTTGGTGGGACAGTGTAGAGGGAGCTTTAGTCTGTAGCTAAGGCAATGAAATGGGTTAATCCCCCTCTCAGGTGCCTGTGTCTGCAAATGGGGAAGGCGGTGGGGTAGGGGGGGGTTGTTTGGAGCGAGGCGCTGGGAGGGTTAATCCTATTCCCTGGCTGTTTTAGAGTGAGGTAGATTGAGTGAGCGCGGTAATGAAGCTGTGATTGGCAAGCTCTCGATGTGTGAGCATTGATTGCTGCCCTGGGGAAGCTGAGAGCGGTCAAGAAGAGCTGCCCTCTCCTTGTCACAGCCGTTCCCCTGCTGGGCTTTGCAGGTCCCGGGGAAGGAGGGGAGGGGAACTGGCGGGGGAGACTCGTTCAGCCGGTGTGTGAGGAAGGAGCTGCCGGCTGGCAGGAGTTGAAGCCGGCACAGGTTTTCCTGCTTTACGGGAGACCCTCTGGGATCAGCTCCCACCCACACCCCCACCACAACAACCCCGTCAGACAGGACTTTTCCATCACAGCCACATCTGACCTGACAGGAGGCTAATTGAAAGCTCACAACTTTTACTGGGAGATTGAAAATCAATTGAGCTGCTGGGTAACCGAGCAACGATGGGATGTAATCATCTCTGCAACTGGCTATAGTGGTTACCACGGGAACCTGCCGGCAATTTTTTTTGGATCATGACAAGTTCTTCTAAAAAAAAAGTGTCATTAAGTACAAGCTCCTACTGACAGTTTCATTATAGATGCTGCCCATCTCTCTTGTCGTTCACTTTACTCCGTTCCTCGCTCCCCTCTCCTCTTTGTCCTTTTGCTGATGGGTACAGACTCCTTCACCCCCAAAACCACCCCCTCGCCCCCACAAACACCGTCTCACGCTGAGTCTCGTGTCCATCCTCATGCACAGCCAGCTTATGTCAGTGGCAGTGGTAAGGCAGTGGTCAAACCTTGAACTCAGGGAGCTATGAATTGGTGGGAGCTGAGGCGGGAGAGATCCTCAGGAGCAACAAGAAATAAAAAAGCAGAATGGATGCAGGCTGTGAGGTCGGCCATTATTCAGGACACACTAAATGCAGCAAAGGACATCGAAGAAGGTGAGGTGAAAGTGACTGCCCTTGACACCAATTTGACCGAGTGTGGCTTCAAGGAGCACAAAGGAAGATGGTTGTGATTGTTGGAGGTCAATCATCTCAGTCCCAGGACATCACTGCAGGAGTTCCTCAGGGTAGTCTCCTCAGCCCAACCATCTTCAGCTGCTTCATCAATGATCTTCCCTCCATCATAAGGTCAGAAGTGGGGATGTTCGCTGATGATTCACAAAGTTCAGCCCCTTCGCGACTCCTCAGATACTGAAGCAGTCCGTGTCCAAATGCAGCAGACCCGGGCAATATCCAGGCTTGTGCTGACAAGTGGCAAGTAACATTCATGCCACACAAGTACCAGGCAATGACCATCTCCAACAAAGGAACATCTAACCATCTCCCCTTGATTTTCAATGGCATTACCACCACTGAATCACCAACGATCAACATCCTGGGACTTACCATTGGCAAGAGCCTGAACTGGACTAGCCATATAAATATTGTGGCTACAAGAGCAAGTCAGAAGTTAGGAATCCTGCAGCGAGTAACTCACCTCGCGACTCCCCAAAGCCTGTCTACCATCTACAGGGCACAAGTCAGGAGTGTGATGGAATACTCCCCACTTGCCTGGATGAGTGCAGCTCCCACAACACTCAGGAAGCTTGACACCATATGGGACAAAGCAGCCTGGTTGATTGGCACCCCATCCACAAACATTCACTCCCTCCACTACCGATGCACAGTAGCAGCAGTGTGTACCATCTATAAGATGCACTGCAGAAATTCACCAAGGCTCCTTCAACAGCACCTTCCAAATCCACAACCACTACCATCTAGGAGGACAAGGGCAGCAGATACATGGGAACACCAACACCCGGAAGTTCACTTCCAAACCACTTACCATCCTGACTTGGAATTATATTGCCGTTCCTTCACTGTCGCCAGGTCAAAACCTTGGAACTCCCTCCCTAACAGCACTGCGGGTGTACCTACACCACGTGGACTGCAGCGGTTCAAGGAGGCAGCTCACCACCACCTTCTCAAGGGCAACTAGGGATGGACAATAAATGCTGGCCTAGCCAGTGACACATTACAGAAATGAATCAAAAAAATCTGTGTGCCTGTGCCCGGCTGTACTTTTCTTGGAAGCTCTCCCATCAAGAAAAACAAACTTACATTTCTATAGCATCTTTCATGGCTTCAGAGTGTTCTAAACCACTTTACAGGCAATGTATTAATCTTTAAAGTGTCGTCATTATTGTAGGGCAGGGGACTGGTGCTCCCTTCTCCCCCCACAATCTGTACAGGCAATTGTGATGGTTTGTAAGATACCACTGAGACACACAGAATGGATCCTTACTCATGCTTTCCTCCAATTCTCTACTCACTGGAGTAAAATCCATCATCCTTTCCAGAGCGGAGCCCCATCCTGTGAGTGGGATGGAAAGAGACACTTTCCTGAATAAATTCGCTGCGGTTTTTAATGAGCAACAATGAGATAGATCTTCAAACAGCAGCTAATTCACCAGGGGCTATGTCTTCCTTCTTATCAATTGGTTAGCATGGTTTCTGCTATGTGGAACTTTAAATTTTACCAAAATGTGTGAAATATTTTGGTAGAAATAACATGCAAAACTGTTACATCCTTAGAGCACATGCACACACTGAGTGCCGTCCAATGATACACACACACAGTGCTAAACATGGAACACACACACACACAGTGCCACACATCGAATACACACATACACACACACTCAGCGCCACACATGGAATTCAAACACACACACACACACACACACAGTGCAACATTGGAACACACACACAGTGCAACATTGGAACACACACACACACACAGATACACAGTGCCACATATGAAATATACACACACATACAAACACAGTGCCACACATGGAATACACACACACAGTGCCACACATGGAATACCCACACACACACACAAACACAGTGCCACACATGGAACAAACACACAGTGCCACACATGGAACACACTCACACACATAGAACACACTCACACACATAGACACACGCACAGTGACACACACGGAACACACACACATACACACAGTGCCACACATGGAATACACAAAAACACACACAAACACACCCACAGTGCTACACATGAAATACACACAAACACACACACACACGCACACAGTGCCATACATGGATACGCACGCACACACACACACACACACACACACACACACACACACAGAGTACTAAACACGGAACACGCACACACACAGACACACACAGAGTGCCACACATGGAATACACACACACACACACACACACACACACTGCCACACATGGAACAAACACACACAGATACACAGTGCTACAATGGAATATACACACACGCACAAATACACAGTGCCACACATGGAATACAGACACACAGTGCCACACATGGAACGCACAAACACACACACATACAGTTCCACACATGGAACACACATACACATACAGTGCCACACATGGAACGCGCACACACACACACAGTGCCACACATGGAATACACAAACACACACACAAACACGGCCCCACACACACACAGTGCCACACATGGAATACACAAACACACACACACACATGGAATACACACAAACACGCACAGCGCCACACATGGAATACATACACACACAGACACACAGGGCCACCCATGGAATACACACACACACATACACAGTGCCACACATTGATTACACACACACACATGGAGTGCACACAAACACACACACAGTGCCATACATGGATACACACGCAGTGCTAAACACGGAACACGCACGCACACATACACACACACACACACACACAAAATGCCACACATGGAATACAAACACATACACACAGTGCCACACCTGGATACACATTTACACAGACACACAGTGCCACACATAGAATACAAACACATACACACAGTGCCACACATGGATACACATACACACACACACAATGCCACACATGGAATACACACACACACACACAGTGCCACACATGGAACACACACAGACATACAGTGCCACACATGGAATGCAAACACAAACACACAGTGCCACACATGGATACACACACACACACACACACACAGTGCTACACATGGAATACACACACCAACACACACAGATTGCCACGCATGTAATACCCACACACACAGAATACGCACAAACATGCACAGTGCCACACATGGGAAACACACACCCACAAAGAAACACAGTGCCACACTTGAAATACACACACATACACAGAGCCACACATGGAATACACACACACACACACACACACACACACACAGTGCCACACATGGAATACACATACACACACACAGTGCCAAACATGGAATACCCACACACAGACACACATGCCACACATGAAACACACAAAGTGGCATGCATGGAACACATATTCACACACAGTGCCACACATGGAATACACAAACACACACCTAAACACACCCATACACAGAGCCACACATGAAATACACACACAGACACACATGGAATACACACAAACACACACACAGTGTCAAACATAGAATACACAAACACCACACAAACACACCCACACAAACACACACAGTGCCCCAAATGGAATACACACACACACACATACACAGTGCCACACATGGAATACACACACACACACACACACACACACACACACAGTGACAACACATGGAACACACACACGGGAAATACACACAAACACGCACAGTGCCACACATGGAATACACACGCACACACACACACACACACACAGACACACAGTGCCACACATGGAAAACAAAAACACACCCACACACACACACACTGCCACACATGAAATACACACACAGTCACACACATGGCACACACACACAATGCCACACATGGAACACACACACATACTGCCACACATGGAAAACACAAACACACCCACACACACACACACACTGCCATACATGAAATACACACTCAAACACACCCACACACAGTGCCATACATGGATACACACACACACACACACACACAGTGCCACACATGGAATAAACACACATGCACACAGACAGTGCCACATGTGGAACACAAACACACACACACACACAGTGCCACACATGGAACACACACACACATACACAGTGTCAAAAATGGAATACACAAACACCACAAAAACACACCCACACAAACACACACAGTGCCACACATGGAATACACACACACACACAAACAGTGCCACACATGGAATACACATACACACACACAGTGCCAAACATGGAATACCCACACACAGACACACAGTGCCACACATGGAACACACACAGTGCCACGCATGGAACACATACTCACACACAGTGCCACACATGGAATACACAAACACATACTCAAACACACCCACACACAGTGCCACACATGAAATACACACACACATACACACACACACACACACAGACATGGAATACACACAAACACACACACACTGCCACATATGGAACACACACACAGTGCCAGACATGGAACACATACTCACACACAGTGCCACACATGAAATACACAAACAACACACTCAAACACACCCACACACAGTGCCACACATGAAATACACACACAGACACACATGGAATACACACAAACACACACACAGTGCCTGACATGGATACACACATACACACAGAGTGCCACACGCAGAATACACACACACACACTCAGTGCCATACACGGAATACAAAAACATACACAGTGCCACACATGGATACACACACACACACACACACACACACACACACAGTGCCACACATGGAACATACAGACACACACACAGATACACAGTGCCACAACGGAATACACACACACATACACAGTGCCACACATGGAATAAACACACACGCACACAGACAGTGCCACACGTGGAACACACACACACACACACACACATACACAGTGCCACACATGGAACACACACACACACAGTGTCAAACATGGAATACACAAACAACACACAAACACACCCACACAAACACACACAGTGCCCCAAATGGAATACACACAGACACGCACACACACATACACAGTGCCACACATGGAATACACACACACACACACACACACACAGTGACAACACATGGAACACACACACACATGGGAAATACACACAAACATGCACAGTGCCACACATGGAATACACACACACACACGAAATACAAACAAACACGCACAGTGCCACACATGGAATACACACACACACACACACACACACACACACACAGTGCTACACATGGAACACACACACACAGTGCCACACATGGAAAACAAAAACACACCCACACACACACACACTGCCACACATGAAATACACACGCAGTCACACACATGGCACACACACACAATGCCACACATGGAACACACACACATACTGCCACACATGGAAAACACAAACACACCCACACACACACACACACACTGCCATACATGAAATACACACCCAAACACACCCACACACAGTGTCACACATGGATACACACACACACACACACACACACACACACACAGTGCCACACATGGAACATACACATACACACACATACACAGTGCCACAATGGAATACACACACACATACACAGTGCCACACATGGAATAAACACACATGCACACAGACAGTGCTACATGTGGAACACAAACACACACACACACACACAGTGCCACACATGGAACACACACACACACACACACACACACAGTGCCACACATGGAATACACACACACACAGACAGTGCCACACATGGAATACACACACACACACACACACACACAGTGCCAAACATGGAATACCCACACACAGACACACAGTGCCACACATGGAACACACACAGTGCCACGCATGGAACACATACTCACACACAGTGCCACACATGGAATACACAAACACATACTCAAACACACCCACACACAGTGCCATACATGAAATACACACACACACACACAGACATGGAATACACACAAACACACACACAGTGCCACACATGGAACACATACTCACACACAGTGCCACACATGAAATACACAAACACACACCCAAACACACCCACACACAGCTCCACACATGAAATACACACACAGACACACATGGAATACACACAAACACACACACAGTGCCCGACATGGATACACACATACACACAGAGTGCCACATGCAGAATACACACACACACACTCAGTGCCATACACGGAATACAAAAACATACACACAGTGCCACACATGGATACACACACACACACACACACACACACACACAGTGCCACACATGGAACATACACACACACACACAGATACACAGTGCCACAACGGAATACACACACACATACACAGTGCCACACATGGAATAAACACACATGCACACAGACAGTGCCACACGTGCAACACACACACACACACACACACAGTGCCAAACATGGAACACACACACACACAGTGTCAAACATGGAATACACAAACACCACACAAACACACCCACACAAACACACACAGTGCCACACATGGAATACACACACACACACACACACACACACACACACAGTGCCAAACATGGAACACACACACACACAGTGTCAAACATGGAATACACAAACACCACACAAACACACCCACACAAACACACACAGTGCCACACATGAAATACACACACAGACACACATGGAATACACACAAACACACACACAGTGCCTGACATGGATACACACATACACACAGAGTGCCACACGCAGAATACACACACACACACTCAGTGCCATACACGGAATACAAAAACATACACAGTGCCACACATGGATACACACACACACACACACACACACACACACACACACAGTGCCACACATGGAACATACAGACACACACACAGATACACAGTGCCACAACGGAATACACACACACATACACAGTGCCACACATGGAATAAACACACACGCACACAGACAGTGCCACACGTGGAACACACACACACACACACACATACACAGTGCCACACATGGAACACACACACACACAGTGTCAAACATGGAATACACAAACAACACACAAACACACCCACACAAACACACACAGTGCCCCAAATGGAATACACACAGACACGCACACACACATACACAGTGCCACACATGGAATACACACACACACACACACAGTGACAACACATGGAACACACACACACATGGGAAATACACACAAACATGCACAGTGCCACACATGGAATACACACACACACACGAAATACAAACAAACACGCACAGTGCCACACATGGAATACACACACACACACACACACACACACACACACACACAGTGCTACACATGGAACACACACACACAGTGCCACACATGGAAAACAAAAACACACCCACACACACACACACTGCCACACATGAAATACACACGCAGTCACACACATGGCACACACACACAATGCCACACATGGAACACACACACATACTGCCACACATGGAAAACACAAACACACCCACACACACACACACACACTGCCATACATGAAATACACACCCAAACACACCCACACACAGTGTCACACATGGATACACACACACACACACACACACACACACAGTGCCACACATGGAACATACACATACACACACATACACAGTGCCACAATGGAATACACACAAACATACACAGTGCCACACATGGAATAAACACACATGCACACAGACAGTGCTACATGTGGAACACAAACACACACACACACACACAGTGCCACACATGGAACACACACACACACACACACAGTGCCACACATGGAATACACACACACACAGACACTGCCACACATGGAATACACACACACACACACACACACAGTGCCAAACATGGAATACCCACACACAGACACACAGTGCCACACATGGAACACACACAGTGCCACGCATGGAACACATACTCACACACAGTGCCACACATGGAATACACAAACACATACTCAAACACACCCACACACAGTGCCATACATGAAATACACACACACACACACAGACATTGAATACACACAAACACACACACAGTGCCACACATGGAACACATACTCACACACAGTGCCACACATGAAATACACAAACACACACCCAAACACACCCACACACAGCTCCACACATGAAATACACACACAGACACACATGGAATACACACAAACACACACACAGTGCCCGACATGGATACACACATACACACAGAGTGCCACATGCAGAATACACACACACACACTCAGTGCCATACACGGAATACAAAAACATACACACAGTGCCACACATGGATACACACACACACACACACACACACACACACAGTGCCACACATGGAACATACACACACACACACAGATACACAGTGCCACAACGGAATACACACACACATACACAGTGCCACACATGGAATAAACACACATGCACACAGACAGTGCCACACGTGCAACACACACACACACACACACACACACACACACACACACACACACACACACACACACACACAGTGCCAAACATGGAACACACACACACAGTGTCAAACATGGAATACACAAACACCACACAAACACACCCACACAAACACACACAGTGCCACACATGGAATACACACACACACACACACACACACACACACACAGTGCCAAACATGGAACACACACACACACAGTGTCAAACATGGAATACACAAACACCACACAAACACACCCACACAAACACACACAGTGCCACACATGAAATACACACACAGACACACATGGAATACACACAAACACACACACAGTGCCTGACATGGATACACACATACACACAGAGTGCCACACGCAGAATACACACACACACACTCAGTGCCATACACGGAATACAAAAACATACACAGTGCCACACATGGATACACACACACACACACACACACACACACACACACAGTGCCACACATGGAACATACAGACACACACACAGATACACAGTGCCACAACGGAATACACACACACATACACAGTGCCACACATGGAATAAACACACACGCACACAGACAGTGCCACACGTGGAACACACACACACACACACACATACACAGTGCCACACATGGAACACACACACACACAGTGTCAAACATGGAATACACAAACAACACACAAACACACCCACACAAACACACACAGTGCCCCAAATGGAATACACACAGACACGCACACACACATACACAGTGCCACACATGGAATACACACACACACACACACACACACACACAGTGACAACACATGGAACACACACACACATGGGAAATACACACAAACATGCACAGTGCCACACATGGAATACACACACACACACGAAATACAAACAAACACGCACAGTGCCACACATGGAATACACACACACACACACACACACACACACACACAGTGCTACACATGGAACACACACACACAGTGCCACACATGGAAAACAAAAACACACCCACACACACACACACTGCCACACATGAAATACACACGCAGTCACACACATGGCACACACACACAATGCCACACATGGAACACACACACATACTGCCACACATGGAAAACACAAACACACCCACACACACACACACACACACTGCCATACATGAAATACACACCCAAACACACCCACACACAGTGTCACACATGGATACACACACACACACACACACACACACACACACACAGTGCCACACATGGAACATACACATACACACACATACACAGTGCCACAATGGAATACACACAAACATACACAGTGCCACACATGGAATAAACACACATGCACACAGACAGTGCTACATGTGGAACACAAACACACACACACACACACACAGTGCCACACATGGAACACACACACACACACACACACAGTGCCACACATGG